>NC_133329.1:396343870-396693870 GCF_042186555.1 Aquarana catesbeiana
GGCCGACAGTATATCTCTAAACACTGCAGAATTCATGTGGCTGCTTCTGTCTTCTGTCACATCATCAATAAACACCAATGACCCAGTGCCACTGGAAGCCATGCATGCCCGTGCCATCACACTGCAGGCTCCACCATGTGACCACAGATGACGTTTTGTGCTTTGGATCATGTGCTGTTCCAAGCCTTCTCCACACGTTTTCCTCCGGTCATTCTGGTAGATTAATCTTAGTTTCGTCCGTCCAAAGAATGCTTTTCCATAACTGGTCTGGCTTCTTTAGATGTTTTTTGGCAAAGTCTAATCTGGCTTTTCTATTCTTCAGGCTTATGAATGGTTTGCACCTTGTGGTGAACCCTCTGCATTTGCTCTCGTGAAGTCTTCTCTTGATTGTAGACTTTGACAATGATACGCCCACCTCCTGGAGAGTCCCCTTCACTTGTCTGGATGTTGTGAATGGGTTTCTCTTTACCATAGAGAGGATCCTGCCATAGAGTTGCTACCTCATCCCTTTAAACCCAAACACATATTGATTACGCAGGTTCTGTGGCTGATTAAGGTGGTAATTAAACTCACTTGGTGCCTTATCTGCACTAAATTAGTCTCAGAACCTGTGTAATTCATATGTGTTTGGATTTAAAGGGATGAGGTGGCAACCCTATCCTGCGATCATCCACCACTGTTGGCTTCCGTGGACGTCCAGGCCTTTTTATGTTGTTGAGCTCACCAGTGCATCCTTCTTTCCTCAGAATGTACCAAACTGTTGATTTGGCCACTCCTAATGTTGCTGCTATCTCTCTGATGGGTTTGTTTCACTTTTATTATTTTATTTTTATTTATTTCAGGTACTTATATAGCGCCGTCAATTTACGCAGCGCTTTACATATATATATTATACATTCACATCAGTCCCTATACCCTCAAGGAGCTTACAATCTAAGGTCCCTAACCCACATTCATACCTATACTAGGGCCGATTTAGACAGGATCCAATTAACCTACCAGCATGTCTTTGGAGTGTGGGAGGAAACCGGAGTACCCGGAGGAAACCCACGCAGACACAGGGAGAACATGCAAACTCCAGGCAGGTAGTGTCGTGGTCGGGATTCGAACCAGCGACCCTTCTTACTGCTAGGCGAGAGTGCTACCCACTGCGCCACTGTGCCGCCCTGAAGCCTTACCATGGCCTGTTTCACTTGCTTGGACAGCTCCTTTGAACACATGATGTAGGTTCACAGCAATAGAGTCCAAATGCAAATAGCACACTTATGATTCTCTACTTACACACTATTCGATTTTCTGCAGATTTTTCTCTTCAGATTTACAAAAACCATGTAGTGCAAAAGCCTGTCTGATTGCATACAAATTGAAACTCTTAAGGTTTGACCTCACATTATATGGTTTTGGTAAATCTGAAGACAAAAATCTGCAGAAAATCTAATGGTGTGTTTGGGGGCCTTATGCCGCGTACATACGAGCGGACTTTACGGCAGACTTTGCCCAGCGGACTTTTCGACGGACTTTATGACGGACTTTCTGAATGAACGGACTTGCCTACACACAATCCACCAAAGTCCGTCGAATTCGTACGTGATGAAGTACGACCGGACTAAAACAAGGAAGTTGATAGCCAGTAGCCAATAGCTGCCCTAGCGTGGCTTTTTGTCTGTCGAACTAGCATACAGACGAGCGGACTTTTCGACCGGACTCGAGTTCGACGGATAGATTTAAAACATGTTTCAAATCTACAGGTAAGTCCATCCAACTTTTGAGAAAACAAAGTCCGCTGGAGGCCACACACGTTTTGAATTGTCCGACGAAATCCCGTCCGCCGGGCAAAGTCTGCCGTAAAGTCTGCTCGTGTGTACGCGGCATTAGAATCATCTCCAGACCTTTTACCTGCTTAATTGATGAAGAAATAACGAAGGAGGAGCCCACACCTGGGCATGAAACAGCTTTTGATTCAATTGTCCAATTACATTTGATCCCTTGAAAAAGGGGGGATGGCTATTCTTAAGAACTGTAATTCCTAAACCCTTCCTCCGATTTGGATGTACATACCCTCAAATTAAACCTGAGAGTGTGCACTTTCAGACCATATCCATATATATATAACTATAGTTCGAATATGTTTTGGTAAATACCAGAAAAAATCTAAAATTGTCCCTGTGTCCAAATATATATGGACCTAACTGTACTGGTCTAAATTGATGAAGAAATTAAATTTTTTTACATTTTGTTTTTGGATATGTTTTATAGCAGAAAGTAAAAAATATTTTTTTTTTTTTTTGCAAAATTGTCAGTCTTTTTTTGTTTATAGCGCAAAAAATAAAAAATGCAGAGGTGAAATACCACCAAAAGAAAACACTATTTGTGAAAAAAGGGACATAAATTTTATTTGGGTACAGCGTCATATGACCACGCAATTGTCAGTAAAAGTAAGGCAATACTGTATTGCCAAAAAATGGGGGGGGGGGAGTAAATCTTTTGGAGGTCAAGTGGTTAATGCGCACTAAAACACGTGTCAAAGCATGTCAAAACATGCATCAGCGCGTATTAAAACGCACATGAATTGGGTGGAAATGTACATCCAATTTACTAAAAGTCGGTGTGAATTCAGCCTCCAGAAAAGCAAAAGTGCGATTGTGGTGTAAAAGAGCCCTACACTAATTATTTACAGCTAGTCGCTATCAATGCATGTCTAAAAACCCACAAAAAGGTATCGTTTCTTTTTAATGTTAATATTTTGTTTGGTAGGAAAAAAAAAAGAAAAAAAAAAAAACAGATTAGGGTCAGTATAAAAAGTTGGCTTGTGTGCAGGAGCTTCCTCCCTCCACCTGCACTTTGCTGACTCGTCACTTTTCTCTGCTTCCAATTCTTTGTCTTTGCGAAGCCGGCAGCCAACTTTCCATCTGTTCCACCTTAGACATTCATTCCGCAATGGAATGTTGTCAAACATTCTCCCCAAACACAACATGACCATAAAGGGCTGAAGCGTGAAACGGCTCCCGTCAAAATAACCAGCGATCTGTGTAAAGGAGCTAAAACTTTTTCACCTGGCGCTCCCGCGACGCTCTTCCACACCGCAGCACGGGGATTTGAAGATCTGTCCTTGGAAATAGTATTTACCCATGTGCACTCATGTTCTCTTCTACACACCACTTGCCCTCCGGAAAGATTTTACCCCCCTTCGTGACCAGGCCATTTTTTTTTGCGATACGGCACTGCGTTACTTTAGCTGACAATTGCGCGGTCGTGCGACACAGACTAAATAATATACACTGATTTGGGTTATTTTCACCAAAGAAATGTAGCGGAATACATTTTGGCCTGAACTTATGAAGAATAATCATTTATTTTCAAAATTTTATAACAGAAACTAAGAAAAACTTTTTCATATTTTTTGGTCTTTATTCTTTTTGTTTCGTTTATTTAGCAAAAAATAAAAAACCTGATTAAATAGCACTAAAACAAAACAAAAAAAAAGCTCTAGTTGGGTGAACAAAATGATAAAAAAATTTAGTGTGCCTACAGTGTTGCATGACCGCGCAATTGTTATTCAAAGGGTGACAGCGCTGAAAGCTGAAATTGGCCTGGGCAGGAAGGGGGTCAAAGTGCCCGGTATTGAAGTGGTCAAAGCACTCATCTGCATCTGAGCACCACACAAACTGAAAATGCTATTTAACCGCCTCAGCCCCGGAAGATTTTACCCCCTTCCTGCCAAGAGCACTTTTTACAATTTGGCACTGCGTCGCTTAAACTGACAATTGCGCGATCATGGAATGCTGTACCCAAACGAAATTTGCGTCCTTTTTTTCCCCCCCACAAATAGAGCTTATTTTTGGTGGTATTTGATCACCTCTGCGTTTTTTATTTTTCGCGCTATAAACATAAAAAGAGCGACAATTTTGAAAAACATATATTTTTTACTTTTTGCTATAATAAATATCCCCAAAAATGTTTTGAAAAAACTAATTTCTTCATCAGTTTAGGCCAATATATATTCTCCTACATATTTTTGGTAACAAAAAATCTCAACAAGCGTATAATGATTGGTTTGCACAAAAGTTATAGCATCTACAAACTATGGGAAAGATGTATGGCATTTTTATGGCATTTTTATTATTTTTTTATTTTTTACTAGTAATGGCCGTGATCAGTGATTTTTAGCGGTACTGCGACATTGCGGCGGACAGATCGGACACTTTCGATACATTTTTGGGACCATTGACATTTATACAGCGACCAGTGCTATAAAAATGCACTGATTGCTGTATAAATGCCACTGGTAGGGAAGAGGTTAACACTAGGGGGGCGATTAAGGGGTTAAATGTGTTCCCTCAGTGTGTTCTAACTGTATGGGGATAGGACTGACTAGGAGAGGAGACATATTGCTGTTCCTACTTACTAGGAAGAAACGATATGTCTGCTCTCCCCTGACAGAACAGGGTTTACACACACAAATCCCAGTGCTGGCTCTCCTGCCCGCGATCGTGGGTGGCTGGCGGCGATCGCGCCTGCCGGGAACGAGCGTCGGGTTCCCCCGCCGTGCAGCAGGCACGCACCTCCAGCGGCTCTTAAAGGGAACAACGTACCCATACCTTGTTTTGCCCAGCCGTGCCATTCTGCCGACATATATTGGCATGAGCCGGTCAGCAAGTGGTTAAACATTGCTAGAAAACTGTTTTGAAAACATTGTATATTTCCACCTATGGTGGAAGGAAAGAAAATCTAGTCATCTGGCTGTCATGCTGCCACAATGACGTCCATACTTTAATGCCCCGTACACACGATCGGATTTTCCGTCGACAAATGTTGGATGTGAGCTTGTTGGCTGGAAGTCCGACCGTGTGTACGCTCCATTGAACATTTGTTGTCGGACTTTCCACCAACAAATGTTGGCTAGCAGGTTCTCAAATTTTCCAACAAAACTTTGTTGTCTGAAGTTCCGATCGTGTGTACACAAGTCCGACGCACAAAAGTTCAGGCATGCTCGGAATCAAGCAGAAGGAGCCACACTGGCTATTGAACTTCCTTTTTCTCGGCTCGTCATACGTCTTGTACGCCACCACGTTCCCACGTTCGTAATTGTTGGCCAACATTTGTGTGACCGTGTGCATGCAAGACAAGTTGGGCTCCAACCTTTGAACAAGAATCCACGGTTTTGTTGTCAGAAAGTCCGATCGTGTGTCCGGGGCATTAGAGGTACTTGACCTGGAACAAGCAGATTAGAAGTTCTGACTTCCCTTGATGCTTGTTCTACCCTGCTTCCCCGAAAATAAGACCTAGCGTGATTGTCGGTGATGGCTGCAGTATCCCCCCAAATAAGCCCTACCCTGTTTCCTCGAAAATAAGCCCTACCCTGAAAATAAGACCTACAAGGGCTTATTTGGGGGGTAGGGCTTATATTGCAGCCATCACCGACAATCACGCTAGGTCTTATTTTCGGGGGAAACAGGGTAGGACAGTGATGGTGAGTGTATGAGCATCATGAGAAATGTAGTTCCTAAACCTCTGGTGTGCCAAGGTCCTCCATCACTATTCTAGGTGGACTGAGGTGGCCAATGCAACCAGGGTTTTCATCAGCCGGTGATCCCCTGTATTAAGAGAAATGCTAAGGTTGCCATTGCTGACCTCATTCTGAAAATGTTCATCACCTGGATGAGTCCGGCCTCAATGTTTTCTTGAAAAAAAAAATTCAGCTAGGGAGGAAACTCAGCGATCCTGATCTAAATCCCTAATGTGAGTCAGCTGCTCAGAAAGAATTGACGCCTTCAATCAGTACGATGACCAAAGCAAGTTGTATTTCGAAGAGAAAAGTTCAGAAATGGACGCCCCATCATTTTTCCAGTGTAGGTTTCCTTTATGATTTTTTTTTTTTTTTTTCTTGCAAACCCTTCATTAAAATATCTATTTCAAAACAAAAGGTTCCTGTGTCTCCTCATAGCCTGGTTGACCGGAATTCACATACTCCAGAGATCCCACACAGCAGTCTTTAGAGCAAGACAAAGTATGGTGGCGGCTCAGTAATATCCATTTATTCTACAACAGAGCCGCATTCTCTCCCCCTCTCTCCAGCATGCACTGCGGGTGATAAATGTGACTGCTCCGAAGTGCATTAGGTGATACGTGACACTTGTTTTAGCTACTGTTCCTCTGGAAATAGGCTCATTGTGTGCCCTCCGTAAATCCATAACATGTCGGTAACAGCCTCTCCATCAACAACTCAAAGCTTGCTGTTCCTTAAAGCGCCGCAAGATCCGCCTGCACCAATTAAAAAAAGATTTCAACTACTGAAGGGATAATACATGACAGAGTAATGCGAAACGGAGGCCTCTCTTATTGGATTGGATAGGCTGTGCTATACTTCACAAGCATGGATGAGGTCCCTGATATGACAGGAACCATGTGCTGGTATAAAGATTGTGGGGAACATGGCTCTATGGCTCCCAGGACATGCTGGGAGTTGTAGTTCCAACATAAGGTCTTTAGGTTTCCTCTAACAATTTGACATAAGGCCCTATATTGTCCTAACTATTTATTTTGATGGTAGAATTTCCTTTCCTTCCCATTCCCCTTTCCATTTCCCTTTCATTTTCTTTTCCTCTCCTCTGATTTTCTTTTCCTCTCCTCTACTTTCCTTCTCCTTTCCTCTCCTTCTCTTCTCCTCTCCTTTGCTTTTCCGCACATTTCCTTGTCCTTTCCTTTCCGTCTCCTCTACTATCCTTTTCATCTAATTTCCTTTCCTTTTCCTCTCCTCTCCTTTCCATTAATTTCCTTTTCTTTAATTTCCTTTTCTTTTCTTCTCCTCTTCTATCCTTTTCCTCTCATTTCATTCCCTTTTCCTCTCTTCTCCTATCCTCTCCACTCATTTCTTTTTCTTCTCCTCTCCTCTCCTTTTCTTTCCTTTAATTTTCTTAACTTTCCTCTCCTCTTTTATTCTTTAACACTCATTTCCTTTTCCTCTAATTTCCTTTCCTTTTCCTTTCCTCTCCTTCCTTTCCTCTCCTTCTCCTCTCCTTTCCCTTTCCTCTTCTTTCCTCTCCACTCCTTCTCTTTCCTTTTCCTCTCTTCTTCGCTCCTCTCCTCTACTTTCCACTCCTTCCCTTTCCTTTTGCTCTCTTCTCCGCTCCTCTCCTCTACTTTCCACTCCTTCCCTTTCCTTTTGCTCTCTTCTCCGCTCCTCCCCTCTCCACTCATTTCCTTTACTTTTCCTCTCTTCTCTGCTCCTCTCCTCTCCACTCCTTTCCTTTACTTTTCCTCTCTTCTCCGCTCCTCTCCTCTCCGCTACTCTCCACTCCTTTCCTTTACTTTTCCTCTCTTCTCTGCTCCTCTCCTCTCCACTACTCTCCACTCCTTTCCTTTCCTTTCCTTTCCTTTCCTTTCCTTTCCTTTCCTTTCCTTTCCTTTCCGTTTCATTTTTTTTCCTCTCCTCCTCTTTGTTTTTCCACTAATTTTCTTTTTCTCTCATAGTTACATAGTAGGTGAGGTTAAAAAAAAGACACAAGTCCATCAAGTCCAACCAATGTGTGTGATTATATGTCAGTATTACATTATATATCCCTGTATGTTGTGGTCATTCAGGTGATTATCTAATAGTTTTTTGAAACTATTGATGCTCCCCGCTGAGACCACCGCCTGTGGAAGGGAATTCCACATCCTTGCCGCTCTTACAGTTAAGAACCCTCTACGTAGTTTAAGGTTAAACCTCTTTTCTTCTCATTTTAATGAGTGGCCATGTGTCTTGTTAAACTCCCTTCCGCGGAAAAGTTTTATCCCTATTGTGGGGTCACCAGTACGGTATTTGTAAATTGAAATCATATCCCCTCTCAAACGTCTCTTCTCCAGAGAGAATAAGTTCAGTGCTCGCAACCTTTCCTCATAACTAAGATCCTCCAGACCCTTTATTAGCTTTGTTGCCCTTCTTTGTACTCGCTCCATTTCCAGTACATCCTTCTTGAGGACTGGTGCCCAGAACTGGACAGCATACTCCAGGTGCGGCTGGACCAGAGTCTTGTAGAGCGGGAGAATTATCATTTTACTGTATCTCTGGAGTTGATCCCCTTTTTTAATACATGCTAATTATCTGTTTGCTTTGTTAGCAGCAGCTTGGCATTGCATGCCATTGCTGAGCCTATCATCTACTAGGACCCCCATGTCCTTCTTCATCCTAGATTCCCCCAGGGGTTCTCCCTGGAAGGTTTCCACATCCTGCAGAGAAGTTATTGCCCTGCTTAGCTTTGTATCGTCTGCAAATACAGGGATTGAACTGTTTATCCCATCCTCCAGGTCATTTATGAACAAATTAAAGAGGATTGGTCCCAGCACAGAACCCTGGGGAACCCCACTACCCACCCCTGACCATTCTGAGTACTCCCCATTTATAACCACCCTCTGAACTCGCCCTTGTAGCCAGTTTTCAATCCATGTACTCACCCTATGGTCCATGTCAACGGACCTTATTTTGTACAGTAAACGTTTATGGGGAACTGTGTCAAATGCTTTTGCAAAATCCAGATACCCCACGTCTACGGGCCTTCCTTTATCTAGATGGCAACTCACCTCCTCATAGAAGGCTAATAGATTGGTTTGGCGAGAACGATTCTTCATGAATCCATGCTGATTACTGCTAATGGTACCGTTTTCATTACTAAAATCTTGTATATAGTCCCTTATCATCCCCTCCACAGGCTTACATACTATTGATGTTAGGCTAAGTGGTCTGTAATTCCCAGAGATGTATTTTTGGCCCTTTTTAAATATTGGTGCTACATTGGCTTTTCTCCAATCAGCCGGTACCATTCCAGTCAATAGACCATCAGTAAAAATTAGGAACAACGGTCTGGCAATTACTTGACTGAGTTCCCTAAGTACCCTCGGGTCCTTTCCTTTCCTCTCCTCTCCTCTCCTTTCCTCCCCATAACTTTTCAGTGGGGAGGAGTTTAAAAAGACACGCAGCCAATCATTGAAATTGGAAAAGTAGTTTAACCTTAACTGCATAGAGGGTTCTTTACTGACAGAGCGGTAAGGATGTGGAATTCTCTTCCACAAGCAGTGGTATCAGCAGGGAGCATCTATACTTTAAAAAAACTATTACATGGGCATCTTAACGATACAGGGAGAAACGATTTACTATTGACACAAACACACACACCACAGTTTGAACTGGATGGACTGGTGTCCATATTAAACTTTACCAACTATGTAACTCTCATTTCTTTTCCTTTTTCTCTCCTCTCTTGTCCTCTCCTCTCTTTTTCTTCTCTTTTCTTTTTCTTCGACTCTCTTCTCCTCTCTTCTCCTTTCCTCTCCTTCTCCTCTCCTTTTTCATCTCCTCTTCTCTCCTTTTCCCTCTTCTCATCTCTTAATCTCTCCTCTTCATCTCTCCTCTCCTCTCCTCTCCTCTCCTCTCCTCTCCTCTCCTTATCTTCTTCTCTCTTCTCCTTTTCCTCTCCTTTTTCTCTCCTCTCCTCCACTTTACTTCTCTTCTCTTCATTTCTCCTCTCCTCCCCCTCCTTCTCTTCTCCTCTCCTCCCCTTTCCTTTTTCCTCTTCTCTTCTCTTCATCTCTCCACTCCTTCTCTTCTTCTCTCCCTCTCCTTCTCCTCTCCTTCTCCTCTCCTTCTCCTCTCCTCTCCTCTCCTTCTCCTCTCCTTCTCCTTCTCTTCTCCTCTCCTTCTCCTTCTCCTCTCTCCTTTTTCCTCTTCTCTTTACTCTCCTCTCTTCTTCTCTCTTCATCTCTCCTCTCGTCTCTCCTCTCCTTCTCTTCATCTCTCCTCTCCTTCTCCATTCCTTATCTCTGCTCTGCTCTTCTCTTCTCCTCTCCTTTCCTTTTTCCTCTTCTCTTCATCTCTCCTCGCCTTCTCGTCTCCTTCTCCTCTCCTCTCTCTTCCTTCTAACGCTTGTGAAAATCGTTCTGAGCGCCGGTGTTCCACATTATTAGCCAGTATCTCTGTACACCTGTGGAACAGAAATCTCATTTTTCTAGTTCCCATAACCGCCAGCTTGTCCCACGTTCCTCATCCTGAGTACTTCTGTTATTCTGGAACTTTTTCCACTTTTTTTTTTTTTTTTTCTTTACGAGCTTCAAATAATGGCTGAAAGTGCCATGAATGGATTTCCAGCAGAGGCAGGAGAAAGGCCTCTCTTTTCACGGACTGACATGTCTTTGTTTACCTCCAATGCCAAGAAAAAAAAAAAACCTACAGTGCTACATTTACAGGCTCTTTGCAAGCAGAGAATTTAACAGATACACGTAACAATTAATGCCATTTTGCTTTACACTGACCGTCGCAGTCAGGTGACCGGCACAAGAGGCGTAGTGTGTGAGGCTCATTCATTAAGGTTGCGTGTTCTCTATAACTCCAATCACTATCAATCGGGGGATCTGTAGTGTGGGGAGAGTCCCACAGAAAATGTATTCTTTCAGAGAACTTTTATATACAAGGGTTGCAAGGTCACAAAGGGGGTTCTGTTAACCGTAAAAAAAAAAAAAAATCACACACACACACGTACACTTACTTGAACATTCCTAAAGAGAAGCGTTGTGTATTTTCAGTGACCACACATTTTGAATTATTATTGTAAAGTTTACTTTAAAATAATTGTTAATGTGAGTTTCGACATATTCCCATGACTGGCTTTCAGTCAATGTCTGGGAGGGGGGCAACCCTTGGTCCTTCCTCTATGTGGCCAGCTTGAACATAAGGGTCTTTCTCTTCCCAACATATTTGCCACAGACTGGTCAAAATGGGGTCCTGCTGCACAGATTTATTATTAAACTGTGGACCACTGGACAAGGACCCGAGGCCAGAAGGCAGTGACTCTGGTTAGGAAGAAAGGAGCAAAGCCAAGATTCAAGCCAAAGGTCATCAACAGTCAGACAGCAAAGTACTCTAATCTGGTTGACGAAGGTGACCTACATTCATGGGGGGGAGGGGAAAGCGTGCCCAGGCCCCGACCCCAGAGGCCGAGTGCCGCCCCGGTGCATCGACCCCCCCTCCCGACTGCCCAGGGAAGCCAGCCCTGGTAGGCTTCCTCTATGTGGCCAGCTTGAACATAATGGTCTTTCTCTTCCCAACATATTTGCCACACACTGGTTAAAATTGGGGACCTGCTGCACAGATTTTTTATTAGACTGTGGACCACCAGACAAGGGCCCGGGCCCAGAAGGCAGTGACTCTGGTTAAGAAGAAAGGAGCAAAGCCAAGATTCAAGTCAAAGGTCGTCAACAGCCAGACAGCAAGGTACAGGAACATGAGGCAGAGTTAGGATACAAGCCAAGGTCAGTTCACAGCTGGACAGCGAGGTTCCAAATCTGGTTGAAGAAGGTGACCCACATTCATGGGGGGGTGGGGGTAGGGGGGAGAGCACGCCCAGGCCCCGTCCCCGGAGGCCGAGTGCCACCCCGGCGCATCGACCCCCCCTCTGGACCTCCCGGGAAACACACTGGTCAAAATGGGGGCCCTGCTGCACAGATTTATTATTAGACTGTGGAGTCGACCACCAGACAAGGACCCGAGGCCAGAAGGCAGTGACTCTGGTTAGGAAGAAAGGAGCAAAGCCAAGATTCAAGCCAAAGGTCATCAACAGCCAGACAGCAAGGTACAGGAACATGAGGCAGGATACAAGCCAAAGTCAGTTCACAGCTGGGCAGCGAGGTACCAAATCTGGTTGAAGTAGGTGACCTTCATTCATAGGGGGAGGGGGGTGGGGAGGGGAGAGCACGCCCAGGCCCCGTCCCCGGAGGCTGAGTGCCACCTCGGCGCATAAACTCCCCCTCTGGACCTCCCGGGAAAGCCAGCCCCGGTAGGCTTCCTCTGTGTGGCCAGCTTGAACATAAGGGTCTTTCTCTTCCCAACATATTTGTCACACACTGGTCAAAATGGGGGCCCTGCTGCACAGATTTATTATTAGAATGTGGAACACTGGACAAGGACCCGAGGTCAGAAGGCAGTGACTCTGGTTAGGAAGAAAGGAGCAAAGCCAAGATTCAAGCCAAAGGTCATCAACAGCCAGACAGTAAGGTACAGGAACATGAGGCAGAGTCAGGATACAAGCCAAGGTCAGTTCACAGCTAGGCAGCGAGGTACCAAATCTGGTTGAAGAAGGTGACCCACATTCATGGGGGGAGGGGCGTGGAGAGAGCACGCCCAGGCCCTGACCCCAGAGGCCAAGTGCCACCCCGGCTCATCGACCCCCCCTCCAGACCTCCTGGGGAAGCCAGCCCCGGTAGGCTTCCTCTATGTGGCCAGCTTGAACATAAGGGTCTTTCTCTTCCCAACATATTTGTCACACACTGGTCAAAATGGGGGCCCTGCTGCACAGATTTATTATTAGACTGTGGAACACTGGACAAGAACCCGAGGTCAGAAGGCAGTGACTCTGGTTAGGAAGAAAGGAGCAAAGCCAAGATTCAAGCCAAAGGTCATCAACAGCCAGACAGTAAGGTACAGGAACATGAGGCAGAGTCAGGATACAAGCCAAGGTCAGTTCACAGCTAGGCAGCGAGGTACCAAATCTGGTTGAAGAAGGTGACCCACATTCATGGGGGGAGGGGCGTGGAGAGAGCACGCCCAGGCCCTGACCCCAGAGGCCGAGTGCCACCCCGGCTCGTCGACCCCCCCCTCCAGACCTCCTGGGGAAGCCAGCCCCGGTAGGCTTCCTCTATGTGGCCAGCTTGAACATAAGGGTCTTTCTCTTACCAACATATTTGCCACACACTGGTCAAAATGGGGGCACTGCTGCACAGATTTATTATTAGACTGTGGAGTCGACCACCAGACAAGGACCCGACCCGAGGCCAGAAGGCAGTGACTCTGGTTAGGAAGAAAGGAGCAAAGCCAAGATTCAAGTCAAAGGTCGTCAACAGCCAGACAGCAAGGTACAGGAACATGAGTCAGGATACAAGCCAAGGTCAGTTCACAGCTGGGCAGCGAGGTACCAAATCTGGTTGAAGAAGGTGACCCACATTCATGGGGGGGGGGGGGTGGTTGTGCAATGGCTCCAGTGAGGTTGCTCTCAGAACTAGCAGGGTACCCCTTATCTAGGGTCTCTGAGTTTGGAATCCAAGTATATAAACAAATCTGATGAATGCACCAAACAAAGAAACTAAGAGCCATCAGGGAGGAAAGGGGCGCCAAAAACTGTGATCAATAGAGTGGGTGTTGCTTCACGGTTTATGGATTATAATTTTCCACATTTCTACCTTTTGTATTGCTGTGGTTTAGACAAAACCTAGGGGTCAACCAAAAATGACCATGCTTGTGTACAAATTATATATCAAAAAAGCTGCAAACACATTAATGAGATATCTATCACCAAAATACATATGTGAACATCAAGTGTTGCGCTAAAAAAAAACTGTGTGATCAATATAATAATCCAATAGTCCACCTTGAAAAACAGTCCATAAATGAAAAGTGAATGGTTCCAACAGCCAAAAGATCGAGGATAGATGCTGTCTTTTCCCTTTCACCAAAGAAACCAGTCACCAACACTCTAATAAGGTATCCTCTTACCAGAGTTCGTGGACCCCCTACATACAGGTGGGTCCAATGGGCGTTTGAATCAATCCCTCCCCCACCGATTACAGAGGAGCTAAGCTAAATTTACCTACCAACCTGCTGTATACTGTGTTACACAACATGTATTTTTTATACAGTAGTACCTTGGATTATGGGCATAATTCTTTCCGGAAGAATGCTTGTAATCCAAAGCACTGGTATATCAAAGCAAGTTTCCCCACAGGAATCAATGGAAACTCAGATCTCCGTTCCAGTGCCACTGCTGGTGTATGCAGTACCGCATGTGGCCAGAGGTGCGGGGGTGCCGGAGACACTCGGAAACACTCAGAGATGCTCAGAGACCACTCGAAAACCACTCGGAGACGCTCGGAGACACTCGGGGACACTTGAAAACCAAGTGTCACCGAGTTTCTCCAAGGGTCTCTAAGCGGCTCAGAGGGTCACCGGCGCCCCCGCACCTCTGGCCACATGCGGTACTGCACACCCCAGAGGCTTGAATCCTGCTCGTCTTGCGAGGCAACACCCGTAAATCGAGTCAGGATTTTTTAATTTTTTAAATAGCGCGTATTGCGAAATGCTCTTAAACCGCGTTACTGGCAATCCGAAGTATTACTGTACTTTATTCAAAAATCTTTCATAGAAAAGGGAAATTACCTACGGCGAGTCTACAAGTTCTTTCTTGTATCTCCAGGCCTTTTGAGCGTAAAAAAAAAAAAATGGATAACTGGATACGCTTTATATTTTGCCACACAAGAATGTAAATCAGTAGACAAATGGTTTCTATTATACAATACAGAAGTACAGCAGGAGTGAATTCAGAGTTTGATGGATGACAATGAGAAATCCTCAAAGAATTCCTTCTTCTCAAGTCATTTACTGACAATTTATATATATAAAAAAAAAAAAAAAAAAAAGGTACAGGTCCTTTTGTAGAATATTTCCTAAAACAAAGCATACGAAAGGCATGGATTATTTATGAGATTCTTCCATCTGAAGTGCTGGAGAAATTCATGTAACACCAAATATAGCCATCGCAGGCAGGCATCCCTTTGAACGTAAAGCGTGAATTTACGTTCGTTAAATCGGTTTAAGTTGTCCTGGTTTTCATTGTGGGAGAGCTGAGAGGGCCCACGGCCCTTGTACAAAAATGGGGTGGCCACAGGACTGCCCGCTGTGACTCGTGCACAATTGGGGGTTCGTGGATTATTATGTGCTCAGCACAAAAGTTTTGAAATTTATCTTCGTTTTCAAGAAAGGGTTGCTAATACTGGCACACACCTGTACCTAAAAATCTGATATTTGACATTAAAGTGGATGTAAAGGCATAAGGTTTTGGGGTTTTTTTTAATTGCATTAAAGTGTTACTAAACCCAGTAGCCTGCACTCACTATATCTGGTCTCCACACAGTACACAAAACATGGAAATCCAAATATTTTAGTAAATATAAACTGCAGAATATCCTTTCTCATCAGCAGTATATAGCAGTCTTGTGATTTATCAGTGTCTGGTTAAACCTTGTAGGAGGAGTTTTCATTCTGACTGTCCTATAAGGCTGCAGGACCCCTGACCCTCTGTCTGGAGAGTGCTGATTGGCCCTGTGCTGATCGCATGCACTCTCCCAAGAAAAAAAACTCTCTAGCAATACACACCAGACTGAGCATGTGCAGAGTGCCCCCCAAAGGCAGATGGATTGGGGACAGTGTAAGAATGGGCGAAGACTGTATCAAACAGCCTTTTTACACAGTGTGGATGAATAACCCCTTAGGTTCCACAGTGAGTATAACAAGCATACTGCATATACAGACTGATTTTACTGTTGTGGGTTTAGTAACACTTTAAGGTAAATACTTTACATCAATGGCGGCTGCTCTATTAGGGGAGCAGGGGCACCGCCCCCCTAGTCTCCATGCGGCCAGCCCCTAATCTAATCTAATGTAATCATGCAGGGCGCCGGACGCATGGATTTCAATGGGAGTTTCTTTTTTTTTTTTAGATGCACATGATTAGAGCCCGAGGCTCTAATTGGCTTCAAAAAGGGTGGGCTCGGGGTGCAGAGCACTGCGCCCACTTGTGTGACATTAGCGAGTTAATATTCGCTATTGTCTTCTTGCTTCTCCTCCCGGGCCAATGAGGAAGCGGATCTTAAGGCCCGATTGGCCGAAAGGAGAGGTGACTGTCCGGTCTCCAGAACGTTCTGCGCTCCTCTGCTCTGGTGACTGGTCGGGCTTGGTGTCCCCCCCATCACCTGTCCTGAGCCGGCTTCTTCTGTCTGGGCACTTCCTACCCATCCCTTCCTCTGGGGAACCGAGCCCAGCAATGTCCCCATCCCTCAGCAATCAGACAGACACTGAGCTGAGACTGCCCAGGGAGCAGTAGAATGATGACCCCTACCCTCCGCTGCTGTACCTTCTACCTTCTATTCCAGTATGTACTGGGGCTGGGGGGGGGGACTGTTATCATACCCCACCATAGGCCCTTTCGTGGGCGAGCGACTGGGGTGTACCTAAAAAAAGTGGACAGTGAGTGTATATTGTAGTATAAGTCCAAATAAACACAACTACCCAGCAGGGAGACAACCCAACTGGGTGCACTCACAGGATGTTGCAGAGAACAGTGTAACAACAGGTCTTGGATGCTTCGACAGCGTCTGTCCTGAGGGATTGAATGTGGCCTAACCGACCCATGCCCAATGGGGAGGCTTTCAGGAGGATAGCGTGTCCCTTCTCTGTTCTTACTCATCAGGAATTTCTCCCTACGGCTATTACTGTCCCTGTCAGATGGGTGACCTGTCCCTACACTAGGGTCTTAAATAGGCTCTGCCTGACCCAAGATGGCTGCCAGTCACATCAAATCAGACCCAGGAAACCATAGAAGACATATAGACATAGAACAACCAAGTTCCTCTTAACTTCCCCTCCACCTGCAGTGGAGAAAATAGACTGCATCAACCTAAAAGGGGGTGTACCTAAAAAAAAAGTGGACGGTGAGTCAAAAAAAAGCACCAGCCATCACTGCCTTCCTTGAACAGCTTCCCTCAAGTTCCCCCAATACTTGTGGGCGGGGCCTATTCGCCCTGCATGCAGGGGTACATTTCACGCAGCGTGTGCTCATCAATGCCAGGACCAGGCTGAGACTGCAGTCATGGGAAGAATCTCACATTAAGGTAGTTCTCCGACTTAGAGATGAGTCTTCACTGTGTGCAGCAGTTAAAGTACAGAGTTCTTCTGGGAAGTGCTGTCCTGTGTCACTACAAACTGTAACTCCATAGCTTCCAACTGTCCCTGATTTCGAGGGACTGTCCCTGATTTGGAGCAATGCCCCTCTGTCCCCCATTCCTCCTCATTTGTCCCTGATTTTGGTCTGATCTGTATAGATGTATATAAAATGAACTTTTTATCTATCAAAAAGTGTTTTCCAGCGCTAAACCTTTCATCTGATTTCTAAATTGCTGCATTTGTAAATTCCAAAAGCCAATATAAAGGAATAGTAGTGGTAAAAAAAAAGCACTCGTGGGTTTAACCAATTTTGTTTTTTGTACAATTCTCCTTTAAGGGGGCGTGGCAAGGGGTGTGTCCTATGCCTGCATACTTTTGCTGATAGGTGTCCCTCATTCCCATCTCAAAAAGTTGGGAGGTATGTAACTCTGTAACTTGTATGTTTGCATTAGGGGGGGACGTGTTGAGCCCGCGCCCACTCCACCAGTCCAATTCATTTGGGTAACAAAACATTTCATTTGGGTACAGTGTTGCATAACCGCGCATTCAAAGTGTGAGAGCGCTGAAAGCTGGAAATTTGCCTGAGCAGGAAGGGGGTATAAGTGCCCAGTAAGCAAGTGGGTAAGCTTGCCTTTACTACCTGGATTGGTGTCTGTTTTCTTTAACCCCTTCAGCCCCGGAAAGATTTATCCCCCTTCCTGACCTGAGCACTTTTTGCGATTCGGCACTGCGTCGCTTTAACTGACAATTGCGCGTTCGTGCGACGTGGCTCCCAAACAAAATTGACGTCCTTTTTTTCCCCCACAAACAGAGCTTTCTTTTGGTGGTATTTGATCACCTCTGCGTTTTTTTTATTTTTTTGCGCTATAAACAAAAAAATAGCGACAATTTTGAAAAAAACGCATTATTTTTTACTTTTTGCTATAATAAATATCCCCCCAAAAATATATAAAAAAACATTTTTTTTTCCTCAGTTTAGGCAGATACGTATTCTTCTACATATTTTTGGGAAAAAAAAAAATCGCAATTAGCAATTATTGATTGGTTTGTGCAAAAGTTATAGCGTCTACAAAATAGGGGATAGTTTTATGGCATTTTTATTGATAATTTTTTTTTTTTTATACTAGTAATGGCGGCGATCAGCGATTTTTATCATGACTGCGACATTATGGCGGACACATCGGACAATTTTGACACATTTTTGGGACCATTGGCATTAATACAGCGATCAATGCTATAAAATTGCATTGATTACTGTAAAAATGTCACTGTTAACCTCTAGGTGGCACTGTAGGGGTTAAGTGTGTCCTAGGGAGTGATTCTAACTGTGGGGGGAGGGGCTGTGTGTGACACATCACTGATCACCGCTCCCGATTACAGGGAGCTGTGATTGGTGTCAGTGTCATTAGGCAGAACGGGGAGATGCTTGTTTAAATTAGCATCTCCCCGTTCTTCCTTACCGAGAGACGATCGCGGGTATCCCCGCAGACATTGAGTCCACGGGACCCGCGCTCACGGTCACGGAGATCCCAGCGCGCGCGCGCCGCCTCTTGAAGGGCAATGTACAGGTACCTTAATCTGCCTGTATGTGCCCTTCTGCCGCAGTATATCTGCGCGAGGCGGTCGGGAAGCGGTTAATATAACACTACTATCGGGTACTAATTATAACTTTCAGTGATTTCCTGTGATATTGTATGTTTGTATGCTGTAGTTGTGTACAGCACCCAGCTATCTCCCATGGGCATATCTATTCGTCAGGTATCTTCACGTACTGCATGCTAGCAAGGGCTCTATTACATGCCGCTAGCAGTGCTTAACTTTACTAAGGCATATCCCATTGTTATTACGCTGGATTTCTCAATATTGCTATCCTGACGGCAGTGGCGTCGCTAGGGGGTGGCTTTTGGGGCTATAGCCCCAAATCTGGGGCCCATAGCCCCGAGTCTCTGCAGGGGTCCCCAAGGGGAGGGAGGCTCTCTGGGGACCCTGATTTTAAGGGGGAGGCTATCTGGGGACCCTGATTTAAGGTGGAGGCTCTCTGTGTACCCTAATGTAAGGGGGGCTTCTGGGAACCCTGATGTAAGTGGGGGGCTCTCTGGGGACTCTGATGTAAGGGGAGGCTCTCTGGGGACCCTGATGTAAGGGGGGGCTCTCTGGGGACCCTGATGTAAGGGGGGCTCTCTGGGGACCCTGATGTAAGGAGGAGGCTCTCTGGGGACCCTGATGTAAGGGGGGGCTCTCTGGGGACCCTGATGTAAGGGGGGCTCTCTGGGGGCCCTGATGCCAGTGGGGGGCTCTCTGGGGATATATACACACACACACATATATTACTGTATATATATACGTGTGTATGCCCGCCCAAGCATATGACTTTCTACTCTGGTATGGGCTGTAGCCCCAGATCTTTTGTAGACCTAGCAATGCCCCTGCCTGACGGTCTTTCCTTTTTTTGGATACAAGACACACACTTGCCGCTGATACAGATATGTTCTAAAGCATATAAACTATTTATATTAAACATTCCATAATTTTGGAGAATTTTCTACCACAGGGATCTTATACATGAGGCCTAACCAATTTAAAGACCGCGAGACTTGCTCTTTCTTTTCTTTTGTTATGGCTCTGAACCTTGATCGTGTCCTGAAGAAGCCTCACGGGAAAACGCGTGGACGCACAAGGGCTTACTGTGCTTACTGTATCATTTTTCATGTTTTTCATTTTTTTTTTTTGCTTTTTGAACACTGTGTTTATACTATGTACTTTTTTCAATAACTGTTATGAATATTAGTTTTTGTTACTTCTCCATTGTTTTCATGCCTATAAAGTCCGACCTTGGCTGTGAAGGAATGTGATGTAAATAATAATAATAGTAATCTGAAAATGTCTATTTTCTTATGTGCATACATATTTTTCTCCTTACTCATTATATAAGTATACAGGTTTGCTCTGTTCCTATATTTTCTCAAGATGGCGGGTACCCCCTGCATCCCACACATCAGAAGAACGCGGAACTGAAGATAAAACCAAGGACAGCCAGACCTCGTTATGAAGATTCTCCATTTTCTTTTTCTATCTTAACCAATGAGATGTACCTATTAGACTAACATAGCAATGACGTATTTGTGTGTATAAAACATTAGCACCGCCTTGAATAAATTAGAAGTGTGAGAAGTAACGGAGCTGAGCGTGTCTCAGAGTGTTTACTTTTATATGCATGCATATCCACACTTTCAAATTAGAGACAGCAGCAGATAACCTTGGGCTCGATTGGAGCTCTTAATCATTTCCATAACGTGGCTACTTTAATTAGTACCCTTCCCTGTGTCCCTATATTCCGGATGCGGCATTGGTGGTGCTTTTTCTTTCTATCGTACTATGTTTGTACGCTCATCCTGGTGTGTCAGAGGGGCTGAGGTTCTGGAGAGGACTGATCCTATCCAGCAGCTCCTACGGAGGTAGCGCCACACAGATATTTATTAACATCTACAGTATGTACCTGTTGGGAAGGTTTACCGGATGTCAGCAAGGCAGGGAGTGAGACATAACTCAAACATGAATAAAAATCTTACAAGGGTTCTCATCCATCTCCATTGTATGCAAAAGTAAAGGAGAAAATGGCTGCTGAGCTTTGATTGGCTGTATTTAGTACCTTCAGCTTCCCCTTATCTTAAAGCAATACCCTGCATTCCATGAAGAGCGGAGTTCTCCTTTAATCCAGCCATTATACAAAACACACCAGCAGAAAATCACCTTCCCCTTCCTGCAGCGGAGCAAATGGGATCAACATGATTACAATCAACTGCTTTAAAATCTTGCGGGCCTGGAAATTGATGCCAGAGGTGGATTTTATTGCACATATGTAACATACTAAATGAAAATCACCTGCAGGAAGGATGGAAGTCAGAGGCGGGTGTGAAAGATGCAGAAATTCTGGACATGAGTTTTCTGAAAAGCCTTAAGAAGCAGCTCTGAGCATCCAGTACAATCAGATCCGTGACCTGTAGAATGTGAAGAAGTTCATCTACCTGGAGATCAATTCATTGAATTCATTGCAAACTGATTCAGCAGGATTTACACAGTGTTACTGCTGCCTCTTGTTAAACAATTCTGTGCCAGTTTTAACCAATGGAGTTAGAATGCAATTATTTTATGAATGGATTTAGCAGCTGAATTGCTTCTGAAAACACCAGTTGCTTGGCTGTGATACTTTGAAGCATATCAACACTGTTGAGCTCCTGCAGCCTCTTTGCAGCCACTTCCTGACTACATGTATTATAGCAACAGCTGCATGTCATTTCTCAGAGTAGGTTTTCTGACAGTGACAGATGAAGAACATTCCCGTGTAACATGCGTTAGTATGGCTGCTTGTAGCCTCCATTGGGAGAACACGTAGCTCCCATCTGTCCCTAATTTCGAGGGACGGTCCCTGATTTGGAACAAAATCCCTCTGTCCCTCCTTTCTCCTCATTTGTCCCTCATTTTGGTCTGATCTATATACACTATATTGCCAAAAGTATTGGGACACCTGCCTTTACACACATGAACTCTAATGGCACCCCAGTCTTAGTCCGTAGGGTTCAATATTGAGTTGGCCCACCCTTTGCAGCTATAACAGCTTCAACTCTTCTGGGAAGGCCGTCCACAAGGTTTAGGAGGGTGTCTATGGGAATGTTTGACCATTCTTCCAGAAATGCATTTGTGAGGTCAGGTACAGTACTGATGTTGGACGAGAAGACCTGGCTCACAGTCTCCACTCTAATTCATCCCAAAGGTGTTCTATGGGGTTGAGGTCAGGACTCTGTGCAGGCCAGTCAAGTTCCTCCACCCCAAACTCGCTTATCCACACCATATTGCCAAGAGTATTGGGCCATCCCTCCAAATCATGGTGTGGTGTTGTTTTTTAGGGGTTAGGCTTGGCCCCCTAGTTCCAGTGAAGGGAACTCTTAAGGCGTCAGCATACCAAGACATTTTGGACAATTTCATGCTCCCAACTTTGTGGGAACAGTTTGGGGACGGCCCCTTCCTGTTCCAACATGACTGCACACCAGTGCACAAAGCAAGGTCCATAAAGACATGGATGAGCGAGTTTGGCAAGTCGAAGTCTTTTGTAGTAGAGTAATGCCGCGTACACACGGTCGGACTTTTCAGCTACAAAAGTCCGACAGCCTGTCCGACAGACTTCCGGCGGACTTTCGGCGGACTTGCGGCAGACTTTCTAACGAACGGACTTGCCTACACACGACCACACAAAAGTCCGACGGATTCGTACGTGATGACGTACAACAGACTAAAATAAGGAAGTTCATACCCAGTAGCCAATAGCTGCCCTAGCGTGGGTTTTTGTCCGTCGGACTAGCACACAGACGAGCGGATTTCGGGGTCCGTCGTAGTTACGACGTAAAGATTTGAAGCATGTTTCAAATCTAAAGTCCGTCGGATTTGAGGCTAAAAAAGTCCGTTGAAAGTCCGGAGAAGCCCACACACGATCGGATTACCAGCCAGCTTTAGTCCGTTAGCGTCCGTTGGACTTTTGTAGACGAAAAGTCCGACCGTGTGTACGCGGCATAAGGAAGCAAGTACTGAGGGTGGAGAGCATATATAACCTGTAGGAATTCCAGGGCCTGCATCTTTAATAATGTAGACTACCTTGTATGCACCACCATGGTCCTCCTCCTTTGCTGGGTTATGCCAATAAGCTGGAGCACTCTGTAAGAAAAAGAACCCTTGAGTGTATAGAACCAACTATGTCTGATGGAACCATGATGTAATGGACTGTTTACAAGATCATTTCAATGGGCCTAATACTTTTCAATTTTTTCTGAATGTTTTTCATTGCATGGAAAGTACACTTTCATTCTATAGAAAAATGAAAAGTCTATAGCTGCCTCGAGCAAATCTGCTCCTCACATGGGTCACAGCACTTCTCTGAAAGGATAGGAAAGGTCCAAGAATGTTCACATCTTAAACGTTAAGGCACAGGGTATATGGACGATGTGTTGCAGCGCCATTCGTTTACAATGGCACCCCAACTCAGACACACAATAGATGGTAATGCTCCTGCTTTAACATACACAATTGCCGAAAATGGTCCAATTCATTATGTTTTTGCAGGACCCCTTTGGTGACCATGTTGAGTCTGGAGTGCTATATAGTTTTCCCCTATGGGAGTCCCATTCTCTTCCTAGTTTTAGGTAATAAAGAGAGGCAGGGGAGAAGCCCAGGGGGAGTTGTAGTAGGTGGCAGCATAATAAGGAAGCAAGTACTGAGGGTGGAGAGTACTGTGAGAGTTCAAGGATCCGCGTCTTTTTAAATAATTCTGATTTAAACAGTCTGGATGTCACACCACTTCCTCAAACTCAATCTATCCAAAACCGAACTTATAATTTTTCCTCCCCCATATGCCCCTTCCCCTGATCTCTCGGTTAAAATCGATGGCACAACTATAAGCCCATCCCCACATGCCAAGGTTCTAGGTGTCGTCCTGGACTCTGAACTTTCCTTCAAGCAACACGTCCAATCACTGTTCAAATCTTGCTGCCTCAACCTCCGCAACATCTCCAAAATACGCCCCTTTCTAACCAATGACACAACAAAGCTCTTAATTCACTCACTGGTCATCTCTCGCCTCGACTACTGCAACTCCCTTCTCATTGGCTTACCTCTACATAATCTATCACTTCTTCAATCCATCATGAATGCTGCTGCCAGACTCATCCACTTTACCAATCGCTCTGTGACTGCTACTCCTCTCTGTCAATCCCTCCACTGGCTTCCGTTCGGCCAAAGAATTAAATTCAAAATACTAACAACTACGTACAAAGCCATCCACAATTTCACCCCCAGCGACATCACTAGCCTAGTCTCTAAATACCAACCTACTCGTTCTCTTCGTTCCTCTCAAGACCTTCTGCTCTCTAGCTCCCTCCTCACCTCCTCCCATGCTCGCCTCCAGGACTTTCCCAAAGCCTCTCCAATCCTATGGAATGCCCTACCCCAATCTGTCCGCTTATCTCCTACTCTATTAGCTTTTAGACGATCCCTGAAAACCCTTCTCTTCAGAGAAGCCTACCCTACCCACACCTAACAACTGTTTTTTAGTTTTCTCCATCAGCTCATCTCCCACAGTTATTACCTTTTGTTTCCACTTGACCCTCCCTTCTAGATTGTAAGCTCTAACGAGCAGGGCCCTCTGATCTCTCCTGTATTGATTTGTATTGTAATGCCCTGTACACACGGTCAGATTTTCCGACGGAAAATGTGTGATAGGACCTTGTTGACAGAAATTCCGACCATGTGTGGGCTCCATCACACATTTTCCATCGGATTTTCCGACACACAAAGTTTGAGAGCAGGATATAAAATCTACCGACAACAAAATCCGCGTTCAGAATGATCGGATTTTCTGACAACTTTGTGTGACCGTGTGTATGCAAGACAAGTTTGAGCCAACATCGGTCGGAAAAAATCCTAGGATTTTGCTGTCGGAATGTCGGATCAATGTCCGACCGTGTGTACGGGGCATAAGTGCGCTGCGTAAACTGTTGCCGCTATATAAATCCTTTTTAATAATAATGTTTAATAAATAATGTAAACTACCTTGTATGGGCTTTCACCCTCCGGGGAATGCCATGCTCCTCTTCCCTTAGTAGGTTAGGCAAGGAAGCTGAAGTACTTTGTAAAAGAGAGAGAGAACCCTGGGGGTGCATTGAACCAACCATGTCTGAAGGAACCATTAGATAATTGACTGTTGCAAGACGTGTTGCTTTGATCTGCTAATTACCATGTTGTATGGACCAATGTGAAGCCTGTTGCCAAGTAAAGAAAAGTTCAAGCAAGAAGTGGACTTGAGCCTCATCATTCCTGTGGCCTATACCTGGAGAACAAGAAGTAAGGGTGGACACTGGATCAGGCAGGGGACTGGTGATGGTCAGGAGAAGACCACCACTGCCAGCACCCGGAGACTGGACAACGGGCTGGGAAAACCTGTGACCCCCATTGTGTTTAGACCAGTTCCATAGCTGAACACTGATGGACCTAGTCTGATAAGTCTATTGCATAGCGGTCATATTGTCCCCATGCCAAAGGCCTTGTGGCATTGAAGTGGGAGCCAGATCTCAGGGAAAGTTTCCAACCCCCCTGGCTGAAGGTTGTCCAAGCAGACCCCCAGCACAGAAACTGGTTTATCAAGAGTCACATCTAACTTGTAAAACATTAAGGTACATTTCTATCCCAATCATTTCAATGGGCTGCTGCATTGCACACACAATATAATGTACATTAACACACTACAAACGAGTAAATGGGGTCTAAACCATTCACTAGACATGTGCAACTAGTTTCGTAATGAATCGAAATTAGGCCGAATTTTGCATCTCTCAGACATTCGGATGCAAAAGAAATTATAGTGAATATAACGAATGAATTCGACATGATTCGGTAATTCGTTAAAGATCTAATGAAACAAAAGGTCAACTCAAAGTAAATCTTACAGTCCAATCAGCTGATTAATTTTGTGCTGGAGGTTGGATTACTGGTAAAGTGCATTCCTGAGAACTGAGTGAGAAGGGTGTTGTATTGTATTTGAGCAGAGGAGATGAGATATAGTCATTGTGTGTGTTAATAGATTCAATAAACAAACGACTTTCCAAACTACGAATCATTATCACAAATATATATACCGTATTTATCGGCGTATAACACGTGTCGGCGTATAACACGCACCCCAAGTTTAGGAGGGAATTATAAGGAAAAAAATGTTTTAAGGAAAAAAACTTACATTTAAATGCCCATCAATGCAGCCTTGCGTCCATCTGCATGCTTGTCCAGTGTCATTTGCAGCCTTGCAGTCATTTGCAGCCTTGCAGTCAGCATCCTTGGTGTCATTTGCAGCCTTGCAGTCAGCATCCTTGGTGTCATTTGCAGCCTTGCAGTCAGCAGCCTTGGTGTCATTTGCAGCCTTATCAGTGTCCATTAGCAGCCTTGCAGCTTTGTCAGTGCTGATCTGCAGCTTTCTGTGTCCATTTGCAGCCTTGCTCAGGCTGCAGTTAAACTGCAGTGACTTTTCATTGTCACTGCAGTTTGAAAATGGCGCCCCCGGCGCCGAAATACACAGAGCCGGTCCTCGGCTCTTCTCGGCGGCTCTCGTTCACTTTCGGCTCCACTCGTAGTCCCGCCCGGGATGGGCGTGACTGTGAGCGAGCTATCCGAACCTAGCCGAGTACACTCGGCTAGGTTCGGGCGGCGCTCGAGTGAAGCCGAAAGTGGCCGAGAAGAGCCGAGGACTGGCTCTGTGTATTTCGGGGCCGGCGGCGCCATTTTCAAATTTTGAGGCTCAGTCAGCGGGGGATCGCAGGGGATCGGCGTATAACACGCACCCGCGATTTCCCCCTGATTTTAAGGGGAAAAAAGTGCGTGTTATACGCCGATAAATACAGTACATACATAAATATTGACTTTCAACTAATACGAAAGAAATTATAGCGGATATAACGAATGAATTTGACATGATTCGAGATTCAGTATAACGAATATCGGCACTCTACTGCCCTGTACACATGGTCGGACATTGATCGGACATTTCGACAACAAAATCCATGGATTTTTTCCGACGGATGTTGGCTCAAACTTGTCTTGCATACACAAGGTCGCACAAAGTTGTCGGAAAATCAGATCGTTCTGAACGCGGTGACGTAAAACATGTACGGTGAGACTATAAACGGGGCAGTAGCCAATAGCTTTCGTCTCTAAATTTATTCTGAGCATGCTTGGCACTTTGTGAGTCGGATTTGTGTACAAACGATCGGAATTTATCCGATCGGATTTTGTTGTCGGAAAATTTTATAGCCTGCTCTCAAACCTTGTGTGCCAGAAATTCCGACGGAAAAAGTCCGATGGAGCCCACACACAATCGGAATTTCCGACAACACAATCCAATCGCACTTTTCCCGCCAGAAAATCCGACCATGTGTACAGGGCATACGAATAATAACGAATTATCCGAAAATGAATTAGCGTAACATAACGAATATAACAGAAGGAAATTATGTATTTTATGCATGACAACGAACCGAAACTAAATTAAATTTACCGTTGTGCACAAGTCTACCATTCACCATTGAGATTATAAAACCCATTAAATAGTTTTAATTTTTCGGAATGTTTTTCATTGAATAGGGTATGGGTGATGAGGAACCGAAATAGGCATTACATCCCAATTAGTGATAGATTTATGGATACAAAGAACGGGACTTTAAAGGTGCCAATTAATTAAACAAATTGTATAAAAAAATTATAAATTGTATTAAATAACAATTTCTTTAAAATGACAAAGAATAGTCAAATACATGAATTTCATACAACATTGCAGCCACTTGTGCTCAACATGTTTCACCCAAAGGAGCTTCCTCAGGAGACTTTAAAGTGCCGCATGAAGTTGATACTGAGAAAGAAACAGATAATAGTAAATATTAACAAATATTAGCATTAGATTATATTGCAACAATAGCATTACAATAGACACATATTGCATTTGGATTTCACAAAATGATATATAATCATTAAATATCAAGCTGAGAGAAAGGGCCTACCAGATGCTTTAAAATCAAATTTTGAATGGGTTGAATATGACAATTCCTCTAGAGCCTAGGTCAGAATGTACTCTTTTTCTTTTCATAAGTGAGATGTCTACAGCTGCCTAGAGCAAATCTGCTGCTCACATGCGCTTCTCTGAAAGGCTGGGAAAGGTCCAAGAGAGTTTACATCTATACACATCTCAGTGTTCTTAATCTCATAAATTAGATCCACACAACCTTCATAGAAAAGCTTATTTTCCACAGCTGTTTGCAACCATTTACAACTGTATTTCCACATTCACTGAAGTAGAGCTACATGCAAAATAAAAAAAAATGACATATATGCTGCAGTCTGTCACTAGCTTTAACGTAGCAGCTTTTGTTTTTTTTTGAGTCCCCCATTTTTTTATTACGGATCCTGCCAGTAGGTGCTGTAATGTTCCACTTCCTTAAACAGGGTTGCAATGCCGTTGGTTCTAAAAAGAAATTGCACAGCAGCATTGTCACTCTATGGACAGGGTAGTCTTAGATGGCTTTAAATGCACTTTATTCCATTTGAGTCCTGGGTTCTTTAGTGGGGTGATTTCCCCTCACTTTTTTATTCTAAGGACGCAGCAAGAAGTGAGAGAAAATTAATGGGTGGAAACATAGTGTCACATACCTTACGGCTGAGTCTGACGTGCAGAGGGAAAGTCTACTGCACAGCCCTGGCTTGGAGACCACTGATGTCAAGACAGTGGCCACGAGAGCACGGTGAGGTATGGGTGCCTGTGCAGTCTTCTGCGTAGCGGGTGTGTCATCAAGAAGGCCCCGTAAAACTGGAACAGCAGGTGCTGGCAGGGACAGCAGACCCTGGGCTGGTGGCAGCAGGCAGCAGTAGGCAGTTGCTAATAGCAGGTGCAGGAAGACTGATGGCCCCCCGCTAGAAGATGCTCCAGCAGGAGACAGGCAGGTGCATAAAGGGCAGAAGAGACAAATAATGCCGTGGTCAGACGAGCCGGGTTGGTAACAGACGGACTGATGCAGGCATAGACGACAGGCAAGGCATGGTCCAGGTACAGGCAGGGGTTAGCAACATGAGATCAAGCAGATAAGCAGAAGGCAAAGGCAGAGTCCAGAACAAGTGGGATTTTACGGGCAATAATTAAATTGGGTTGAGAAAATTATATTACTTAAAGTGGTGTTCCACTCTAAAAAAAAAAAAAGTCATGATTGTGCCTAAAAAAAAATAAAAAAAAACATTTGGATATTTTTTTTTTTTTTACTTACCTCTAAATGCCTGTTGCTAGGGGGTCCCTCGTAGTCTGCCTGTTCCAATGCCTGGGCTGGTGACATCACTTCCCCCTCGGCACAGGAAGGGCTCAGCTCTGCTCCCTCCCTCCTGTCAATCATCTGGGACCCATTACAGGTCCCAGGTGACTGAGCGGCCAATCACGGCGCGTGGCACCACTCGCGCATGCGCAGTGGGTGCCAGGCTGTGAAGCCATAGCCCGGCGCCCACAGTTGCAATGCCGGCGCCGCTGAACGGAGGGGGAGACGAGCAGGGCTTCGATCCCCCGCATCGCTGGACCCAAGGACAGGTAAGTGTCCAATTAAAAGTCAGCAGCTGCAGTATATGTAGCTGCTGACTTTTAATTTTTTTTTTTTTTTTTTTGATGGGTCCTCCTCTTTAAAAGTAAATTTTATTGTACAAAATAGTATAAAAAAGACAATATACAAAAATACAGAAGCAATCATAAAAACAACACCATTACAATATGGTACAGTGATGGCAAAAAATCCCACTACACGGATACTCCTTGTCCATGAGTGAGAGTCCGACGCGTTTCGAAAAAGTTAAATATACAGTCTTCCTCAGGGACACTTTTTGCCATTTATTGGACGTCCACTCAATCAGTGAAGGCCTTTTATCATGCAAAGGAACCCCTGGATCTTTTAATCCAAAAGAGGCACCAAATTGGAAGGTGGAAATCCGCCTTGAAGAAACTAGAGACGGCAAAGATGCGGAGATCAAGCTTTGCTGAATATCTCTCCCGCAGATGAATCCAGAGCCATCCAAAATCATAGAGGCGTCCAGTTAAAGAGGAAATTGCACCTCTTCCATTAGGGACATGAACAAGATGGTATTGACTATCTAGGACCAAGTGTCACAGAAAGGAGATCTTCTTTCTCCACCAAGTACTAAGTCATATTTTGCTTGGGGATCAAATACTTATTTTACTCACTGAACTGCAACTCAATTTTTAAAATTTGTATCGTGTGTTTTTTCTGGATTTTTGGTTGATATTCTGTCTCTATCATTTAAAATACACCTACACTAAAAATTATAGACCCTCCATTTCTTTGTAAGTGGGCAAACTTACAAAATCTGCAGGGGATCAAATAATTATTTTCCCCACCGCATCTTCTGAAACATTTTTTTAATAAGCAAATATTTGAAAGAAAAATAACCTTGCTACGTTTAAAAATCCCACCTATTCCGGAATAGAAGGCTCTAGCCAGACAGTTATGGGCTCACACGAACACACCCTCCCTCCTGTACAGATTCTCATCGTCCGCTCAGATTATTTTCAGGGAAACCCCACCAAGAACACCTTGAAAGTCTTCCTGATGGAGGTGACCTACTGCTGTGAACCAATGGTGATTGACAGACGGAAAGAGGTCCACCGGTCATAGAAAACCAGATACAAGATTGATGGGTGAGATGGGTGGAACTGCAGATTGCCTGATAGCCCACCTAATTCCCGAAAGGTTACCGACGCCATGAGGTCAGGGGAACAAACTAACGTTCCTCCCAGTTATGGACCTGCTGTGCACTTTTATTACATGGCCTCCGGCAGAAATGTCAGACTGATGATATTTAGGAAGGGATGGTATGTGCAGTAAATATAGATAAGGCTCAATTTTTCTGGTGATAGAAGCAAAGTTTTGGGAAATCATACTGTATGTACCAGTTGGTGTCCATAGTAAGAGGGAAGGTCTATGGGGAAGTGACTCGGTCATGGAGCTGATGTTTATTTACTAGAAGGGCAGCTATTTTTTTTTTTTTTATCATTCTATAAATAACTGGGAGGTAAAATAAGCTGGATAGTTCCAAAGCTGTACACACCAGGAATTTCAGGCAGTAGGTAATTAAGTTCTTTTAGTAATGAGTCGGAGAAGGGATAAAGTTTGACATCTGTTAAACATTCAACATTTTATCCATTCTTCTGTGACGAACTTTAACCTGCGCCATTTAAACCTGCTACTAAATCCATCCTTCCTCCAATGTGCAATCCATCATATCGCATGGCCTGACTGGTTTACGTGATGTTTGGTGGCATGTGCCTTCACTGGAAACCATATTTATGAATGATCCGTCATAAATTTTCATTCTCAGTTACAATGTTAAGCTGGAAATGGAAATAAAAGAACGATCGTTCAGCGTTTTTACTAAGCGTGCAGTTGGGGTGTCATTGGAGAGCACGCTTTGACATTTTTCAAAACCCTTAAGAGAGTTTATGAGCAAATTCTTTGAGGTTTGTTCTACTGGCGACCTGCCAGAATGGAGTGCAATTTGTTGGTAAATATGTCAAAATGGAGAGCAATTTATTGGTTCATCTACCCTAATGGGGGGGAGGGGCAATTTGTTGGTAAAATATACCAAAATGGAGAGCAATTTATTGGTAAATCTGCCCAAATGGGGGCAATTTGTTGGTAAAAATGCCAAAATGGAGAGCAATGTATTGGTAAATCTGCCCAAATGGGGGGCAATTTGTTGGTAAATACACCAAAATGGAGAGCAATTTATTGGTAAATCTGCCCAAATGGGGGGCAATTTGTTGGTAAAATATAACAAAATGGAGAGCAATTTATTGGTACATTTGCCCAAATGGGGGGCAATTTGTTGGTAAATATACCAAAATGGAGAGCAATTTATTGGTAAATCTGCCCAAATGGGGGGCAATTTGTTGGTAAAAATGTAAAAATGCCAAAATGGAGAGCCATTTATTGGTAAATCTTCCCAAATGGGGGGCAATTTGTTGGTAAATATGCCAAAATGTGGAGACTAATTTATTGATACATCTGCCCAAATGGGGGGAAATTTGTTGGTAAAATATGCAAAAATGGAGAGCAATTTATTGGTAAATGTGCCCAAATGGGGGGCAATTTGTTGGTAAATACACCAAAATGGAGAGCAATTTATTGGTACATCTGCCCAAATGGGGGGCGATTTGTTGGTAAAATATGTCAAAATGGAAAGCAATTTATTGGTTCATCTGCCCAAATGGGGGGGGGGGGGGGGCAATTTGTTGGTAAAATATGCCAAAATAGAGAACAATTTATTGGTAAATCTGCCCAAATGGGGAGCAATTTGTTGGTAAATATGCCAAAATGCAGAGCAATTTATTGGTAAAATTGATTTAGCTAAAAAAGAATGAAAAATGTTGTAACTGTTTAGTAAACAGTTGCACAAATATCATGTGACATAAAACTTTTTAGCTGTCCTCTTTTTATTCTCTGCTTTCAGAAAATATATACTGTTCTGGGGGGTTAAGTAATTTTATTGCTAAAAATGTTTTTACATGTATGCAAAAACCTGCTCTACAGTCAGACTGGGTGAACTTGGCTCATAACTAGTGGTGCACCGAAATTAAAATTCCAGTGTCGAACCCAAAACTGAAAATTCAGGATGCTCTTGGTCATAACCGAATCTGAAATTGACGTTTTTTTTTTTTGTTTTTTTTAAAATATATATATAAGAATGCTTCAAAAACGAACCAGTGTTGTGTTTTTATTGCAGTTTTTGAGTCACAGGACCTATGAAACACGCCATAAGCGTAGTAAAATTCTGGAAAAATCACCGTAAAATCGCACATGTTTTCGGCAGCCATTAGTGGCGCATTTTTTTCTATCCGCAAAACGCTGATAACCCTATTTTTGGCCGAAAATTGAAGCAGCTGAAATTTCGGTGCATCACTGCTCTTAACCTTATCAGACTTTGGACATAGCTGAATGGGGTTAAAATCTTACTAAACCCAGGAGCCTGCACTCACTTTATCTGGTCCCCCACAGTACACAGAACATGGAAATGCAATTATTTTAGTAAGTATAAACTGCTAAATGCCTTTTCTCATCAGCAGTATATAGCAGTCTTGTGACTTCTATCAGTGTCTGGTTAAAACTTGTAGGAGGAGTTTTCATTCTCCTCTGACTGTCCTATGAGGCTACAGGACCCCTGACCCTCTGTCTGGACAGTGCTGATTGGCCCTGTGCTAATCACATATACCCTCCCAAGAAAAGAAAAAAAAACTCTCTAGCAATACACACCAAACTGAGCATGTGCAGAGTGACCCCAAGGTTCTGTACTATCAGGAGATGGATTGGGGACTGTGGAAGAAGGAGGGGGGGGGGGGGAATCAGAGAAGACAGGATCAAACAGTAAGGCGTAACACCAAACATAATGAAAAACAGATTTAGGGTTAACATACATTTTAAGGGTTAGGGCGTACTTACATTTACTTCAACTTTAACACACATTAAACTGCCTATTGCTTCAACATGCTTTTTTAATGTGTTGTTGATGCTTCTGTGATACTTTTTTGAAGCTTTAATAAAGCTTGGCAAATGCCCTGTGTGTGTTGATTTTCTATTTGTTTTAAAGGGGTCCAGTAGAATTCCGGCTCAGTAGTACCCCCAGCTCTGCTGATCCCCCGCTCAGAAGTACCCCCAGCTCTGCTGATGTCCCGCTCAGTAGTACCCCCAGCTCTGCTGATCCCCCGCTCAGAAGTACCCCCAGCTCTGCTGATGTCCCGCTCAGTAGTACCCCCAGCTCTGCTGATCCCCTGCTCAGAAATACCCCCAGCTCTGCTGATGTCCCACTCAGTAGTACCCCCAGCTCTGCTGATGTCCCGCTCAGTAGTAACCCCCAGCTCTGCTGATGTCCCGCTCAGTAGTAACCCCCAGCTCTGCTGATGTCCCGCTCAGTAGTAACCCCCAGCTCTGCTGATCTTCTTGTTTTCCAATCCTCTTGCTTGCCGATCCTCTTGTTTGCTGATCCTCCTCTCTTTCTGGTCCCCGCTCACCTCCTGCTACAAAACATTTGCCATCTGCTAGTTTCTCCTGCTTCAGTCTGCCAGCTTTGCTGATCCTCTGCCGCTCAGTTCTCTCTCTCTCTGGTCCCTGCTCACCTTCTGCTATAGGGTTCCCATGTTAGACATGTGCGATTCAATTTTTTTCCGAATCAAAATTCGGACAAATTTTTTCATTATTTGGAAATTCGGATGTATCCGAATTTCTGAATTTCAATAGTAACAAATTTAAACGAATCCGAAATAAGGAAACGAAATAAGGAAACAAACCTCTAATCAAATCCCAGCCGTTTTCAAATTCGGTTCGATTCGTTTTCGAATTCGATTCAAATTCGAATTTCCAAATACAATAAAATAGAACAGAAAACAAAGGAATAGAATACAAAAGAATATAATAGCTCAGAATAAAATATACATGAATAGAACAGAAAATAAGGGAATAGAATAGAAAATAAAGGAATATAAAAGAATAGAGTAAAACAGAACAAAATGGAATAGAAAATAAAAGAACAATTCCTAAAAAAGGAATAGAATAGAAAAGAATAGAATAGAATAGAATCCTCTTCTGAAATTCAAATTACAAATAGAATACATGGGAATTATAATAGAATAGAAACGAATAGCTTAGAAAATAAAAAAGGAAAGAAGCTGTGCTGTGTGAAGGTTCAACCAACAATGGCTTGTAGGTATCAAGATATGGATGAGTGACAGTTCAAACGAATCCAAATAAACACCCAAGTGAGACTGATCCACACATAAGTGCCACCACCTTATAAAAAAAGTTGCTTACCAGATGGCAAGCAAAACCCAGCAGGCGGCTATAGCCCAGCCAAGGCCTTTACTTGTATGGAAAGATTGTCTGGACAGGTATAGATAGGATTGGTCTCCAAACGCCCAGATGCCGTGGAACTCCAATGGATCTCAGTAACTCAGCGGGGTATAGGAGAAAAAACAGAGCCGGCTGCAAATCAAATCCCATCCTCCTAGTGAAACAGCGTGGTGACGTCAGCACGTATCCCCCAGACACGTTTCGTCATAAGTTGATGAAGCATAGAAAAAAATAGAAAATAATAATAAAACATTGAAAATAATAGAAATAGAATTAAAAAAAATACTACTACTAATACTGTACAAAAATATCTGTATTACTAGTGTCCCATCAACGTCTGTCTCTGTGTGTACTAGCATCCCTCACACACAGATTCAGTTTACAGTAAATGTTTTTAAATCCAGCAGGAGCTACAGAGTATAAGGCTCGGTTCACACTAGGACGACTTGGGATCCGACTTGTAAGCCCTCAAGTCGCCCCAAGTCACCCCAAGAAGAGATTTACATTGCAGGGAATCAGAGCGTCTTAATTGACACTACTGAAGTCGCTCCGACTTCAGAGCGTACTCCCTGTACTACTTCGATCCGACTTCAAGGCGACCTGTACCATAGAAATCAATGGAAGTCGACTCCAAGTCGGATCTCCATCTACATTGAAGCGACTTTACAGGGAAAAAATTGAGTTTGCCCAGGAAAACTCCTCCCTCCCAGAGAGCTGATTATCCTGTGATTGGCCACAGCCAAAGTCGCCTGTCCTGGAGGCGACTTGAAGTCGCGTTGTAATTTGCTTAAGGTCGCGCTGAAGTCGCGTTGAAGCCGCGTTGAAGTCGCCTTGCAAAGTCGCGCTGAAATCGTGTTGCCCCTGTGTGAATCGAGCGTAAAAGAGAAGAGAGGTGCCTCTAAATGTAGCAATATGTTGCTAAATGTTTTGCCTCTATTAAATGTAACTGTAATGCTACACATGCTAGAGGCGCCTCTCTTCTCTTTTATACTCAGCTGTGACATGACGCTACTTGTATATCAAGACATTGCTTGTATATCAAATCAAGGTTAATTAAATTTTGCTTGTTTTGCAAAATGCTTTCAAACCAAGTTACTCTCAAACCAAGGTTTTACTGTACTATCTTATAACATATAGCATAATCATATACGATTTCGCTTGTACCTTTTAATTAGCAGCAGATTCTCATTCTCCTTCTTAACTGTGTGGGAAAAACATGGGATTGTGGGTAAATCTTATACACATAATCACATGTTTTCTCCTTCTAGTTAAGAGGGCTGGGCTGGAAGGGAGCATTTGTTTTTTTAGACACGCCCCCTTCTATGACACTGCAGTGAGAGGCGTGCCTCCACTGCAGCATTTTTATTTAGACAGCTTGTTCCAATGGGGCTTTACTACTGCATATTTTTTTGTTTATAGCGCAAAAAATAAAAACTGAAGAGGTGATCAAATACCACCGAAAGAAAGTTCTATTTGTGGGGGAAAAAAAAGACATCAATTTTATTTGGGTACAGCGTCGCACGACCGCGCAATTGTCAGTTAAAATATAACACAGTGCCGTATCGCAAAAAATGGCCTGGTCATTAAGGGGGGTAGATCTGCCGGAGGGCAAGTGGTTAAAGATTTAACTGAAAAAGTTAAATTTATTTACGGTGATGCGCAAGGATGACCGCAACGGAAGTCGCTCCCGTGCCTGATATATTTATTGCCATGGTGACAAAACTCAATAACATCTCAGTATTGGAGTTTACGACTTGTCTTATCGGCCGGGTTCTCTGTGTACTTAGAGATATTGTAAACTAGATAGCAGAAGCCTTTGAGCTGAGTATTTCCACGGGAAATGAAAGAAGCTCCTCTATCTTTATGGCATCAAAAAAAAAAGGGACAATAGTTACACTTTGATCTATTGAAGTTGTGAGATACAGAACGCTGTGTCCCACCCACGTGTCCATGGCATGACGAACCCATACCGTACAGATAATGGGGGAATGTATCCCAATACAGTGGGTGTATTATTCTTAAAGTGTCACTAAACACACATTATAAAAAAAGATCAATAAATGGTGTATTACACGCTGTTCATACTCACTCAGTAACTATGAGATTCCTTTTCTGTATTCTGCAAAAAACCTTGCTGATCCTGCTGCTCTCTGTCTCCCCCTTCTGTCCATGTCCCCAATACAGCTAGGGGATTTTGCAGAGCAGTGTTGGCAGCTCTGCACATGCTCAGTTTTCAGTGAGTTTCTATGCTGAGCTTTTCCTCCCTATCACATCTGAGCAGCCCATGTGACTATAAAGTCCCACATGTGGGGCTTATACACAGTGGTAGATGACAGCCCACTCCCTCCCCCCTCCTCCATACCCACTAGCCAGCTAAACACAATGGGGGGGCGTGATATTACATATAGAATAATGGGGGCTTCACCTTCCTCTTCGGCCAATCACAGCCTGTGATTGGCCAAAAATCCGCCCACACCGTGTTATTGCCAAAAAAATAATAAAGATTTAAAATATATATTTGTATGAAAATTTAAAACAGTTTATTGATATTCATTTTTTATTTTTACTCTGTATTCCAAAGGCTGTTTTTTTTTTTTTTAATGTTGAACACGTGACCAGCAGCAGAGGACTAGAAGCTCCTCTTGCTTATGTTTCCCTGCAGACAGGCTGGGAGAGAGCTGGGTCAAGTGACAGCTGGATATTGATTAGGAAAAATCTGCTTAGATGTTTTTTTTAAATTATTATTAAAATAATTACAATGCCATCGTCCCCATACAGAAATGGACGGGATAATGCACAAATAAACAGTGCAGTGCAAAATCAGGCTCACATCTGCATAGAAATCCGCTTCCAACCTCAGCTTGTTCAATTAAAGTGGTTGTAAACCAATTTGTTAATTTTCAGGCAATCCCCTGTTTTCCATAATGCTATGTCTCCGCTGTATATGCTTTATTAAAAAAACGCATTTCTATACCTTATTTCCTAGCGCCACTCTGCGCTCACGTGACCGGCCGCCTCTCCCCTCTTTCGATCTGACAGCTACAGCTGAATGGACCAAGAATTCCCCCGCTGACGTCAGGCAGAAGGAGAGGTGGAGAGAGGCGGGAAGGGAAGGGGCTGGTACAAAGGGAAACCCCTGTACACATTCCTATGAATATCATCGGCATAGAACTCAAGTATCTCACAAAAGTGAGTACACCCCTCACATTGTTGTAAATATTTTATTCTATCTTTTCATGTGACAACACTGAAGAAATGACACTTTGCTAAAGTAGTGAGTGTACAGCTTATATAACAGTGTAAATGTGCTGTCCCCTCAAAATTACTCAACACACAGCCATTAATGTCTAAACCTCTGGCAACAAAAGTGAGTACACCCCTAAGTGAAAATGTCCAAATTCGACCCAAAGTCTCAATATTTTGTGTGGCCACCATTATTTTCCAGCACTGCCTTAACCCTCTTGGGCATGGAGTTCACCAGAGCTTCACAGGTTGTCACCAGAGTCCTCTTCCACTCCTCCATGACAACATCACAGAGCTGGTGGATGTTAGAGACCTTGCGCTCCTCTGCCTTCCTTTTGAGGATGCCCCACTGATGCTCAATAGGGTTTAGGTCTGGAGACATGCTTGGCCAATCCATCACCTTTACCCTCAGCTTCTTTAGAAAGGCAGTGGAGGTGTGTTTGGAGTCGTTATCGTGTTGGAATACGGCCCTGTGGCCCAGTCTCTGAAGGGAGGGGATCATGCTCTGCTTCAGTGTGTCACAGTACATGTTGGCATTCATGGTTCCCTCAATGATCTGTAGCTCCCCAGTGCTGGCAGCACTCATGCAGCCCCAGACCATGACACTCCCACCACCATGCTTGACTGTAGGCAAGACACACTTGTCTTTGTACTCCTCACCTGGTTGCCGCCACACACGCTTGTCACCATCTGAACCAAATACGTTTATCCTGGTTCCAGTAATCCATGTCCTTAGTCTGCTTGTCTTCAGCAAATTGTTTGCGGGCTTTCTTGTGCATCATCTTTATAAGAGTCTTCCTTCTGGGACAACAGCTATGCAGTCCAATTTGATGCAGTGTGCGGCGTATAGTCTGAGCACTGACAGGCTGACCCCCCACTCCTTCAACCTCTGCAGCAATGCTGGCCGCACTCATATGTCTATTTCCCAAAGACAACCTCTGGATAAACAGTCTTCAAATCTTGAAGGTTCTGTGGGCCTCTTCTATGAACTCTGATCTTTAGTTCTTTCCTTAGATTTTCTATTGGATTCAAGTCAGGTGATTGGCTGGGCCATTCTAGCAGCTTTATTTTCTATGTTTGAAACCTATTGAGAGTTTCCTTGGCTTTGTGTTTTGGGATCATTGTCTTGCTGAAACGTCCTCCCTCATTTCATCTTCATCACCCTGGTAGATGGCAGCAGATTTTTATCAAGAATGTCTTGGTACATTTTTCCATTCATCCTCCCTTCAATGATTCTAAGTTTGCCAGTACCATATGCTGAAAAAGAGCCCCGCACCATGAGCTTCGCACCTCCAAACTTCACTGTTGGTTTTTGGGGTGATGTGCCATTTGACCTCAAAACATGGTGTGTATTATGGCATCCAGAGAGAAGTGGGCAGCTACAACTGTCAAAAAAATCGGAATCAGTGTTGTATAAACATTCCAGATGCAGATACAGAAGGTTACAAATTAACATGTTACTTTTGTATCATTTTGTTTATCTGCAGATCAAAGGGATAAACTTCAATCTGCAGATGATGTCAGTTAAAGCAACCTAAAAAAATAAAAATGTAGCCTCTTATTAAGTCGAAGTCTATTTCTATTAACTCCTTATATACTTTTTTTTGTTTTGTTTTGTTTGTTAATATTTTTTCTAACATATATTTACACAATTCCCATTTTAAAAAAGTGCAAAAATGAAAAAAAAAAACAAAAAACAAAAACACTTTGGTTTTAATCTACTAAAACTGTAACACTCAGAATCTGGTGCAGCTGTGCATGGTAGCCAATCAGCTTCTAACTTCAGCTTGATCAATTAATCTTTGACAATAAAAACTGGAAGCTGATTGGTTTCTATGCACAGCTGCACCAGATTTTGCACTGTCCAGTAAATCAACCCCCTTTATTTCATTTGTAAATAACTTTGCAAAGCTTTGTACCAGAATCTTAATTTTAGTGTCATTTTAAATAGGACAAATTCAAGAATAAAAAGCACAATTTTTATTTGCAGTATCACTATTTATTTTTAAATAAATTATTATTATATTATTTAAAAATAAAAATAAGAAAAAGTGTGTTTTGTTTAGTTTTGTTGCATTTAAATGTCTAAGGAGAGCGGGGGAAAAAAAAATCATTGTTGCAAGACAATATCCACATGACCTCCAGAAGATTTACCCCCTTTCATGACCAGGCCATTTTTTGCAATATGGGACTGCGTTACTTTAACTGACAGTTGTGCGGTCATGCAGCGCTGTACCCAAATACAATTTATATCATTTTTTTCCCCCACAAATAGAGCTTTCTTTTGGTGGTATTTGTTCACCACTGCGTTATTTTTTGCGCTATAAACAAAAAGACAATCAAAAGAAAAAAAAAAAGAACTGTATTTTTTACTTTCTTTTATAAAAGATATCCAGTAAAAATCTAATTTCTTCATTAAATTTAGGCCAATATGTATTCTGCTACATATTTTTGGCAAAAAAGAATCCCAATAAGCGTATATTGATTGGTTTGTGCAAAAGTTATAGCGTCTACAAACTATGGGATATATACTGGAATTTTTATTTATTGATAAAATTTGTTAAACTAGTAATGGCAGCGATCAGCGACTTAGGACTGAGATATTGCGGTGAACAACCTGACACTCACTGACACTTTTGACACTTTGTGGGGACCAGAGACACTAATACAGCAATCAGTGCTAAAAATAAGCACTGACACTGTACTAATGACACTGGCTGGGAAGGGGTTAACATCAGGGTCGATCAAAGTGTTAAATGTGTGCCTAACCAGTGTTTATATTACTGCGTGTGCTGCTTTGCAGGAACACAAAATCCATCACTTCCCCCTGTCAAGACGGAGCTCTGCCTTGTTTACATAGCGGCATTAAACCAAAAACCAAAAATGTAATCTATTGCAGCTTATAATTTATTGCAGCTTAACAGGTTTTACATACAGTTGTACTCATAAGTTTACATACCCTGGCAGAATTTATGATTTCTTGGCCATTTTTCAGAGAATATGAATGATAACACAAAAACTTTTCTTTCACTCATGGTTAGTGTTTGGCTGAAGCCATTTATTATCAGTCAACTGTGTTTACTCTTTTTAAATTATAATGAGAACAGAAACTAGCCAAATGACCCTGATCAAAAGTTTACATACCCCAGTTCTTAATACCGTGTATTGCCCCCTTTTACATCAATGACAGCTTGAAGTCTTTTGTGGTATTTGTGGATGAGGCTCTTTATCTTCTCAGATGGTAAAGCTGCCCATTCCTCTTGGTAAAAAGCCTCCAGTTCCTGTAAATTCTTGGGCTGTCTTGCATGAACGGCACGTTTTGAGATCTCCCCAGAGGGGCTCAATGATATTGAGGTCAGGAGACTCCAGAACCTTCACTTTATTCTTCTGTAGCCAATGACAGGTCGGCTTGGCCTTGTGTTTTGGATCATTGTCATGTTGGAAGGTCCAAGTACGTCCCATGCGCAGCTTCCTGGCTGATGAATGCAAATGTTCCTCCAGTATTTTTTGATAACATACTGCATTCATCTTGCCATCAATTTTGACCAAAGTTCCTGTGCCTTTGTAGCTCACCCATCCCCAAAACATCAGCGATTCACCTCTGTGTTTCACAGTAGGAATGGTGGACCTTTCATCATAGACCTTGTTGACTCCTCTCCAAATGTAGCGTTTATGGTTGTGGCCAAAAAGCTCAATTTTGGTCTCATCACTCCAAATGACTTTGTGCCAGAAGGTTTGAGGTTTGTCTCTGTGCTGTTTGGCGTATTGTAAGTGGGATACTTTGTGACATTTGCATAGTAATTGCTTTCTTCTGGCCACTCGACCATGCAGTCCATCTTTCTTCAAGTGCCTCCTTATTGTGCATTTTGAAACAGCCACACCACATGTTTTCAGAGAGTCCTGTATTTCACCTGAAGTTATTTGTGGGTTTTTCTTTGCATCCCGAACAATTTTCCTGGCAGTTGTGGCTGAAATTTTAGTTGGCTGAAATTTTAGTTGGTCTACCTGACCGTGGTTTGGTTTCAACAGAACCCCTCATTTTCCACTTCTTGATTTGAGTTTGAACACTGCTGATTGGCATTCTCAATTCCTTGGATATCTTTTTATATTCCTTTCCTGTTTTATACAGTTCAACTACATTTTCCTGCAGATCCTTTGACAATTCTTTTGCTTTTCCCATTAATCAGAATCCAGAAACGTCAGTGCAGCACTGGATGAAAGATGCAAGGGTCTGTCCGGAGTCCAGAAACTCATTGACCTTTTATACGCACACACTAATTACAAGCAAACAGATCACAGGTGAGGATGGTTACCTTTATTAGCTATTTAAACCCCTTTGTGTCAACTTGTGTGTTATCAGGCCAAAATCACCAGGGTATGTAAACTTTTGATCAGGGTCATTTGGGTAGTTTCTGTTGTCATTATGATTTAAAAAAGAGTAAACACAGTTGATTGATAATAAATGGCTTCATCCAAACACTAATCATGAATGAAAGAAAAGTTTTTGTGCTTCATTCATATTCTCTGAAAATGGGCAAGAAATCATAAATTCTGTAACCTTATGAGCACAACTGTAGGTGCTCCAGCTTTGGCAGTAGGATGTGTGGACGGACTTCAGTAACAGCAACATGTCTTGCACTAAGCGCACCCTCACGCCACCATCATGCTTGCGCTCTCTGAATCTAACCCCTGTCCTATTTTATACAGCACAGGACCAGTGAGTCAGACCCAAGAAAGCTTACCAAGAAAGAACCAGGAAACATATTGACACTAACCCTCCCAGCTGCGGCAGCATAAAACTCAACCTTCTTACATGTCTATCCTTTGCCTACATCAGCCTTTTTCAACCAGGGTGCTCAGGCACCCTGGGGTGACTTTAGGTTTCTTCAGGGGTGCCTTGGCAAAATGCTTAAAAATTGTATACAAGCCAGCAGGTGGATCAAGCCTGCCTTTTACTTACACAAAGCCTCGGGTTTTGATTATGCACCATTATGAATTTCTAGACACTGACATCTTAACAACCAATGACGTCATCAGTTAATAGGGAGGATGTGTGTTGCCTCCACAGCGTCCTTGTTTGACCCTTCTGTGCCCCCCTCCCTCAGTACTGGGGTGACATACATTAGCTGACTGATGGAGAGAAATTGAGGGAGAAAAAAACATCGGAATACTAGGCAGTACCAGTGTGCAAAAGAGTATTTGCTTTGGAAGAATAAATCACCTCTAACGTTGAGTGTCCTACATGTGGATGTTGGTGCATTATGTAAAGCTATCAGAATATTTTTTTTACATTTTAGAAGGAGTGCCTTGAGACTGTCCATAATTTTAAAGGGTGCCTTGACTGAAAAAAGGTGGAGAAACACTGGCCTATATACATTGTGCTAAAAAGATGTCCCTCATTTTCGTCTCAGAACTTTGAGTAGCATTGAAACAGTGGCTGAGAACCTTTCCTGGTGTTCAGACTAATCTCACTGGGAACGAGTACCAACATTTTTGTACATGCAGATTTGGTTTTTGTTTGTGGTAAAATAAAAATTACGGCATGGCCTCAGAACATTGTGTGCGAAACAATCTTGAAAAAAGGTTATTTTTGGGCTGATCTTGTTTCTGTAGAAAGTAACTAAGGCTAAAATATTAGGTCTCCTTCTCTAACAGCAGACAAATGAGCTCCTTAAGTCCCAAACATCAGTCCAGTTCCAGACCTCAGATGAGTTCAGATCAGTTCCGTATTTTTCACCGGCATCAGTTCAGTTTATCTTCAATCTCTCACGAGGCCTGCTGCCTTTTTAATGTGTTTTGAGAGGCCACGGTTGCAGCCTCTGACCACAAGGCCACATGACAAAGCCAGGAGAGAGGTATTGGATACTGTTTCAACATTTTGAGGGAGCTGGTCCTGTTCCGACTTGACGTTGCGTCCAACAGAGAGAATCTGGTGGTGGAGAGCAAAGATGATATAGGATCAGCTCTTGCAAAATCAGCAATATAGCCTGCACTTCGAAACACTCAGATCTTAGGATTCCATACTCTGCCAAAATGTAAACATAGTTTTTGAAATGAATGAAAGAGGACATCATTAGCAAAATATCACGGTATTATTTTCCAGAGGTATTTAAATTGGAACACTAATAACAGAATGAACAGTTATTATATCTGGGCAAGCAGCTCAGATTATGAAATTCTTGTACACGTGGAAGCCCACATTTGGAGTCTATTGCATATCATGGCAACCCAGAATACTCATTGGCTCCAGGGGATATTACATAGTATTAGGGTCATCTCAAATTTCCTTATTGTTAAGTTTTTCCACATCTTGGTCCTGTTTTTAAATAACTTTAAAATAGATCTAAATCAATCACTAAAATCTCATATAGGTTTTAGCATGTTAAAGTGATTTTAAATGATGTTTTAATATTCTTGACCTTTTAGTTTTTTTAAAAAAGAATATCTATTATTTCAACATGAAGGTCTATGTTCAGGAGCTACCTGACATCTCTTCTCCAATCATACTTCTGCACAGTCACCCTGATACCTAATCTTCCCAATGGAGACTACAAGCGGCCATTCCGATACACATTTCACAGATATGGCCCAACATCACGAAGTTGGTCAGGAGCAATGATGTGCAGCCAATGCTGGAGTACATGGATGCCAATAGAAATAAAAAGGGAATGCAAAAAAGAGCTCAGCAGAATTGAGATAGGAAAAGGAATGAAAAGTAAAACAATTCATCATCCAGTTGGGATTCAGACCCATTCAGGTGAATAGAATCTTGAAACAAAGAAACAAAGAGATCCGCTTTATAGAAGAAAGGTAGCACTTTTGAAATATTGTAGTCATTATTCAGTAAATCAGTCTTCCTCGTAACCACCTACATCCATGATGCCTTCTCCTTGAACGCTTGTTTTCTTCTCCCCCAGTACACCACATGGGCAAACATTTGTGGACACCTGACTTTTACGAACTTGTTGCCATCCCATACCTAAACCATGGGTATTATTATAGCATTCCCCATTTGCAGCTTTAACAGCCTCTGCTCTATTGGGAAGATGTTCTACAAGGTTTTGGAGTGTGTCTGTGGGAATTTGGGCCCATTCAGCCAAAAGAACATCTGTGAGGTCAGATACTGATGTTCAATGAGAAGATCTGGCTCACAGTTGGCATTCTGATTTAAGCCAAAGGTGTCCAGTAGGGTTGAATTCAGGGCACTGTACAGGACACTTGAGTTGCTCCACCACAAACTCATCCAACCATATCTTTATGGAGCTTATTTTGTACACATGTATTTATTTATTTCAGGTACTTATATAGCACCATCAATTTATGCAGATCTTTACATATAAATTGTACATTTGCATCAGTCTTTACCCTCAAGGAGCTTACAATCTAAGGTCCCTAACTCACATTCATACATACTAGGGACAATTTAGACAGGATCCAATTAACCTACTAGCATGTCTTTGGAGTGTGGGAGGAAACCGGAGTACCCGGAGGAAACCCACACAGGCACAGGGAGAGCATGCAAACTCCAGGCAGGTAGTGTCGTGGTTTCCACTGCTGAACCCCCAAATGGACGGCAGCAGCCAGAGTCTGGCACGGGAGCTGAGGGGGAGAAGACGGACATGGGTACCCCCAGGGGGGATGCCAGGCGGCAGACAAGGCATAGGTGAAGGTGAATGGTCCTAATTGTCCCTTCGGGGATATAAGTCAGGGGTGAGCACACCACAGAGGTTTAATTTGCTCTTCAGCTGTTTGTATATCAAGGTAAATACACTCTCCCCACCCTAGCACTCACCTGGTGCCTCATCTGCATTCCCTGGACTTTTTTGTTTCATTTATAACACCACTTTTCACACATTTTTTCCTTTTTTTTTCCCAGACAAACACATTTTTTCAGGACTTACTTTCTTACCCATGGTCTCTATGTCTGCTCCATTATTGGATCAGGTTTTGTCTACTCTGCTTATTTAGTAAGGCTTGACATATATACTTATGCTAGAGTACACATGCTCTCATACAAAAATATTGTTACCTTATATAACTTGTTGTTCATCTTACTAAATTTGGCAAATCATTGAGACATATACATCTATGTTTACAGCTGATATCTATCAAGTTACATATGGGGCCAATTAGGACCATTCACCTTTGCCTATGCCATGTCTGCCGCCTGGCATCCCCCCTGGGGGTACCCGTGTCCGTCTTCTCCCCCTCAGCTCCCGTGCCAGACTCTGGCCGCTGCCGTCCATTTGGGGGTTCAGCGATGGAAACTCTGGTTTCGTTCATTGGCAAGTATTGGGCCGTTTTGCTCTGGCCCATTCTGCCATTGTTCTTACATTTACCACTGTGACACATCTTTTTTGTCTATTTAGATACATCTCATCCGCATCCACCCCTGATGAGCGAGCAATGATCTTGCGAAAGGCGCTTCAGGTTTTCTGATGCGTGCATTTGTATATACTGCATTGTATAACGTTTGTATCAACTATATTTATTCTCTGCATTATGTGCAAATCCATTGGCTGAACTAATATGCTATATTATCCATGTATGTACATTAATTTTAAAGCGGGGGTCCACCCACCCCGCCAAAAAAAAAAAAAATATTAAAAGCCAGCAGCTACAAATACTGCAGCTGCTGACTTTTAATAAATGGCCACTTACCTGTCCCAGGGTCCAGCGATGTCGGCAGGCGACGTCGAGAACCCGTTCGGTTCTCGGCAGCTGCCGCCGCCATCCTAGGTGAGGGAATCAGGAAGTGAAGCGTTGCGGCTTCACTTCCCGGTTCCCTACTGCACATGCGCGAGTCGCGCTGCGCGTCCCAAGTGGTCCCCGCTCTCTCCTGGGAGCTGTGTGTTTCCCGAGAGACAGCGCGGTGGGGACGGGAAGAGGCGTAGACTCCCATGGGAGTCTATGCCGGAAGTGGGTGCAAATACCTGTCTTAGACAGGTATCTGCACCCCCCTCCCTCCTGAAAGGTGCCAAATGTGACACCGGAGGGGGGGGAGGGTTCCGAAAAGCGGAAGTTCCATTTTTGTGTGGAACTCCGCTTTAATAAACATTTATACTGCTATTACTCTTGCTACTCAGTGGCTAACTGTGACCACCTCATTTAAAGTCCCAGGGCGACTTTCTTTTTTTGTATATGTATATAGGGATGGAGGTGTATCACTGGTGACTGCAAACCTTTTATTTTATTTTATTTTGCTTCATAACTAATATCCTCCAGACCCTTTATTAGTTTTGTTGCCCTTCTCTGTACTCGCTCAATTTCCAGTACATCCCTCCTGAGGACTGGAGCCCAGAACTGGACAGCATACTCCAGGTGAGGCCAGACCAAAATCCTGGGGTTCCTCCAGAAGTTGCTAGAGGTTCTTTTCTGCCTCTCAGATAAGTTCCCATTAACACCATTGATTGTTTTAGCGATCTGTAAGGGGGCGATTCTTCCCACTGACCATCACACGAATGTATCATGAGTTGTAGATATAGTAATTTTTAGCAGGAGTTTCCTGAGATTGGAAAGGTTCCTCTGTGTTGAAAAGTTGAGAAAGTCTGTTCTAGAGGAATCCTACAGGTATGGTATATGCATAATTCCAAGCTGGGCCAATGTAACGATGTAAAAATATCCATATCTGGAATTCATCTTTAGCCCTTCCCAGCTCTATCTAAAGCTAAAAAAAAACTGACTGGAGTTAGTTGAGTACGACAGAAAACTTCATAAAATGATCAAGAAGCCTCAGGGCCTGCAGTGTGAGCTATTATCCCTTATAACATTTTCCACCGCACATCCTAAGCAATTCTTAGACGGTTCGATTTACGTAAGCTGATCTTAATGTGATGCGGTTTGCTGTGCTGGGAGCAATGACCTAGCTGACTGTTGAGTTTTATTGGATAAGCCGTGTCTGTGGGAAGATGATTATGTCTTTAAAAAGCTTTATAAGCTTGGCTGACAACGTGTTCTCATCAAGTGCTACTTTTGGGACCCATGAACTGAAATTGAACAGCGACACAAAAGCGCGCAGGATAGTTTTATTAAAATAACAGGGAAACTTTTATGCGGGCAAGTATGGAGGAGTCGTTTTCCTGAACCTGAAGTTCCTCCTAGCACTTAATTGGAACCAGGCAGAACAAAAGATCTTCTACTGTTCCCATGATGCATCAGCCACATCACACAAGGCACACAATAAAAAAAAAAAATTACTTGAAAGGAGAAGTTTGGGAAAAAATTAATAAAAGAACCCACCTTTCCAGACATGTGTATATTGGAAAAACAGTCAATGTATTTTAACTACTTCAATACAGGGCACTTACACCCCCTTCCTGCCCAGGCCAATTTTTAGCTTTCAGCGCTGTCGCTGTTTAAATGACAATTGCGCGGTCATACAACACTGTACCCAAACAGAATTTTTATCATTTTGTTCCCACAAATAGAGCTTTCTTTTTATGGTATTTGATCACCACTGCTTTTTATTTTTTGCTAAACAGATAAAAAAAAGACCAAAAATTTAGAAAAAAAAAAAAAGTTTTTCTTTTGTTTCTGTTATAAGATTTTCTAAATAATTAAGTTTTCTCCTTCACTGATGGGCACTGATAAGGCGGCACTGACGGGCACTGATAAGGCGGCACTGATGAGGTGGCACTAATGAGGTGGCACTGATGGGCACTGACATTACTGATAGGCAGCACTGATTGGCACTGGTAGGCGGCACTGATGGGTGGCACTGATATGCAGCACTGATGGGCATTGATAGGTGGCACTGATGGGCACTCATGGGTGGCACTGGTGGGCACTGATAGGCTATATTGATGGGCACTTAAAGGCTGCACTGATGGGTACTTATGGGTGGCACTGATAGGCGGCACTACTGGGCACTGATAGGCGGCACTGCTGGGCACTGATACATGGCACTGATGGGCACTGATATGCGGCACTGATAGATGGCATTGATAGGCATCACTGATGGCACTGGCAGGCATTGGGGATAGGCACTGATTGGCAGCTGCCTGGGCACTGATTGGCATTTCCCTGGTGGTCTAGGGTGGCATACCTTGTGGTCCATTGTGGTAGCATCCCTGGTGGTCCTGGCGGCATCCTGTCGGTCCTGGGTGGGCATCCGAGGGGGGGCTGCGCTGATAAACAATCAGCACAGACCCCCCTGTCAGGAGCGCAGCCGATCAGCTTTCCTCTACTCGCGTCCGTAAGACGCGAGTGAGGAAAAGCTGATCAATGGCTCTTTCTGTTTACATCGTGATCAGCCATGATTGAACACGGCTGATCACATGGTAAAGAGCCTCCGTCAGGGGCTCTTTACCGAGATCGGTGTAGCGGTATATCAGACTGACACACCGCACCACCAATCGCCTTGATGCGAGCCCCCCACGTGCGCGTGAGAGCGGTCGTTCTGGAGGGCCGTCATATGACGTCCACCCAGAACGAGAGCCGCGCCGCCCAGTTGTCATTTGACGACTGGCGGGCGGTTAAAGTACTGGTATTATAACTGCCTGAAATATGTATTTAACCATTTCGGTCCTGGTACCCGTGGACCCGAGCAATTTTTACATTTTTATCCTTGGTCTATTTACTTGGTGATAGCTTTGTCATTACTTAAAGTGGACATTCTCTCTAAAGTGAAAGTGCCACTATTCCTCCTCCCCACCCTCACCCTTAACACTTTTAAAGAAGAATTCCAGGTATGAACATTTTTACCTAGTTACATAGGCCCAGCTTGGACCAATATAACTATGCATAAACCCTACCTGTGGGAACCCTCTACAGCAGTGGTCTCCAAATTGCAGCCCGGGGGGGCCAGATGCAGCCCTTTGCTTACTTTTATCTGGCCCTTGGGGCACTATTTCATCCACTGATGCCAAAAATCGGGCATAATTCCCCCCCCACTGAAACCAATGAAGGAGCACAATTCCTCCTAATGACACCAACAATGGGGTGCACTTTCTCCCAATGACACCAACCATTGGGCCTAATAACACCAATGATGGGGCACAAGTCCTCCCAATAACACCAATGATAGGACAAAATTCCTCCCCCTACCACCAAAGATGGAGCATTGTTTTTCCATTGATATTGGGACCTTTTCTGCTCCCAGTGGCCACAGTCCAGCCCCCCAAAAGTCCGAAGAACAGTAAACTGGCCCTTTTATTAGAAAGTTTGGAGACCCCTGCTCTAGAGGATGGTAACGACTTTAGTAGACACCGCTACTCCAACGATCGCCACTTTCTTCTGATTCCCGTGTCGAGCAGCTGCCCCGCTGATATGTGAACAAAGGAGGTCAGCACAGGCACCATTGAGAAAATGCTTTGCATTTTCCCAATGAAACCAAAGCATTCTCTTATTAAACAAAATGGAGAGGCGGAGCACTGACATCACACTTTCCACCTCATCAAAGCAGAGAATGCTATGTAAAAATTTAACATATCTGGAATTCTTCCTTATTTTATTTTTTTGACAGGTACCCACTCCCTCTTCCTCAGCTTTCGCCTAGGCAAGATGTTGACTTCAGCCTACCCCCTGCCCACAGCCTCCTGGGACACATCATACCTCCCAGGAGACTGCAGGACCACTCCCACAGCACTACACGATCTTCCCCATGTGCAGCAGGGATCCAGTCCAGCCAGCCAAATCCAAGAAGATGGTAGCTCCGGGGACCGGCAGCATTGTGAAGGTTTAGCTGTGCCGAAGACAGTGCTGGACTCCATACATTGGTAAGCATCTTATTTTTCACCGTATCTGCAGCTGCTGGCATTTAATTTATTTTTTTCTAAAGTACCTCTTTTTTAGGCTAAAATACCTTTGTACAGCAGTATTAAACCCAAAAACAAACATTTTTTTATATAGCTTACCGATTCTTAGATGTGATGGCTGCATTCATAAATATGTGTCAATATGTGTCATCCCCAACTGCATTTCAGCTAACAGTTAGAAAGCTGCCATTGTGTCGACTTTTCCTTCTTCTAACATCAAGATGGGAAAATTTGAAATTGAACAGGTGCTGGGTGAAGCTGCTATTGGGGTCCATTCCCATAAGGCCTGAGGAAAGTATGGAACTAGCTACTGGGTGGCGCTGGTGAGGACAGGCCAATAGCTTTCTGGGGGTGTTAATGTGCTGGCACTCAGGGCCCATAACAGTTCTTGGAATCCAAGGGGCCCAACCAATGCTGGACGGTAAAGAGTTAAAGAGTACAGGTTCCTGCCCCACCACATGGCTGTACATAGGGAGGGCATGCAGCATATGACTGGGCCAACACAACCATCACAACATGTTCCCTTTGAATGCACATGATGTTCACGTTATGTACAACCACTCATTCTCATTGCTGAAGTCACTTCCCAGGGGACCTACCAGGAAGTGCTGGGAGCCACCAGCACAGTCAAGGACTTTGCACCGAATCCATCACAGTGGGACCAGACCGGCTCACCACAGCAGTGTTACCTAGATGAGCTCTTTTCCTTCTTACTATTGTGAGTTGCCACTTTGTTGTTTATTAAAGTCAGTACTTTAATGCTACACCTAGAAGGTGCTACTTCTCTTCTCATTTATCTTTTCAGTTATCAACATACAGAGTTCCTTCTAGTTCTTCAATCAGGAGCAGCCAACTGAGTCAAGCACCTGAGCATTCTTGGATTTTTACAGGCCTGATAGACTATATACACTATATTGTCAAAAGTATTGGGACACCTGCCTTTAAATAAATGCACATGAACTTTAATGGCATCCCAGTCTTGGTCCGTAGGGTTCAATATTGAGTTGGCCCACCCTTTGCAGCTATAACAGCTTCAGCTCTTCTGGGAAGGCCGTCCACAAGGTTTAGGAGTGTGTCTACGGGAACGTTTGACCATTTTTCCAGAAGCGCATTTGTGAGGTTCCTCTATAACTCCTCTCTTAAAATCTTAATATAAAACATTAAAAAGAAAATAAGTGTACAATATGTTGTATGAAGAACTTGGGAAAGCTTTCATTTAACTGTTTTATCATGTCACGGGCTACTTTTGTTTGTTAATTAGGAAACCTTGCTGGCTCTAGCAAGACTTTACACACCCACTTCAACATTTCACTCAGATGCATCAGAGGGAACGTCACTCACATAACTTAAATATTTTACCTTTATCTATAAGTGCAATAAGGATGTACCAGCCAGAAGGTCGCTTGCATGCAAGATAAACAGAAGGACTTCCTCCTTCTGTCTTCCCGGTCTCCTCTTCCCATTTGCATTCCTTCACTAAATATCCAGGTAGAATGGAAGTGCTTTTAATGTTCCAGGCCAATGCCAAAGACACCATTGGAGGCTGCAGAACTGAAACACAAGGAAAGATTCTTTTCAACTGAAAACCCTCTATTATGGAGACAACTAGGGATGAGATGTACTGTATATACCTGGGTTTGGTTCAGGGTGCCAAATCAGAACCCTGTTAAAACCAGTGGAAACCAAATTTTAAAAATGAGTGGGGTAGGTCAAATATATAAAAAGGATAGGCTCAAATTGGGGTACCAAATCCGATAGGTATTGAAAAGATTGGAGTAGGGCTCTCTCTTTGCCTGTAGCCACCGCCATGTCTCTAGTAATCCTGGAGACACATTGTGTGTGTCTTGAACACGAACATTGATGGGCACAGGAAGATCGCCATTGCCATCACAGCCATAAAGGGTGTTGGAAGGCGTTACGCTCATGTAGTCCTGCACAAGGCTGACATTGACCTCTCAAAGTGAGCAGGAGAGCTAAACTGAAGATGAGGTTCAGCGCGTGGTCACCATTATGCTAAAATCCCAAATTGGTTCCCTAAACAGACAGAAAGACATCAAGGATGGCAAGCACAGCCAGGTCCTGGCCAATGGTCTGGATAACAAACCCTGTGAAGATTTGCAGAGACTGAAGAAAATCAAGGTGAGCAGAGGCCTGCGTCACTCCTGGAGTCTGCGGGTGAGAGGACAGCACACAAAGACCAATGGCCGTCGTGGACGCACTGTGGGAGTGTCCAAGAAGAAGTAAAATGTCTGCCTGTGCTGTTTGTTAATAAAGTCTGTTGTAAAATTTAAAAAAATTGGAGTAGGGAGTTTGCCAAACTTTTTAGGCACCAAAACTATACACGAATCTATATGTAAAAACATAATTATTTACCGCAATTGTTAAAAAAATGAAATCACAAAGATAAATATTTTTTTTAAAATCCATCACTAATATGTAAGAACCCATTCATGTATACCGCCTTATCCTATACCTACTGCTTTACAACTATGTAATGTTGTAAAACTTAAAGTGTTACTAAACCCAGGATTCTGCATTCACTCTATCGATCTCCCACAGTACACAGAACATGGAAATGTAATTATTTTAGTATAAACTGCTAAATACCTTTTCTCATCAGCAGTATTGTATATAGCAGTGTTGTGACGTCTGTCAGTGTCCGGCCGAGCACTGGGTAAAGCTTGTAGGAGGACTTTTCATTCTCCTCTGACTGTCCTATGAGGATGCATGACCCCTGACCCTCTAACTGGAGAGTGCTGATTGGCCCTGTGCTGATCACATGCACCCCCCCACACCCACAAAAAAAACTCTCCAGCAATACACACCCAACTTAGCATGTGTAGAGTGCCTCCAATACTCTGTACTATCAGCAGATGGATTGGGGGCTGCGGAAGAAGGGGAGGATCAGAGAAGACAGGATCAAACAACCTTTTTACACAGTGCAGACGATTAACCCCTTAGGTTCCACAGTGAGTATAACAAGCATGCTTTACTGCATATACACACTAAATGTACTGTTGTGGGTTTAGTAACCCTTTAAGGTCTCCACTCAAGCTCCTGTAAGTCCATCCGGTGTTTTCTGCAATGGGTGCTGGCTGGGCAGGAATTAGGGTTGCCCTCTCACCCACTTTAAAACCAAACACATATTAATTACACAGGTTCTGCGGCTAATTCACCTCGCCCACATGGCTTAACCATGATGAAGCCCTGTGGGTGGGGTGAAATGTGTTGGGGGCGTGGCTTTGGATGAACATGGCTGAGGCTGCTTTCACTTGTTTACTAATGGCTTTGCTAGGTGTGCAGTGTTTGGGATCGTTCTCTATGCATATTCTCAGGAATGTTGTCACAGTCGAGCCTGCAGCTTCCTGCTTGTGAAATTCTTACCTCCTTGCTGCAGTGGTTCTGCTGGGCCTGTGTTTCCACTCACATGTGCTGCTGGCTTCTGTGTTCACCTATGGGTGTGGCCTGCTCTGCTGAGGATTTATATACCTTTCCCTTCTATCTCTTCCTGATCCACCTCCCAGTCTCCTTCTTTATATATAGACAGGGCTGGTGCAAGGATTTGTGACACCCTAGGCAAAACCTCATTTTGCCGCCGGTTCCACCCCTGACTCTACCACCTTTGCCCTGCCCATGTAAACCCCACCTTTTTAATGAAGCGACCATCAAATGCAGCCCACCAGCGCCCATCAAATGCAGCCTTACCAGCGCCCATCAAATGAGGCCTAGTTTGCCTAGTGGTAGCACCGACCCTGTATATAGACATGTTCAATGTAGTTTGTGTTGCTGAGCAATTTTCTAGTTTCTCAATGCTCCTGCTTTCCCGTGTATTACACGTATTTTGTGTCTGACTTCCCATGTAGCGACCCGGCTTTATCTACTGTTTTGTCTGCCTGCCTGCCACATGCCCTGACCTTGCCTTGTTTCTCAGATCCTCTTCTGTCTCTTGCCATCTGTACTCTGCACTCGCGAGATGTCTCTTCATCTTCAACTGGGAGTACTTGAGGGCCGCCTTCTGTCCAGCCCCCCGCATCAGGGGCCCTGATTAAAAAGCAGGCTGGGGCTTAGACTCCTTGCCCTGAGGAACCCTGAGTTGGCCTTCTACATGTTGGAAGAACAACAACATGTAATGTAAAGTTGCTTATATAAACTGAACAAAATACACTATATGCATTATACCTATCTATGCAGCAGGTGGCGCTGTAGTAATATAGTGTATAGCAGCCCTCAAAAATTCCACTCGCTTGCTCGCATGATGCAAGTGGATTTTAAGGGCTGGCGAGCTATGGCTGCCTGGGAGCGGGGGGGGGGGGAGCACCGCCGGCAGGCTGGTTGTATGGGAGACGTTCTCCCAGCAATCAGAGGGGAAGAGAGAGAGCGCCGACAACGTAACAGCTTTCATTTCAATAGCTGTGTGTTCCCCGCTGTCACATACAGCCCCTCCACTTTGTCCGGGCACTTTGATAGACAGATCACCAGTCCAATCCTGGGACGGGGGATCGGGAGATCTGTCTATCAAAGTTTCCCGGACAAGGGGGAGGGGCTGTATGTGACAGCGGGGAACACACAGCTATTGAAATGAAAGCTGTTATGTTCCCGGCGCTCTGATCATCCGGGAGGCAGCTCTCCTCTCTCTTCCCATGCACAGGTAGGTTGCATTGGTTACACAGGCTGCATTGGTGGCACAGGCTGCATTGGTGGCACAGGCTGCATTGGTGACACAGGCTGCACTGGCTGGCATAGGCTGCATTGGCAGGCACAGGCTGCATTGGTGGCACAGGCTGCATTGGCGGGTACAGGCTGCATTGGCGGACGCAGGCTGCATTGGTGGACACGGGCAGGCTGCATTGCTGGACACAGGCAGGCTGCATTGTTGGGCACGGATAAAGTTGTTGTTAATATTTATTTTTATAACTTAATTCTGCATAAAACATAGTGTTATTTCATGAGATAATTTATAAGGGCGTGTTTAGGGGCGGAATTAGGGGCGGGGCAGGGTAGGGGTTGGGCGGGGCAACTGGTGGCGAGTAACCCTTGAGGCCTGGCTAGTAGCTCTGGACTTGACATTTTGAGCCCTGGTGTATAGTACGTGTTTTCTATGATATGACAGGATGTTTGTCTATCCTCTCTCTATGTACTTGTATTGTCCTGTTTCCTGTAAGACATGATAAAGACATCCTCCATGAAAGTAAAGTATTCTTTGCATACATTCCAAGCGCCTGATTCAATAACCTGCTAATACTACTAGGGCTCACTACCATAGGAACCTGACAAACTGGTATAAGTTATGGTGACCTCAAAATGCTTCCTCAAAGGAGTAGGTATCAAGATAAAAAAAGGTCAAAACCAGGCATGGACAAGCGGCTACTCAGGCTGGGTTCACACTGGTGCGACACGACAGCCGTCCTACTTTGGATCCGACTTTGCCCTGCGACATGAAGCCGGCATGCGTCCGACTTTCAATGAACGGGGATCCGACTTGGATCCCCGCCAATGCCCAGCACTGTGTTTGTGTTTGGCTTTTTTTTTTGGCGTAGGGGGTTCCCCTTAAGATCCATACCAGACCGAAGGGCCTGGTATGCTCTTGGAGGGGGAACCCATGGCGGTTTTTTATTTAAAATTTGGCGCGGAGTTCCCCCTCAAGATCATCCGAGCACAAGTCGCATGCCGAAGTCGGATCATGCGAGACGGCGATCCTACTTTGATCCGACTTCAGTGATAGTCAATGGGCTGAAGTAGGATCAAAGTCGGACCAAAGTAGTACAGGGAGCATTTCTAAAGTCGGAACGTGTCGAACCAGTTAGGACGGCTCCCATAGGAAACATTGAATTTCACACGTCATGCGACAATGTCGGAGCGTTTGCCGGACCAGTGTGAACCCAGCCTCATGCATAAGAAAATTACTTTAAAAAGCTGCCCCTGTAGAACATGTTTCTGTTACCTGAGGTCTGACAATCTCCATACTCCAATCCTTTCAGGTTATATTAGATATCACCTTCCTTTCATCTCACATTTGACCACCCAACTCAACCTTCCCAGACTCCCTCTACCCCAAGGAAGATATGGCACTCGAAAGGGGAGCCTAATTGGCCACAGAATAATTTTATTATAAATAACATACAAAATATAAATACAGTGCAAAAGAAAAAAAAATGACATGAGATTCCTTGTATAAATATATTCCAGAACCTTTTCCTTGATGGGGGTCTGGTGTGGATGTCAAGGGGGACCCCACGCTAAACAAAAAGGGCAAAACAGTAAATAATGACAACACACTTTTTGACAAGTTCTTTATTAAAAAAAAAAAAAAAAAGAATAAAAAAGTTCAATGACGTAAGCCCATTGTCAATCACATCGTCCATCTACAGTATACAGATCCAAGTTAATTGCAATGAACAACACCCACCAACCAGAGAAAAAATTCCTGCCAACATGGTCTTCATCCGTCACTCACCCCGCCTCATGACATCTCTCTGGCACTGCCATTAAATTTAAACAAAGTGGTTCAGTCTCTCAGGTGGTGTCATTGACCACATATGACCATGTGGCCATATTTGGTCAGTGATGTCAGTGCGATCCCTGTCCTTTTGTTCACATGCCCGGGAATTCCCAACCAGGAAACATGTAGGGCAGGGTGACCTCATTGTTTGCTAAGGACGTGGCAGCAGTGGTGTATTTAGGTTTTGTGCTGCCCTAGGCCTGACTTAACTCACGCCCCCTCATTTAAATATGACCCACCCCTTCCTGTCAAGGCCACACCCCTTCCTATTTAAGACACGCCCTGAAAACCACACCCCTTCCTCTTTCAATTGATGGGCACAGTGGTTGTGTTTGATGGGCACAGTGGCAGCATTTTATGGGAACAGTGGAGGCATTTGATAGAAAAGTGGCGGCAATTGATGGGCACAGTGGCTGCGTTTGATGGGCACAGTGGCAGCAATTAATGGGCACAGTGGCTGCGTTTGATGGCACAGTGGTGGCAATTGATGGGCACAGTGGCTGCAATTAATGTGCACAGTGGCTGCGTTTGATGGCACAGTGGTGGCAATTGATGGGCACAGTGGCTGCGTTTGATGGCACAGTGGTGGCAATTGATGGTCACAGTGGCCTCGTTTGATGGGCACAGTGGCTGCGTTTGATGGGCACAATGGCTATGTTTGATGTGCACAGTGGTGACAATTGATGGGCATAGAGTTGCGTTTGATGTGCACAGTGGCAGCTATTGATGGGCACAGTGACTGTGTTTGGGGGCACAGTGGCTGCGTTTGGGGGCACAGTGGTGCGTTTGGGGGCACAGTGGCTGCGTTTGGAGGCACAGTAGCTGCGTTTGGGGGCACAGTGGCTGCGTTTGGGGGCACAGTGGTGACAATTGATGGGCATAGTGGTGCGTTTGATGTGCACAGTGGCAGCTATTGATGGGCACAGTGGCTGTGTTTGGGGGCACAGTGGTTGTGTTTGGGGGCACAGTAGCTGCGTTTGGGGGCACAGTGGTTGTGTTTGGGGGCACAGTAGCTGCGTTTGGGGGCACAGTGGCTGCGTTTGGGGGCACAGTGGTGATAATTGATGGGCATAGTGGTGCGTTTGATGTGCACAGTGGCAGCTATTGATGGGCACAGTGACGGTGGCAGGTGCCTGTACCCTCCGCTTCTTTGACAATTATTGACAGGAATGAAACTGTCATATACTGTATAGTACCAATAGATTTATCACTACTATATATATATATTGTTTTATATCTGAATGACTCTGTCTAGAAGTTTAAACTAAGGGGGCACTGCTGCAAATACCTATGATTCTGATCCAGACAGAAAAAAAAAGACTAGAATAGTGCTGGTGTCTGAAAATAGGAATAGAAGTGAGGGGAGTGTTGTAAAAGGAACGCCAGTGGAAATTGAAGTGATAATGACAAATAAATAAGTGTATATCAAATCCAAGTACATCAAATATTGACTAGTGCAGTCATATGCCCCGTACACACGGTCGGATTTTCCGATGGAAAATGTCCGATCGGAGCGTGTTGTCGGAAATTCCGACCGTGTGTAGGCTCCATCGGACATTTTCCATCAGATTTTCCGACACACAAAGTTGGAGAGCAGGAGATAAAATTTTCCAACAACAAAATCCGTTGTCGGAAATTCCGATCGTGTGTACACAAATCCGACGGACAAAGTGCCACACATGCTCAGAATAAATAAAGAGATGAAAGCTATTGGCCACTGCCCCGTTTATAGTCCCGACGTACGTGTTTTATGTCACCGCGTTTAGAACGATTGGATTTTCCGACAACTTTGTGTGACCGTGTGTAGACAAAACAAGTTTGAGCCAACATCCGTCGAAAAAAATCCTAGGATTTTGTTGTCGGAATGTCCGAACAAAGTCCGACCGTGTGTACGCCCTATAATCGTGCTATCAAAAAGAAAAAAAATCAATAGTGGATACGTGTAAAACATATACAATGTATATAAATACCGGTCAAGAGATGACTCATATAAAAACACACAAAGATGAATCCAAATGAATAAAATTTAAAAAAAAGTGGCAAAAGGTCCATGTGATAATAAGGAAAAATTGAAAAAAAGTCTGTATCAAAAAAGGAACAATCGCACCACCAGGAAGCACACGTGTACCAAATGCAATCTTCAGTGATGATGCCTCTGTGTCTGCAAGCAGCTCACCTTACTGCTGTAAGGTGTACACCATATACTGGTCACAGATCACAGGTGAGGATGGTTGGTGCAAAGGTAGAACAATCTCCTGTATATTGCTTGAACAGTTCTAGTGATGGATGTTTAGGATCATACGGAGAAACCATAGGCGTGCGCACAGGGTGTGCCAGGTGTGCCTGGGCACACCCTAATCACCCTGTGCCGTGCAGATTGTCCCTGCTGCTTGGCTGCAGGGAAAGGGACTGGGGAATCTCTGTTCTCAGTCCCTTTCTTTTTCTCCAAAGTGAGACATCAGGGGTCTGTTTAGACTCCTGATGTTTCACCAAAGCCCCCCAATTGTAAAAAAAAATAATAAAAAAATAAAATTGGAAACAAGTAATAAAAAAAACTTCTGACACCAACCTCTGCCCTACTGACACCATCCACTGCTCTACTGACACCAACCTCTGCTCTACTGACACCGTCCACTGCCCTACTGATACCATCCACTGCCCTACTGACACCGTCCACTGCTCTACTGACACCAACCTCTGCCCTACTGACACCAACCTCTGCCCTACTGACACCAACCTCTGCCCTACTGAGACTGTCCATTGCCCTACTGCCCTATATATATTTACACACACATGCATGTATGTTTGAGCTTTGGGGTGCACACCCTAATGCAATAGGCTGCGCACACCTATGGGAGAAACATAAAGAATGTATATAGCGTGATTCCGCGACAAACACAGTGGGACAGGGGCGGATCAAACAGTGATACACTCACTTTTTATAAAAGGAGCATAGGCGTCAATCCAACGAACGCCGAGTTCGTATGCCCTCAGTGTGGAAATTTCCGGGCTGGGACCTGCTCCCAGTGTTTGTCAGATGGGCTCAGTTGATATTAGTTATAAACATGAAGAGATAATGCACATAGCGTAATCCCGTATGTAAAAACCAATTTATTGATAAAAAAACTTTAGAAATCAAACTCACATATAAGAAGCTGTATGAGATAAAACATCCACAAGCGCCGAGCTCGTCTCCTGCCGTCAGGCTGTGTGTGTACCCAGTGCTCCAATCCCGACACGTGTCATCACATCACATGACTTCATCAGGGGATAACACAGGGTAAAGTGCATGTCTTTAAATAGTCTTCAATAAATGAACGCCCGGCGGCCATTTTCTCAAAGTCCGCAATTGAAATGAATGGCATCGGCATAAAAACAATTAAAGTCTAGAAATTGGCAGGATCACGAGGTAAAAATTATTATATTAATTCCTACTGAAATACGGAATTCTAACTTTATTTTTATATATACACACTATATTGCCAAAAGTATTGGGACGCCTGCCTTTACACGCACGTGAAATTTAATGGCATCCCAGTCTTAGTCCGTAGGGTTCAATATTGAGTTGGCCCACCCTTTGCAGCTATAACAGCTTCAACTCTTCTGGGAAGGCTGTCCACAAGGTTTAGGACTTTGTCTATTGGAATATTTGACCATTTTTTCAGAAGCGCATTTGTGAGGTCAAGCACTGATGTGGATGAGAAGGCCTGGCTCGCAGCATCTGCTCCAATTCATCCCAAAGGTGTTCTATCGGGTTGAGGTCAGGACTCAACCACAAGTTCCTCCATCCCAAACTTGCTCATCCATGTCTTTATGGACCTTGCTTTGTGCACTGATGCACAGTCATGTTGGAAAAGGAAGGGGCCATCCCCAAACTGTTCCTATAAAGTTGGGAGCATGAAATTGTCCAAAATGTCTTGGTATGCTGACACCTTAAGAGTTCTCTTCACTGGAACTTAGGGGCCAAGCCCAACCCCTGAAAAACAACCCCACACCATAATCCCCCCTCCACCAAATGATTTGGACCAGTGCACAAAGCAAGGTCCATAAAGACATGGATGAGCGAGTTTGGGGTGGAGGAACTTGACTGGCCTGCACAGGGTCCTGCAAGCCAGGCCTTTCCGTCCAACATCCGGGAAGTGTCTGACCTCACAAATGCGCTTCTGGAAGAATGGTCAAACATTCCCATGCTGTTATAGCTGTAAAGGGTGGGTCAACTCAATATTGAACCCTACAGACTAAGACTGGGATGTCCTTAAAGGGGTTGTAAACCCTTGTGTTTTTTCACCTTAATGAATCCTATGCATTAAGGTGAAAAAACACCTGGCAGTCACCGCCGCCCCCCCCCGTTTTACTTACCTGAGCCCCTTCATCTCCTCGGCGGGGACGCTCTGTCCCTCTCTCCATGGGGTCCTGGCTCTTGATTTTATAGATTGAGAGTAGCGCAGCCATTGGCTCCCGCTGCTGTCAATCAAATCCAATGACGCGGGTGCCGGGGGGATGGGGGGGCCGAGTCCGGCATTGGACGCAAATGGTGGACTCAGGAGCGCGACCGCAAGGTAAACCCCTCTGCAGATGCGCTTCTCCTACAGCAGTGATGGCAAACCTTGGCACCCCAGATGTTTAGGAACTACATTTCCCATGATGCATATGTAGTTGAGCATCATGGGAAATGTAGTTCCAAAACATCTGGAGTGCCAAGGTTCGCCATCACTGTCCTAGGGGGTTATGTGATGCAGGGAGAAGCCGCGAGAGGCGCTGGGGGACCCTAGAAGAGGATGTTCAGGGTCATTCTGTGCAAAACAAGCTGCACAGTGGAGGTAAGTATGATATGTTTGTTATATAAAAAAATAAAAATAAAAAAAACGATTCTTTACAATCACTTTAAAGTTCACGTGCATGTAAAAGCAGGCGTCCCAATACTTTTGGCAATATAGTGTATTTATATATATAATTTTATTTTATGCTACTATGTTATTATAATTTATTTACTAAAAATGTCTTTATTATTTTAATTTATTATCAATACAAATGATCCCCCCACTACCTTTAATTCCAGGCCCAAACTACCGGTAAATAGTATTTTCCTCCATTACATAAAGGACCCTCTTTTATACCCAACAACAATTACCGACAATACTGACAAATCACTTTCTGCTATCTCAGATATGAACTCATAATCCGAATCTCTCCAAACAAAGGTTCTAATTTTCTTCATCTGGTCGCTTAGAGTTTTTTTTATTTATTTTTTTTCAGTGTAAGACGCATCTGTAAGCGATCTGCGTGTTTACACTTAGAAGAACATCGCACCATGCAGAGGAGGACAGAGCAGGTAAGACAGACCATATGGACGCTCTTCCGGCTTCTCATCTATCTCCAGTATCTTTCTAATTCCGCTGCTATATCTGGATCCCATAGAGGCTGGGTTGAATTTCGGACTTGGCTTATCGTACCGTAGCTGTACTGTAGTTTAAACAAAAGCAGATAAAATAATAGAATCATGTCACGTGGCTGTAATGAAATTGTGTGCATGATGCCCCTCAAAAAATAGAAGATGTGTAATCATTGTGGTGTTGTGATGTGTCCCGGCTTGTTATAAAAAGTGGCATAAAACATAACGCTGGAGTGTAATGCTTAAAGAAAGTCTGTTTTTAAAAATTATTATTATTATTATTGTTATACAGGATTTATAAAGTGCTAACATTTTACGTAGTGCTTTACAACTTGGGGGTACAAGTACAATACACTTTAATACAGTAGGAATCAGAGGGCCCTGCTCCTTAGAGCTTACAATCTAAGAGATAGGCTTGTGGTAAAAAAAAGTGTTACAGTATAACTAATGGCAAAAACTTTTTTATTTTTTATTTTTTTAGTTTTGGATAGAGTGGAAAGGGATTAGAACCCCAGTCAGGTTTTTTATTGCTGTCTGTGCCCCCTTGAGGGGGGGGGGGGATTTACTTTCTCTATCCTGTTTACTGTTATTGTCAAAAGTGGAGTTAAAAAAAAACTAAAAAATTTGGGTTGCCACCAGGACAGAAATAGAAAAAGACAAGTACCCCCCCACCCCCGGTACTATGGGACTTTAAGGGCAAACACAATATTTTGAAAACATAGAAAAATGTGTTGATTTATAGAACAGTATAGCGGTCAGAGACAGCACCACACATAAAATAGTACATAATATCCATATAGTATGAGAAAAAAACACTTCTCCTATAGACCGACGCGTTTCAGGAAATTCGGGATGAATCCCTTCTTCAGGGGGGAGGGATTCATCCCGAATTTCCTGAAACGCGTCGGACTATAGGAAAAGTGTTTTTTGCCAAAAGTGTTCGGGTTTGGCTTGAAGAAAAGGTAGCAACCCTAGCTTTGGTGCTGCCCCCTCTCTCCAGGCCACCCCCTACATGCAATGAATATTCGCTGTTGCAACACTGATCGTCCTCCCGGCCAATGGGGAAGCGGATCTGATACCCGTCACTCGATTGGCTGAAAGGACAGGCGATCCTATTGGATGCCTAGGAGGAGGGGAGGAGACGCACAGCAGAAGCGAGGAGGAGAAGAGCCGCTGCCCGGATGCCCCGATCTCCGCTGCCGCTCCTCGGATGCCCGATCCCTGCCGCTGCTCCTCAGATGCCTGCTGCCTAGATGGGGTAAGTGCCGGTGGACCGACTGGCGGGGGGTTTGAGTTGCCCCGGGGGAGGGGGTTTGGTTGTTTGCCGTCCCCCCAAACAAAAAACCACCTGCCGCCACTGCTACCAAATATTACATTGAGGGTGCCAATAATTTTGTCCAGTCCATTTTTGAAGTTTTGCGTGTCAGATTTGGCTTTTTGTTTCTCCACCTTTTTTTTTTTTCGTGTCATATCAATACAAACAAAAGAAATAAACACGAGAATGCCTAAACATTTGCAATTACAACAATTTTCTGGGCGAAGTGATGCATTATCTGACAGAAATGCAGGGGTGGCAATATATATATATATATATATATATATATATATAAAATTATGTTTGTCCTTTAGCTTTATAGTTTTATCATACCATGTGTAGCGCTCTCCCTCGAAGGGAAACTTCCATAGCTCATACATCTATTTCACAAAGACAACCTCTGGTTATGACGCTGAGCACATGTACGCAACTTCTTTGGTTGACCATGGTGAGGTCTGTTCTGAGTGGAACCTGTCCTGGTAAATCGCTGTATGGTCTTGGCCACCATGCTGCAGCTCAGTTTCAGGGTCTTGGCAATCTTCTTATAGCCTAGGCCATCTTTATGTAGAGCAACAGCTCTTTTTTTCAAATCCTCAGAAAGTTATTTGTCATGAGGTGCCATGTTGAACTTCCAGTGACCAGTATGAGAGAGTGAGAGCGATAACACCAAAATTAACACACCTGCTCCCCTTTCACACCTGAGACCTTGTAACACTAACGAGTCACATGACACCGGGAAGGGAAAATGGCTAATGGGCCCAATTTGGACATTTTCACTTGGGGTGTACTCACTTTTGTTGCCAGCGGTTTAGACATTAATGGCTGTGTGTTGAGTTATTTTGAGGGGACAGCAAATTTACATTGTTATACAAGCTGTACACTCACTACTTTACATTGTAGACAAGTGTCATTTCTTCAGTGTTGTCACATGAAAAGATAGAAGAAAATATTTAGAAAAATGTGAGGGGTGTATGTCTTTTGTGAGATACTGTATATATATATATATATATATATATATATATATACATATATATATCAGTGGTCACGCAGCCCCTCCTAATCCATGCGTCCAGCTCCTAATTTACATGCATGGATTTCAATAGGGTTTTTTTTTTTTTAAGCACATGATTACAGCCTGAGGCTCTAATTGGCTTCAAAAAAGGGTGGGCTCGGGGCCCACTGTGACGATAGCAAATACATTTTCTCTATTTTTCCTGATTCTCCTCCTGGCCAATCAGGAAGCAGTTCTTCCTGTGACCCGATTGGCCAGGGAATCTTAGGACTCCCTGGCTAATCGGATCTCAGGACACACTTCCTGTTCGCCCGGGAGGAGAATCAACGGCTCCTTATTCCCCCTGACTACAAAGGTAATGTCCTGATGGTCACCGTCCCGTCCATCTCCCGTGGATGGTGGTAGGGGGGTTCGAACGCCGCATAATATTTGTCTCCAGAGGTGGGGGATCGCCGCAATCCCAGTCATCTCCTGCGGGGGTGGGGGGTGTTTGGTGTTAGTCTGCCAACCCCCCCCTCCCCCCCCCAGTATATTAAGCCCTGGCCGCCACTGCCATACTTAAATATATATACTGTGTATTAGGAATGCACTGTTTTATCAGCCGCTGAAAATTATTGGCTGAAAATAGGGTTATTGACATTTTACCAATAGAAAAAAAGGTGCCGATAATGCCTGAAAATAAATTCTCATTCATTTGAATTCACAATATTAATGAAAAAGTCAAATATAATATAATTATATACAATATATATATATATATATATATGTATATATATATATATATATATATATATATATATATATATATATATATATTTTAAAAAACTGTCTATTGCGGTTTCATTGTTCAGCCAAGTGCATCATAAATTTTCAGTTTTGGTCCAGAGTTTTCATTTCGGTGCACCACTACTATATATATATATATTTATATATACTGTGGGGAAAACAATTATTTGATCATCAAATCCCGAAAAAACACACAATACAAATGTTATAAATTGAGTTGCAGTTCAGTGAGTAAAATAAGGCATTCCCCTACCAACCAACAATAATTCTGGCTACAGTATATGCTCATGTGGTACACAGATTAGTCCTGTCAATGTAAGAAGATGCTCCTAATGACAACTCGTTATGTGTATAAAAGACAACTGTCCACAGAATATCTTTCTTCCATTCAAACCTCATCATCATGGGCAAGGCCAAAGAGCTGTCAAAGGATGTCAGGGACAAGATTGTAGACCTGCAAAAGGCTGGAATGGGCTACAAGACCATCAGCAAGAAGCTTGATGAGAAGGAGACAACTGTTGGAGCGATTATTTGCAAATGAAAGATATACAAAATAACCATCAAATGCCCTCGGTCTGGAGCCCAATGCATGATTTCGCCTCATGGAGTGAGGATGATCATGAGAAAAGTGAGGGCTCAGCCCAGAACTACACGGGAGGAGCTTGTGAATGATCTCAAGGCAGTTGGGACCACAGTCACCAAACAAACCATTGGTAACATAATACGCTGCCATGGATTGAAATCCTGCAGCTCCAGCGAGGTCCCCTTCCTCAAGAAGGCACATGTACAGGCCTGTCTGAAGTTTGCCAAAGAATGTCTAAATGATTCAGAGAAGGATTGGGAGAAAGTGCTGTGGTTAGATGAGATCAAAATTGTGCTTTTTAGTATTAACTCGACTCGCCGTGTTTGGAGGAAGAAAAATGCTGACTGTGACCCTAAGAACACCATCCCCACAGTCAAGCATGGAGGTGTAAACATTATGCTTTGGAGCTGTTGCTCTGCTAAAGGTAACATGGACGGGACCATGTATTGTAAAATCTTGGATGAGAACCTTCTTTACTCAGTCAGAACACTGAAGATTGGTCGTGTATGGGTCTTCCAGCATGACAATTACCCAAAACATACCACCAAGACAACAAAGGAGTGGCTCAAAAAGAAGCACATTAAGGTTAAGGATGGGCAAACGGTGCTGCCCGAGCATGAGACCCTTTGTTTGGCCCGCCGAACGTCCACAATGCACAGCGCCACCGCACAGTGCACTGAAAGCCCTGATTGGGTGAAGCAATTAAAGCTTCACCCAATCAGGGCACAGAGCACTGTCAAAACCATAATTGGACACTGTCATGATGACCGTATCCAATAATGGCTCATTGCTCTTAATCCCGCCCCACATTACAAAAGTATTCTTTCCATAGTGGCCATATGTAGTGTGATAGCAGTGTGGAGAGAGATCGAACAGGGCTCTGTTCAGTGCTATGAGACAGTGTGCTATAGTGTTCTATTCTGATTCTATTGTCAGTGTAGAATATCAGTGTGTGCATATAGGGATAGTTCATTGTGAGTGTAGTGCAACCATTCATCTTTACATTAGTGTGAATGTAGGGATAGTTCAGTCAGTGTGAGTGTAGTGACCATTAAACACAGTATATTTTATTTACTGCAAGTTTAACGCCATATAGTTCTGTGTGTTACTGCAAGTTTAACGCTGTATATTTCATTGTGTTACTGCAAGTTTAATGTCATATAGTTCGGTGCTTTACTGCAAGTTTAATGCCATATAGTTCTGTGCCTTACTTCAAGTTTAGCTCCATATATTTCATTGCATTACTGCAAGTTTAATGCTGTATATTTCATTGCATTACTGCAAGTTTAAGGTCATATATTTCATTGCGTTACTGCAAGTTTAACGCCATATAGTTCTATGCGCTACTACAAGTTTAACGCCATATATTTTATTGCGTTACTGCAAGTTTAACATCGTATAGTTCTGTGCTTTACTGCAAGTTTAACTCCATATAGTTCTTTGCATTACTGCAAGTTTAATGCTGTATATTTAATTGCGTTACTGCAAGTTTAACGCCATATAATTCTGTGCATTACTGCAAGTTTAACGCTGTATATTTCATTGCATTACTGCAAGTTTAATGCCATATATTTCATTGCGTTACTGCAAGTTTAAGGCCATATAGTTCTATGCGCTACTACAAGTTTAACGCCATATATTTTATTGTTCTTACTGCAAGTTTAACATCGTATAGTTCTGTGCTTTACTGCAAGTTTAACGCCATATAGTTCTTTGTATTACTGCACGTTTAATGCTGTATATAATTTATTGCATTACTGCAAGTTTAACGCCATATAGTTCTGTGTGTTACTGCCAGTTTAGCGCCGTATAGTTCTTTGCATTACTGCAAGTTTAACGCCGTATAGTTCTGTGCGTTACTGCAAATTTAACGCCATATAGTTTTGTGTGTTATTGCAAGTTTAAAGCCGTATATTTCATTGCTTTACTGCAAGTGCAGAATGTCCATAAACAAACACTGTCAGTGAAGTAAAATGTATTTAACTTTAATAATGGATGTATCCATTCATAAACACGAACGCCGTATAGTTCATGTGCATTACCGCAAGTTTAACACCATATATTTAATTGCATTACTACAAGTTCCACATCATATAGTTCTGTGGGTTACTGCAAGTTTAACACCATATATTTCATTGCGTTGCTGCAAGTTTAACGCCATATAGTTCTGTGCATTACTGTGAGTTTAACGCCGTATAAGTCTGTGCATTACGGCAAGTTTAATGCCATATATTTCTGTGCGTTACTGTAAGTTTAAAGCTGTATATTTCATTGCATTACTGCAAGTTTAACGCCATATAGTTCTTTGAATTACTGAGATAAAGGTATTGTTGCGCTACTAAGAAATTTTCCTTTTAACATAAATTAGCAGCCAGCATCACCAGTATAATAACTGTGTAAAAGCTGCATTTATTCTTTGAATTACTGCAAGTTTAAAGCCGTATATTTCATTGCGTTACTGCAAGTCCAGAATGTCCATAAACAAACAATGTCAGTGAAGTACCCTGGCACTGTGTAAGACCAGGGATAGCGGACCTGGGGGGTGCCGATCAGGTTCCCGATCTCAGCATGCCAATAAGCCTGATGGAGGAGGGTTGAAGGGAGCCCCAAGGTACACAGCCCAGGGAAAACACTGACTGTTCCCAGTGATCAGGGGGATGGAACAGGGCTGATTAGCCCAGAGCAGAGAAAGGGACCCAGACACCCACCTTCTTCCTTCCTGTATATAGACTCTCTATATACAGGGAGGAAGAAGGTGGATGTATATAGCAGTATACACTACAGGACAGATCTATTCACTGACACCCTGCTGCTCCAGTGCCCAGTCCAGCCATGCATCACTCATCCACCCTGGCCTTGGCCCAGTCTGCACTCACTGAGTGCCACTGGAGAGGCCTCATCCAGCAGAGAAGTGCAGGGAACTGACTGAGGAGCACTGCAGAGCGGAGGGGTGGCTCGCAGCTGTCAGCTGAGCTTAGCTAGGAGGAGAGAAAGACTTCACCAAGCCTGAAGCCCGCCCATGGCACCATATTGCCTGTGTATGGGTACTGGATTGTGTCAGGGCCTTAGGGGGATTATTGTGCTTCTCCAATGGGATGCTTATGCTGGGTGGACTGGAACATTGTGCTGCTACTAGGGGCTTCCCCATTAAGAGAAATGCCGCGTCCGCTCAGGCCTTCCACGCGCCGGGCGCTCAGGCAGTCTCAGTCGGGGTCAGTCCACTACACACAGGACAGCAGTGAGCCGGGAAACCGGAAGTGACGCAGCGCGGTGCCCTAAAAAGCACCGCCCAGTGCCCACCGTCCTCCGGTCCTCCCCGCCAATTAAAAGATAGGAAAGGAGGACAGAGATGAATGAGCAAGAGATGCGCCCCGAACACTCCCTAAACACGGACAAACCAGTTTCCCAGCTTGCAATCAGCTGATTGCAAGCTGAGGAGCTTCCCATAGACCACTGTGTGTCCGACGCCTGGACACTCTTAAAGGACCCCCTCTTTTTTTTTATGTGTGTGTGTAAAGCCGTGCGCCCCCTATGGATGGGCTGCCACTGGTAGAGCACTATGAAGTTGCTTTATGTTTTCCTTATAAACAATTATTACCTTAGTGCTCTGTGAAGTGGAACTGGATAGGGAAAGAGCTTACTTGGAAAAACGGAAATCTATGGAAGCTGAGATATAATCCTGATTATGACCTCTTACTAACACTAGTGTCCTCCGCAGCAGGTAAGGGGCACACCTGGTGGCGCACGAAGGTGGAAGGGATTGGCACAATTTGGAAGTGTTGGTTCCAATACTGGAAGATCATCACAATATTTGGCATTGTTTTCATGATTTATAATTAACACACTGATACCTTTATTTTATCTCTTGCATCTGGAGAACTACACCATACACTAACAGGTCACTTTATTAGGCACACCTTGCTAGTAACGGCTTGGATCCCCTTTTGCCTTCATTCTTCGTGGCATAGATTCAACAAGGTGTTGGAAACATTCCTCAGAGATTTTTTCGGCTGCACATCCATTATGCAAATATCCTGTTCCACCACATCCCAAAGGTGCTCTATTGGATTGAGATCTGGTGACTGTGGAGGCCATTGGAGTACAGTGACCTCATTGTCCAGTGGTGAGATGATTGGAGCCTTGTGACATGGTGCATTATCCTGCTGGAAGGAGCCAACAGAAGATGGGGACACTGTAGTCATAAAGGGATTGACATGGTCAGCAGCAATACTCAGGTAGGCCGTGGCATTTAAACGATGCTCAATTGGTACTAAGGTGCCCAAAGTGTGCCAAGAAAATGTCCCCCCCACCATTACACCACCACCACCACCAACCTGAACCATTGTACAAGGCAGGATGGATCCATGCTTTCATGTTGTTTGCACCAAATTCTGACCCGACCATCTGAATGTTGGAGCTGAAATTGAGACTCATCAGACCAGACAACATTTTTCCAATCTTCTATTGTCCAATTTTGGTGATCTGTGCGAATTGTAGCCTCAGTTTCCTCTTCTAAGCTGACAGGAGTGGCACCTGATGTGGTCTTCTGCTGCTGTAGCCATTCTGCTTCAAGGTTCAATGTGTTGTGCATTCCGGGATGGTATTCTGCATACTTTGATTGTAGCGAGTGGAGCGAGTGGTTATTTAAATTACTGTTGCCTTTCTATCATCTGGAACCAGTCTGCCCATTCTCCTCTGACCTCTGACATCATCAAGGCATTTTCCTCCACACAACTGCCACTCACTTGATATTTTACTATTTTCAGACCATTCTCTGTAAACCCGAGAGATGATTGTGTGTGAAAATCCCAGTAGATCAGCATTTTTTGAAATACTCAGACCAGCCCGTCTGGCACCAACAACCAGAGGCGTCGCTAGGGGGTGGCTATTGGGGCTATAGCCCTAAATCTGGGGCCCATGGTCCCGAGTCTCTCACTGGAGGAAGCGGTGCCATCAGCGGCGGATGTAGGCGCCATGCAGATAACTAAAATCTTGGCCGTTTTACTTTGTTCTGCCAATGCACTGGTTGCTTGAGCCACCCAAGGTCTAGCAACCAGTGATGTCACGTAACCTGAGTAACACAGCATGAGCCCGAGGCAGTGGCGTCGCTGGGGGGGCGCCTTCCCCTCCTCTCTGTTTTCATCCACACAGGAGGAGGAGGATCCCGAGGGACACACCACTGTGTACTGTATATCCGTCAGCGCTGTTCTGAGGTCTGTACATTTTACTATACAGTATGTAGGTGGACATGTGCAGGGGGCTATGGGAGGGGAGAGGGGTGCCTATACTGATGAGGGGGTCTGCACTGAAGGGGGTGTCTATACTGTTGGGGGTCTGCACTAAGGGGGGTGGCTGCACTGATGGGGGGGTCTGCACTGAGGGAGGTGTCTATACTAATGAGGGGTTGCACTGAGGGGGGTGTATATACTGATTGGGGGGTCTACACTGAGGGGGGGTGTCTATACTGATGAGGGGTCTACACTGAGGGGGGTGTCTATACTGATGGGCGGTCTGCACTGAGGGGGGTGGCTGCACTGAGGGGGTGTCTATACTGATGGGGGGAGGTCTATACTAAGGGAGGGGTAGTCTGTACTGAGGGGGGTCTGTACTGATGGAGGGGGGTGGTCTGTACTGAAGGGGGGGTCTGTACTGAGGGGTGGTCTGTACTGATGGAGGGAGGTGGTCTGTACCATGCCCACAGCCTCTGACATCTCCTGTACCATGTTCGCAGCCTCTGACATCTCCTGTACCATGTCCGCAGCCTCTGACATCTCATGTACCATGCCCGCAGCCTCTGATATCTCCTGTTCCATGCCCGCAGCCTCTGATATCTCATGTACTATGCCCACAGCCTCTGACATCTCATGTACCATGCCAACTGCCTCTGACATCTCATGTACCATGCCCACAGCCTCTGATATCTCATGTACTATGCCCACAGCCTCTGACATCTCCTGTACCATGCCCACAGCCTCTGACATCTCATGTACCATGCCCGCAGCCTCTGATATTTCATGTATCATGCCCGCAGCCTCTGACATCTCCTGTACCATGCCCGCAGTCTCTGCATCACCTCCTGTATATATATATATATATATATATATATATATATATATATATATATATACACACACACACACACACACACACATTTATATTATATACATGTGTATGCCCGCCCAAGCGTATGACTTTCTTTACTTCGCTGCTATGGGCTCTAGCCCCAGATCTTTAGTAGACCTAGCAACGCCCCTGCCAACAACCATGCCACGTTCAAAGTCACCTAAATCCCCTTTCTTTCCCATTCTGATGCTCGGTTTGAACTTCAGCAAGTCATCTTCATCAAGTCTAGATGCCTAAATGCATTGAGTTGTTGCCGTGTGACTGGCTGATTAGCAATTTGTGTTACCAAGCAATTGAACTGGTGTACCTAATAAAGTGGCCAGTGAGTGCATATGGCTGTATTACACTTGCACTAAAAAGCTATTCCTACTTATGTCGTGCCAAGCTAGACCAAGGTAATTCAATACAAATCATTTCTGAAGTTCAGCTTTAATAAAACAACAAGCAGTAATCAAAGTATAGTTAATCATATAAACCAATTGTTCAGAGTTCTCTACAGTGCCAAAGAGTTAGGTTGTAATTGGCTGGCGCAGGTCATCCCTCTTAGCTCATAATAAGTAGACTCGGATTTGGGTCTCCACCGCGTTCCAAACAGATGGAAAAAAACTGAGAGTTCACTTTGTGACATCACAGAACCTCTGGAGCTGACTCCAGAAACGGCTCCCTATTTCTTCCATCCTGAAGCTTTCATGGTGAACTCGGTAGGAAGCGATCACACCCTGGCCTGCTACTGACGTCTTAGCGCGGCGTGGCAGCACTTACACTGACATTTATAAATGTCAAACTGCGCAAAGATGTGTTAATTAACTAGTTAGCTCTGTCGTCACAACCATTGTTTGATTGCTTGGAATTTCCAGATTGCATTCAAGATCAAATCCATAAAATGGCATTAATCATGGCGAATGAAGTGTGTTTAAACAAAAAAAAAAAAAGTAGAACGTTAAAAGGGAACCTGTACAAATATTTGGACGGCCGTGGCTAACCTGCTTTGGAAAGTGCTGTGGATCTTTTGGCTTTCATGTTTTCTGACTCGCTGGATGGAATAAGAACTTTAGTCAAATCTTATGCCCTGTACACCCGACCGGTTTTCCCGTCGGAATAAACTCTGAAGGTTTTTTCCGACGGAATTTCGCTCAAGCTGTCTTGCCTACACACGGTCACACCAAATTCCGACCGTCCAGAACGCGGTGACGTACAACACGTACGACGGGACTAGAAGACGGAAGATCAGTAGCCAGTAGCCAATAGCTTCCGTCTCGTACTTGCTTCGGAGCATGCGTCATTTTTGGTCCGTCGGAACAGAATACAGACGAGCGGTTTTTCCAAACATGTTCTCTTTTTAGGTCCGTCAGAATTTTCGACGTAAAAAGTCAGATGCGGCATACACACGATCGGAATATACGATGAAAAGCTCCCGTCGGACTTTTTCTGTCAGACATTCCGCTCGCGTGTACGCGGCATAAGTATATGATTTGTAAACTTGTTCTGGGTCAATGGCTCAGAAATATTGATATTGATAAGATATTCACGCACGTTGATTTTAAATTCCATTTGTTTAGCAAATATACATATCGTTAATCAAAATGGTAAATCATACACTATATTACCAAAAGTATTGGGACGCCTGCCTTTACACGCACACAAACTTTAATGGCATCCCAGTCTTAGTCCATAGGGTTCAATATTGAGTTGGCCCACCCTTTGCAGCTATAACAGCTTCAACTCTTCTGGGAAGGCCGTCCACAAGGTTTACGAGTGTGTCTATGGGAATGTTTGACCATTCTTCCAGAAGAGCATTTGTGAGGTCAGGCACTGATGTTGGATGAGAAGGCCTGGCTCTGCTCTTATTCATCCCAAAGATGTTCTATTGAGTTGAGGTCAGGACTCTATGCAGGCCAGTCAAGTTCCTCCACCCCAAACTCGCTCATCCATGTCTTTATGGACCTTGCTTTGTGCACTGGTACGCAGTCATGTTGGAACAGGAAGGGGCCGTCCCCAAACTGTTCCCACAAAGTTGGGAGCATGAAATTATCCAAAATATCTTGGTATGCTGACGCCTTAACAGTTCCCTCCACTGGAACTAAGGGGCCAAGCCCAACCCCTGAAAAACAACAACACACCATAATCCCCCTTTCACCAAATGATTTGGACCAGTGCACCAAGCAAGGTCCATAAAGACATACATGAGCGAGTTTGGGGTGACCTCCACAAAGATAAAAGACTGAATGGCTACAATGCAGATATAGTTAGAACACTGTAGTTTTGGAGACACCTCCCATCGCCAGCACTATTATATTTCACACATATCAGCACAACTGTGTATATGGATACATATTTAAAATATCAAAACTGTTACAATGTTCAAAGTTACAAAGCAATACGTGACTGCATTGCATATGGGCATGGCCACATTTCTACTCATTTCACATTTAGGGCAGGCATGTACTGGCCATCGGGACTACCGGGAGTTTCCCGGTGGGCCGATGGCTCACTGGGCCATTTAAGTGACAGAAATGCCTTTTTTTTTTTTGTGTTGCGGGTGCCCATGGCCCCGCATTTTCCCCAGGCCCCTGCCAAGCTGAGACAGGCTCAAATTGGCTCTCACAAGCGAGAGCGTGCGCCCTATCAGCTATATTGCCCCATTCCCGAACTGGTTGCTAGCCGCCTGCCGCCTGGTGTCTAGCAACCAGTGACATCAGGCACACAGACACAGAAAGAGGCCGAGGCGGCCCCAGCGTTCACAACGGAGGAGGATTTAAGTTTCTCCTCCTCCTCGCTGAGTGCTTAGCTCCCCCCACCTTCTCCTTTTCTCCGGTTTCGGTGACATGCTCTCAGAGAGGGAGTTCTGTGTGTGATCCTCTTCTTCTGCTGACAGTGCTGAGATGGCTGCCCATGCCCGACTTTTCCACACTGCCTGAGTGTTGACTGAGGGACCCGAGAGGGAGAGCAGACGTTCCTGTCACTGCCTGCGGTGTCCCCGCTACCTGTTGCTATTGGGGATCTGCAGCTGTCACTATGTCAGGTGACATCAGGCCCGCCCATACTAGTTCCCGAACTACAGCACAGTATTGACCAATGGGGAAACAAGCAGAAATCAGCGGGGAATATGACAAGTGAGCCTAAGGGGACATCAGCAACACCAGGTGACAACAATATACAAGCAGGGGCGGACTGACCATTAAGCGACTCGGGCACTGCCCGAGTGCCCTGGGCCACTAGGGGGCCCCATCAGGGTTGCCAGCCTCAGTAAAACCAGGGACAGTATGTATAAGTCTGTGTTTTTTTACATCTGTCTGTGTATACTGTGTGTACATGTATGTGTATACTATGTGATTGTATACTGTGTGTGTGTATACTGTGTGGCCCCATAATCTCCTATTGCCCGGGGGCCCCATGAGTTATCAGTCCGCCCCTGTGTACAAGTCTGTATGGATCAGTGAAGAGTGTGAGGATTGGCTTTACGTCGGGTGGTAAGCTCTGCACTATGTGTAACATCAAGCAAAACTAGTTCTGAATGAAAGCTGTGAGCCCATAGGAGTTAAATTGGTAACAGTGCAGTCACCCCCTATAGTGACTGAAGGGTTCAGCTTGTACCTCTGATTTAAGATTGGAGTCCCTGGCAGCTTCTCTCTCCCCTTATATTAGTTTGCAGGCAGGGCTGGTGCAGGGATTTTTGACGCCCTAGGCGAAACCTCATTTTGTCGCCCCCATTGGCTTAACCCCTGACTCCACCCCCTTTGCCCTGCGCATGTGAAAGGAGACAACGCTATACAGGAAGCATCGGCTCTGCTTCCTCTAGCGCTGGCTCCAGTCCTGTGCTGCGCCTCTAATTACACTACCGGTCAGACAGAGCAGCTGCCTGAGTTAGTTACATGCTGCAGCCTGCAGACACGGAGGGAAACCAGTGGCTGGGCGCCCCTAGGCAGCAGTGCACCCTAGGCGGCTGCCTAGACGCAAGTCCACCTTTTTTGAAGCCTATTAGAGCTTATTGCTCTAATCAGGTGCTTCAAAATAACACCCCCCGCCACTGTAATTCAGGCGTCCTGCATCCGAATAGGGGCCGGACGCCTGAATAGGGGGCGGCCACGGGTAGATTCATGCAATGCATGAATCCATCCATTCTACATGTAGGGGGTGGCGTGATAGAGGGGGCGGCACCCGTGCGCCCTTAATGGATGGGCCGCCCCTGCTTAAAGGTGTTGTAAAGTCAGAAGGTTTTTTATCTTAATGCATTCTATGCATTAAGATAAAAAGTCTTCTGTGTGCAGCAGCCCCCCCTATACTTACCTGAGAACCCATCTCTGTCTAGCGATGTCCACGAGTGCCTCGGCGATTCGGGACCCTCCCTCCTGATTGGCTGATACACAGCAGTGGCGCCATTGGCTTCTTCTGCTGTCAATCAAACTCAGTTAGCCAATCAGGAGAGAGAAGGGTGGGCTGAACCTCAGCTCCGTGTCTGAATGGATACATGGAGCTACAGCTTGGTTTGGGTGCCCACATAGCAAGCTGCTTGCTGTGGGGGGGCACTCAACAGGAGGGAGGGGCCAGGAGCTCCAGCCAGGGACCCGAGAAGAGGAGGATCGGGGCTGCTCTGTGCAAAACCATTACACAGAGGAGGTAAGTATAACATGTTTGTTTTTTTAATAGAAAAAAAAAAGTGACTTTACAATCACTTTAACCGCTTGCCGACCGCCGCACACAGATTATACGTCGGCAGAATGGCACAGGCAGGCAAATGGGCGTACCTGTGCATCCCTTTAAATCTGCCGCCAATTGGGCACGTGCGCCGCATGCCCCAGGAGTGTGCCCGCGGGTCCCGGGAACTCGATGTTCGCCGGCGGCCCGCAAATGCGGTGTGGAGAGGTGGAACGGGAAGATTCCTATGTAAACAAGGCATTTCCCCGTTCTGCCTAGTCACAAGACAAATCTACTGCTCCCTGTCATCAGAGCAGTGATCGCTGTCATGTCAGTGGTAGCCCATCCCCCCCTACAGTTAGAACACCTCCCTAGGACACAGTTAACCCCTTGATCGCCCACCTAGTGTTTAACCCCTTCCCTGCCAGTGTTATTTACACAGTAAGCAGTGCATTTTTATAGCACTGATCCGCTGTATAAATGACAATGGTCCCAAAATAGTGTCAAAATTGTCCAATGTGTCTGCCATAATGACGCAGTCACGATAAAAATCGCAGATCCCTGCCCTTACCAATAAAAGAAAATTAATAATAAAAATGCCATAAACTATCCCCTATTTTGTAGACGCTATAACTTTTGCTCAAACCAATCAATATACGCTTATTGCGATTTTTTTTTTTACCAAAAATACGTAGAAGAATACATATCGGCCTAAACTGAGAAGATATTTATTTTTTTATATATTTTTGGGGGATATTTATTATAGCAAAAAGTAAAAAAAATTGCTTTTTTTTCAAAATTGTCTCTCTTTTTCCGTTTATAGCGCAAAAAATAAAAACCGCAGAGATGATCAAATACCACCAAAAGAAAGCTCTATTTGTGGGGGAAAAAAAGGACATCAATTTTGTTTGGATACAACGTCGCACGACCGGGCAATTGTCAGTTAAAGCGACGCAGTGCCGAATCGCAAAAAAATGCTCTGGTCAGGACAGGAAGGGGGTAAAATCTTCCGGGGCTGAAGTGGTTAACAGACCAATCTGAAGTTAGAATCTGATTGGCTACCATGCACAGCTGCTCCAGATTCTGCTCAAGTTTTAGTAAATCTTCCCATGTGTCTTTTCCATCTTTGAGGGAGAGCGCTACACACGGTATAAGAGAACTATAAAGCTATAGGGCACAAATAATAATCACATACGGTCATGGACAAAAATATTGGCACCCCTGAATTTCTGTCAGATAATGCACCTCTTCGCCCAGAAAATTGTTGCAATTACAAATGTTTAGGCATTCTCATGTGTATTTCTTTGTATTGGTATGTGGATAAAGTGGAGAAACAAAAAGCTAAATCGAACACATTCCAGGCAAAACACCAAGAATGGACTGGACAAAATCATTGGCACCCTCAATTTAATATTTGGTAGCGCACCCTTTGGAAAAAATAACTGAAAGCAATGGCTTCCTGTAACCATCAATGAGTTCCTTCCGCCTCCCTACTGGAACTTTGGACCACTCTTCTTTCGCCAGCCGATCCAGGTCTCTCCAATTGGAAGGGTCCCTTTTGCCAACTGCTGTTTTGAGGTCCCTCCACAGGAGCTCTATGTGATATAGATCTGGACACGTCGGTACTCTCCAGCGCTTTGTCTCAAACCATTTCTGGGTGCTTTTTGACTTGTGCTTTGGGTCATTGTCCTGCTGTAAGACCCATGACCTCTGGCGGAGACCCAACTTTCTGACACTGGGCCCTACATTGCACCCCAGAATTCTTTGGTGGTCTTCAGATTTCATAATGCCAAGGCTAAGCACACTGTAAAATATATCACATTAAGTTCACTTGCCAAAGAATTTGTAGTCCTGTCCATCCAGTCCTGAGATTTACACAACAGGCCAGGTGATAGGCTTTTTTTGTTGCAATTGGGCACTAATGCAAGGTCACCTGACCTCCCCTAGGCTGCGAGTGGATAATGCATTGGCAGCATTAGTTCATTTCCCTGATCACTCTGCTCTCTTCTCCTATCGGCATGGTTCTCATAAGCATACATGCGGCATACTTGATTAGATCCTAACACTGCCCCTCCCTATCCTAGTTTGAGTGCTGCTGGACAGGAGGCTGATACCAAGTCAAGGTATTTACAGGATCTGCATTAAAAAAATACATTTATATTCTTAATGGATACATGATTGCATTCCTCTGTGATTATTTTTTTCCCCATATGCCTGAAGTTTAACTTGAATGCAGACTGAATTTTTTATTGTAAGGTAAAGAAAGTTATGGCCACTTTAAAATGTGAATTTATTCTTCTTGATTAAAATTTTCCATCTTAAAGTATGATAACCCAGGGCTGCAGTGGGCTGACTTCACCCGTTATCACCCGTAAAGTCATCTTCTGCAAATTATCCACCACTCCCCTCATTGGCATTGGCGGTTATGATTCATACCGATTGCTATCAGTTAATGCTTATTTTATCACTTGAGATGTTTATTGCGCAGTTAACACAACTTTCTAATCTCAGGCCATACATAAAAATGGAATTCTTACTGGCTTTGGCTGTATTACTTAATCTTTATTTTTCTTATCACCTTAAACGCTGCGTTATTATTTATAGGATGTTTTAATGGGATTGAAGATGTTTTATGACTATAAAGTCAAATGTTGATAGGTAGGGGTGGAGGCAACAGTGCCAGTTACAGGCATGAGTCTTGGGTGTAATGCCCCCTGGCAAGGCTTCATAATCAGGGTGATAGTCACTTATCTGGATAGTTATTGATGACTAAAATATTTTAAAGGGTCAGTTCACCAAAACTGGTATTTTGGTGTTTGGTGAAAGCTGGAAAGCTAAACCACCCTTGGACCATGGGTCTGCACAGCTGATTTGCCCATTACAAGGGGCTCTCACCAGGGGCTGACTGGCAACTTTTGGCCCAGGGGGCAAGTACAACACCAGAGGCCCATGGTGCATTGACTTGGTCCCCCTCCTGCTCTCCCTCGCCCCTGTCTCCTCTCAACCCCCATCCCAGGCTGAAGCTCCACTGCAGGCACTCTCTGCCCAACGGGCGGGTCAGGCTGGACAGCGCCTGCTGCACTGACCTGACCGGCAGGGAGCAGCTGGGTGCTGGGGGAGGCGAGCCTCCAGTGGGACACGGAGCTGGCCTCTGTTCAGACACTATGTACACCATCCATGCTGGGGAGGCAGGCTGAGCTTTGTCCTCATCCTCATCCCGCACTCAGTAGGACACTGGCAGGGACTTTGCACCCTCATCACCAGGAAGCCTTAAGGCACGTCTACAGCAGAAGCGATGTGGCCTTTTTATGGGGCATCAGAGTGGCCCTGGGGACAATTGCCCCCCCCCGCCCAGTCCGCCCCTGACTCCCACCATCCCTGGCCTGAGTTCCTGGGTCTACACACCTGCTGTGCCCATTATGGGGTGTTCCCAGCATTCCTGTGCTGAGTTCCCAGCTCTACACAGCTGCTGTGTCCATTATAAAGAGATCCCACCATCCCTGTGCTGAGTTTGCAGCTCTACAGCGCTTCTGTGCCCATTATGAGAAGATCTCACCATCCCTGTTGCTGAGTTCCCAGCTCTATAGAGCTGCTGTGCCCATTAGGAGGAGTTACCACCATCCCTGTGCTGAGTTCCCAGCTCTACAGGGCTGCTGTACCCATTATGAGAAGATCCCACCATCACTGTGCTGAGTTCCCAGCTCTACAGAGCTGCTTTGCCCTTTATGAGAAGATCCCACCATCCCTGTGCTAAGTTCTCAGCTCTACAGAGCTGCTGTACCCATTATGAGAAGATCCCACCATCCCTGTGCTGAGTTCCCAGCTCTAAAGATTTGCTGTACCCATTATGAGAAAATCCCATCATCACTGTGCTGAGTTCCAAGCTCTACAGAGCTGCTTTGCCTTTTATGATAAGTTCCCATCATCCCTGTGCTAGGTTCCCAGCTCTACAGAGCTGCTGTGCCCATTATGAGAAGATCCCACCATCACTGTGCTGAGTTCCCAGCTCTAAAGAGCTGCTGTGCCCTTTATGAGAAGATCCCACCATCCCCTGCACATCTGTTGTGTAAATTATAAATGTTTGCCATCATCCCTGCTGGATTTTAATTCATTTTATATGTAGTGCTACCGTCATAGGAGCCTCTGGTTAGGATAGGTCCTCTGTTCTTTGCCTCAACCCTCTCAAGAACCTCAGCCCCTCTGACAAGGTTGAGTGTACAAACATACAATATCACAGGAAATCACTGAAAGTAATACTACACAGTAGTAGCGCTATATCAAAGAAAACAGGCACCAAACCAGGTAGTAAAGGCAAACTTAAAATACACTATTGTCATTCAAAAAGGTTGGTAACTAGGAAAGCATAAATTGGATTAACAATGGTAATAAAACAATTTATCGTACGAAGTGATTAACACTAAGGACGAGACATAAGAGGACATTTGCCATCCAGATGCGCATAAACAGTAGCAAGACCACCTCAAGTGCAGCCGTGAAGCAGTAGTAACTTTAAACGAGTTTAAACGATTTATAGTGGTGATGCCAGTCCTAGATCGAATGAGTATACATTGTCCAAAAGAAAAGGAGGATGGTAAAGGAGGTGGAAGAACAGTGGAAGAAAGTGGACTTGCAGAATAATTATTACAGGAGGGGCAGTCCTTTGAGATGTTCTTCTGCCGGCTATTGTTGAGGCTCTTTATGAGTGTTGGTGCTCTTAACAACAGTCCCAGTTAGCCTGCATGCAGTATAGGTACAGGTGCAGGTTCACAGAGCATATAAGTATAACATGTATGTTATTTTAATTGAAAAAAAAAAAAAACTTTACAATCGCTTTAAAACCAGGTGGAGACAGCAAAAAGCTTGTAAAGAACTTGATCACGGTAGATTGTTGTGATAACAGTGACACCTGTCTGCTGTATGCTAGTACTTCACCAGAGGAAAATAAAGTAAATGTATGATCATAATGTCTGAATACTAATCTTTTTAAATAAAAAGAAGTAAAAATACATAACTCAAAGAAATCTGAAAAATTCGGAAATTTATCATCATTGTTAATCAATTTTAGTGGTTTGATATTTCATATTTGTATATATGTGTATTTTTTGAATAAATTATATTTGTATTATTTGACCTTCGTTGCCGTTAAAGTCCCAGTTCTTTTTTGGGGGGTTACCTCCTCTATTTACTAACTGTTCTATGATTTTAGTTGGTGATTAAAGACAATTTTTTTGTAATTACACAGGTTAGCAGCACAGCCTATACCTCCTACCTTTGACAGCCCTTGGCCTTGCTTGGTGAGATGGGTGGGCACATATTCATGAAGGTTGGCGATCAGCATTCCGTATATAATGTTCAAAGTTTTTCAATGCGTATGAATATATACAAATACTGCAAGTTAATGCCTGCATGACCTATGGCCTCACTGTTCCCGTCATGATGGATAAAACATAAAATAATATAATTGCATTTCCATGTTCTGTGTACTGTGGGAGACCAGATATAGTGGCTGCGGACTCCTGGGTTTAGTAACACTTTAAGCCCCCCCTTGCAGTATTTTATTCTTTCTCCAAAACTTACCTTTTCGAGATGTGTTTAGGTTGATCACATGACATTCAGGATCCTCATCAGATCTTTCCCCAGTGGTAGGTGGCCCTCAACGATGCACATGATGAGTAAAGGGTGCCGCGGTGAAGTCTCCATAGGAGGTGGGTCCATGACGCCCTGCACTCACATTACGTCCTCAGTCTTCCAGGCTAAATGGAGCTGGATGGGATTTAACCCAGGAAACTGAGGACATCTAGTGGCGGAATGGAATTGCTGCAGGGAACGGGTGGTTTTTGCAGCCAGATCTGCCTTTAATTTTAGGGCATTGTTAAATAAAATGTTTTAAAAGTAGCCCAACATTGAGTGTTAAAGTGTTTGTATGGGCAAACCTTTTTTTTTTCTGGATAAAGTCAAGAAAACCAAGGTTAGAAGAACCAGTACTGTTTTTACCACCCCCATAGGTGTGCGTTAGGGTCTGCAACTCAAAGCTCAAACACACATGCCTTTCTCTGCAGCCTCAGCTGCAATGGACAGCGAATGAATGGGAAGTGCTCTGTGCTGAGCGGCTATCTGTTCATTCACAAACTGAAGCATGGCAAACACAGTTTACTATGCTTCAGATATAATGAACACAGTGAGTGAGTGTGTTCACTGTGTTCATTTAGAAAAGGAAGGCGCCAGTAAATTACATACTTAATAGCCCCTTCCTCCCCCACTCGCCATTCTGAAATATAGTAATTAGGGTGTGCCCAGGCATACCTGGCACACCCCCCTGCGCAAGCCTATATGACCACCCCATGACTGCCAATGCGAAAGGAGCCTAAGGCGGATGAGCCGTGGCTTTACCGCTCACTGAAATTGTGGCAATACAACCTGACAGGGCTGTGCACATGCAATGGCCACAATGCTTTGCTTGGCGCTGTCTGTTAGACTCGCCCATTGAGATCAATGGGGCCACACTGCACCCATGAGTCAAACATGCAGTTGTGGCAATGTAAAAAAAAAAAAAAAAGGCATTAGGAAGTGACAGTAGCGCCTCCTGAACCCTTGTCAGCCACTGCTATACCGCCCTCTGAAAAGCAATCCACCACAGATGGCTTTTCAGAGGGCGCTAAGCTTACCGTCTGTTTGCAACAACCCTTAAAAATATGCTTCTTGTTGGAGGCTTTGCTTAAAACCTTAAGCTCACATTTTCTTTTTTGCTGACTTTGCGCGAAGCAAGTTTCGCAGCGGTAAAAATCATATTTTTTCAAATTTTTTTATTTTGGAGCAACGGAACTTTGTGAAAACCCCATTCAGTCACGGTAATAATCAGGAAATAGTGATTTATTATACCCCTTATTTTTGTTTCTACCTGCTAGTCGGACACATTCTGTTCTGCGGCTTCTTTTTTGAAATAGATACAGGACTTCCCACCTGGAAAGGAAAAGCTTGGATTTTATTTTTCATAACATTCAGGAAGAGTAATGAGTAGCAGATACTGACTTTACCCGACCACGATGGCGGCGTGGAATCTACAGAGGGTGGGAACACCTACAAGCATCCCATTGCTGGGGGGGTACTAGAAGTCTCAGCAATCCCCATCAGCTGGTGGCTGGCAGGACATGCTTCCGCTTTGCCTATGCAAGTTGTACAAGTTGCTTAATATCACCAGTCCCAGCCCCGGTGTGCCATCACATAGGTGGGCAGAAAGCCTTGCCAAGCACCAGAATGCCAGCTCAAGCTTTGCCAGGCCACAACATTAGGCAACATCCTTGTTTTTCTCCGATTTTGTAACAAAATGTATTTTTAGATCCAGATCTTTCGTTCCTTGAGACTGTTTTCAATTTGATACTCTTGTCGGTGTCAATAAATTAGAGTTGTTGAGCTCTCTTATAATTAGAAAGGAGTTTATTTTTTCCTTTCAAGTTAAACTAAATAATGAATTTCTTGCTGGAAACTGACTATTCACAGCAACATTTTATTATGTAGGAACAAATATAAGACACGGGCTCTAGAAAATATAAAAATTGCTGTGCTAAGGTCTCAGCAGTCAGTGGGAATAATCTCCGTAATGTGTGTCATATGTTAATTTCCTATGGTCGTCAGCTCCATCTAGTGGCCAATATTTGTAGTATCATGCGGTAATGTTTCTACACTGATAAAAGACCTAATCCTTCCCTCCCTTTCTTCCACCTTCCAATTCTTCTTTCCCCCTCTTCCTCACCTTCTGCCTTCCTTCTTTCCTTCATACGTTTTTCCTTCTTTCAATTCTTTCCCTCTCTCACTCTCTCCTTCCCTTGTCTGTCCTTCCTCTGTGCCTTCAATTCTTTCTTTCTTTCTTTCTTTCACTTCCAGATTACCAATAGCTACAATACAAATGTCCTAAAAACTCTTGCATTTCTTTCTTTGCTTCCTTCCTTCTTTTCTTTTCTTTCTTCTTTCAAATATTTCCCTCTCTCACTTTACCTTGTCCTTCTTTCCTCTGTACTTTAATTTTATTTATTCTTCCTTCCTTCCTTTCTCTCTCCCCTCCATCCTCCTTCCCTCCATCCTCCTTCCCTCCCTCCCGTCCTTCCTTCCTTCCTTCCTTCCTTCCTTCCTTCCTTCCTTCCTTCCTTCCTTCCTTCCTTCCTTCCTTCCTTCCTTCCTCTCTCTCTCTCTCTCTCTCTCTCCTTTCCTTCCTTTCTCTCTCTCCTCACTTCCTTCCTTCCTCTCTTCCTCCCTTCCTTCCTCTCTCCCTTCCTGACTTCCTTCCTTTCTCTCTCCCTTCCTCTTTCTTCCTTCCTTCCTTCCTTCCTTCCTTCCTTCCTTCCTGCCTTCCTTCCTTCCTCCCTTCCTTCCTCCCTTCCTTCCTTCCTCTCTCCCTTCCTCTCTCTCTCCCTTCCTTTATATCTCTCACTCTCTCTTCCTTTCTCCCTCTCTCCCTCCCTTCCTTCCTCTTTCCCTTTCTTCCTTTTTTCCCCTTCTTCATCCCTTCCTTTCTTTTTTTCTTCCTCTCTCCCTTCCTTCCTTCCTTCCTTCCTTCCTTCCTTCCTTCCTTCCTTCCTTCCTTCCTTCCTTCCTTCCTTCCTTCCTTCCTTCCTTCCTTCCTTCCTTCCTTCCTCTCTCCCTTCCTTCCTCTCTCCCTTCCTTCTTTCCTCCCTTTCTTCCTTGATTCTCTCCTTCCTTCCTTCCTTCCTTCCTTGCTTCCTTCCTTCCTCTCTCTCTCCCCTCCTTTCTCGCTTCCTTCTTTCCTCCCTTTCTTCCTTGATTCTCTCCTTCCTTCCTTCCTTCCTTCCTTCCTTCCTTCCTTCCTTCCTTCCTTCCTTCCTTCCTTCCTTCCTCTCTCCCTTCCTCTCTCTCTCCCTTCCTTTATATCTCTCACTCTCTCTTCCTTTCTCCCTCTCTCCCTCCCTTCCTTCCTTCCTCTTTCCCTTTCTTCCTTTTTTCCCCTTCTTCATCCCTTCCTTCCTTTTTTCCTTCCTCTCTCCCTTCCTTCCTTCCTTCCTTCCTTCCTTCCTTCCTTCCTTCCTTCCTTCCTTCCTTCCTTCCTTCCTTCCTTCCTTCCTTCCTTCCTTCCTTCCTTCCTTCCTTCCTTCCTTCCTTCCTTCCTCTCTCCTTCCTTCTTTTCTCCCTTTCTTCCTTGATTTTCTCCTTCCTTCCTTCCTTCCTTGCTTCCTTCCTTCCTCTCTCTCTCCCCTCCTTTCTCGCTTCCTTCTTTCCTCCCTTTCTTCCTTGATTCTCTCCTTCCTTCCTTCCTTCCTTCCTTCCTTCCTTCCTTCCTTCCTTCCTTCCTTCCTTCCTTCCTTCCTTCCTTCCTTCCTTCCTTCCTTCCTTCCCAACCCTTTTAACAACCAGCCTACAGCTGCCAAGCACTTCTATACACTCCTCCAATATTATCTAAACGACTATTTACAAAAAGTCTTTGCATGTCCATCTGCAGGTGTTTTACCCCCCATCTGGGTCCTAGAACATGGCCCCCAGCAAGCTCAGTGGACTATGCGCCCACACGAAGCACGCGGGGGGGATGTGCGGCAGCGATGGGATCATTGGACAACTACAATCCTGCAATGCTGGTTTGTGCGATACATCTTCATGTCTTCATCCACCCATTGGTAACTATACCTCTATGTGTATGGAGATATAATTTTGCTCAATTCAAAATGCTATACTTCCATTCTTTATATTGTCTAATGACTTTAATTAGATACTTTGATATTTTCCTAGAATATAAATCCCCCTGAAGAGACTGAAAAATCTCAAGGGTCAAAATGCATCTGGGTTTTTCATGGGGATACATACATCATAAATACAATTAGCAAACCATGCTTGTACATAGGGTGTTCCTTGCTATGAGTGATGTTCCATGTTTGTTTTTGTGTCGCACCACCTATATTGATTTATCATTGTTCATTTGAAATTATTATTGTCTGTTAACCACTTAAGGACCAGCCTCGTTTTGGATTTTAGGTGTTTACAAGTTTAAAACAGGTTTTTCTGCTAGAAAATTACTTAGAACCCCCAAACATTATATATGGTTTTTCTTCTAACACCCTAGAGAATAAAATGGCAGTCATTGCAATACTTTTTTATGCACCGTATTTGCGCAGCGGTCTTAAAAGCGCCCTTTTTTGGGAAAAAATTCACTTTTTTGAATAAAAAAATAAGACAACAGTAAAGTTAGCCCAATTTTTTTTATATTGTGAAATACAATGTTACGCCAAGTAAATTGATACCCAACATGTCACGCTTGAAAATTGCGCCCGCTCGTGGAATGGCGTCAAAACTTTTACCCTCAAAAATCTCCATAGGCGACGTTTAAAAAATTCTACAGGTTGCATATTTTGCGGTACAGAGGAGGTCTAGGACTAGAATTATTGCTCTCGCTCTACCGGTCGCTGCGATACCTCACATGTGTGGTTTGACCACTGTTTTCATATGCGTGCGCTACTCGCGTATGCGTTCGCTTCTGTGCGCGAGCTCGTCGGGACAGGGGGGGTTTTAAATCATTTTTTTTTATTATTATTATTTATTTTACAATATTTTTTTTTTTTACACTGTTTAAAAAAAAAAAAAATAAATGGTGTCACTTTTATTCCTATTACAAGGATTGTAAACATCTCTTGTAATAGAAAAAAAAGCATGGCAGGACCTCTTAAATATGAGATCTGGGGTCAAAAAGACCTCAGATCTCATATTTACACTAAAATGCAATAAAAAAAAAAAAAAAGTCATTTAGAAAAATGACATTTGAAAAAATGTGCCTTTAAGAGGCGTGGACGGAAGTGAGGTTTTGACGTCGCTTCCGTCCAGCAGTGTCATGGAGACGAGTGAGCACCATCTTAGCCTCACTCGTCTCCAGACACACCACGGAGGAGGACGCAATCGCCTCCGCCGCTACCGACGGCTCCGGTAAGCGGCGGAGGGCACCGGATCGTGGCGGGAGGGGGGGGGGCCCTCTCCCGCCACCGATAAAAGTGATCTCGCGGCGAATCCGCCGCAGGGACCAATTTTATCTGAAAGCCAGCTGCCACACAAAAACGGGGATACCGGGGTTATGGCAGCTAGCTGCTGCCATAACAACGATATCCCCATTCAAAGTTTGGACGTACATCGTCGTGCGGCGGTCTTGAAGTGGTTAATAAATGATTTTTTTATATCAACTACTTTTGTATAAATTCTCTGCTGCTAAAAAACCCCTGGGGAAATTTCCTATTTTTTTGTATACATTTGGGTTATGCAGCTTTGGGGGATCCCACATTGTGTTTTTCTCTTCTATATCCTCTCTTTCTCTTTCTCTTTTTTTCTTTCTTTCCTCCCTTTCTTTCCTCCCTTTCTTTCCTCCTTCTTTCCCTTTCTTTCCTCCTTCTTTCCCCTTCCCTCCTTCTTTCCCTATCCCCTTTCCCCTTCCCTCCTTCTTTCCCTTTCCCCCTTCCCTCCTTCTTTCCCTTTCCCCCTTCCCTCCTTCTTTCCCTTTTCCCTCCTTCTTTCCCTTTTCCCTCCTTCTTTCCCTTTCCCTTTTCCCTCCTTCTTTCCCTTTTCCCTCCTTCTTTCCCTTTCCCCTTCCCTCCTTCTTTCCCTTTCCCCTTCCCTCCTGCTTTCCCTTCCCTCCTTTTTTCCCTTTTCCCTTTCCCCTTCCCTCCTTCTTTCCCTTTCCCTTTTCCCTTCTTCTTTCCCTTTCCCTTTTCCCTCCTTCTTTCCCTTTTCCCTCCTTCTTTCCCTTTCCCCTTCCCTCCTTCTTTCCTTTTCCCCTTCCCTCCTTCTTTCCCTTTCCCCTTCCCTCCTTCTTTCCTTTTCCCCTTCCCTCCTTCTTTCCCTTTCCATTCCCTCCTTCTTTCCCTTTCCCCTTCCCTCCTTCTTCCCCTTTCCCTTTCCCTCCTTCTTTCCCTTTTCCCTTTCCCCTTCCCTCCTTCTTTCCCTTTTACCTTTCCCCTTCCCTTTCCCCTTCCCTCCTTCTTTCCCTTTCCCTTTTCCCTCCTTCTTTCCCTATCCCCTTCCCTACTTCTTTCCCTTTCCCCTTCCCTCCTTCTTTCCCTTTTCCCTTCCCTCCTTCTTTCCCTTTTCCCTCCTTCTTTCCCTTTTCCTTCCTTCTTTCCCTTTCCCCTTCCCTCCTTCTTTCCCTTTCCCCTTCCCTCCTTCTTTCCCTTTCCCTTTCCCATTCCCTCCTTCTTTCCCTTTCCCCTTCCCTCCTTCTTTCCCTTTCCCCTTCCCTCCTTCTTTCCCTTTCCCCTCCCCTCCTTCTTTCCCTTTCCCTTTCCTTTTCCCTTTCCCATTCCCTCCTTCTTTCCCTTTCCCCTTCCCTCCTTCTTTCCCTTTCCCCTTCCCTCCTTCTTTCCCTTTTCCCTCCTTCTTTCCCTTTCCCCTTCCCTGCTTCTTTCCATTTCCCCTTCCCTCCTTCTTTCCCTTTCCCTTTTCCCTTCTTCTTTCCCTTTCTGTTCCCTCCTTCTTTCCCTTTCCCCTTCCCTCCTTCTTTCCCTTTCCCCTTCCCTCCTTCTTCCCCTTTCCCTTTCCCTCCTTCTTTTCCTTTTCCCTTTCCCTTTCCCCTTCCCTCATTCTTTCCCTTTTACCTTTCCCCTTCCCTTTCCCCTTCCCTCCTTCTTTCCCTTTCCCCTTCCCTCCTTCTTTCCCTTTTCCTTCCTTCTTTCCCTTTCCCCTTCACTCCTTCTTTCCCTTTCCCCTTCCTTCCTTCTTTCCCTTTCCCTTTCCCCTTCCTTTTCTTGTTTCTCTCCATCACAATCTACAGATTACATAATAAGTAGTGAGTATATACAATGTTGGTGTATTTCTTCTCCTCTCCTGGTGATTGCTGGCTCTGTATCAGGACTCATCAGCACATGTTGTCCATCGATCAGAGCTGTCATCTCCCCCTCCATCATATGTCCCGTCTGTCTTGACGCCGAGTCCTAGAGGAATGCAGCCGAGGTGTGTACAAATACTGCTGCAAATGTCCACTTTAATGTCGTGCTTTCTAGTAAATATTTTCATAGATATCCAAGTTTAAAGTGGAACTCTAAGCAGAAAAAAAAACACTCTTAGTGTGCTGATCCACTCAAAGCTCATAATTTAGTTTGGTACAGAGTCAGGCCATTGGCTCCTTATATGTCTTGGATACTCCAGCAGTAGGATCTCCCATCCATAACTCCTGGCTCTGCTCCTGCCCATGTGGGAGTTTTGTGTGTTCCCGCCCACCTATGCGTGTCTCCTCCTCCTACATTCATTCCATCTTCCAGTTCTTAGCAGAAAGAATGGGCCCATGTCCTGCAGAAAAGCTGCTTAACCTCCCACAAAATTGTAATACCCGATATCCGTTTCCAGGTTCCTGCTCACAGGGTCAACACCTTGGCACTTGTACCTTTCCAAGAGAAGGGCGCACCGACCTAGGGCATTACCAAAATAAATGATATTCCAAATAAAAACGACAATGGTTTTACTCACATAAACACGGTGTACATAGGCATATCAAATAAGCAAAGGTCTGATATGGCAAACCATTAGTGCAGGAAGACCAGGCGGCATCTGTAGTGGCTGGCACGTTTTGAGGGAGAACCCTCCACTTCAGAGACAAAATGATGAAATGAATTGGCTCTGAAGAAGAGGGTTCTCCCTCGAAATGTGCCAGCCACTACAGGTGCCGCCTGGTCTTTTATTTGGAATTCAAATAATTTTGGTAATGTACTAGGTCAGTGCGCCCTTCTCTTGCTATTGTTTTACCGTTATAAAAGGATACCCATTGTCCTGATGGGGCAGCAAGGCCGCTGGCGTAGAAGGAAGTTATTTGTACTGTACATCTCCAGGCTTACCAGTCAAGCGCAGGAGAGTAGCTTTTTATATAATATATTGACTTGTACCTTTCCTTCACCCCTGCAGTCCCTGTCTCAACATCTAGGGGTTTTTAAACAGAAACTGTGCAAGAAGCCACCCTGAACATCTCAGGCTCTGCATACAATGACAGGTACCACACTTGGTGCTTTGGATTGAGGAAAGTACATACTATAGAAGTGTAGCCCCCTTGTCCTAAACGGGGGCTACTATGTCAATTTTATTTTTGGCTGGGCTGTAGTTAACTCATATTGATTGTATAGTTTTTCACCTGGTTTTTCCCTAAGCTTAAGTTGGCTTGCAATTTCTCACTGTCACCAGCAGATGTCACCAGTCATAGTATGAGATTTCACATACAAAACTAAGTTATGAATATTTATATTTTCTTTAGCCAATACAGCAGGAGGTTTTATCCACTGGTGCATGCTGGGGGGAGGATATAAATACTTGGAACAGGCCATGTGCTCGCTCGCTTCCCCTGGGCTGAAGCCTAGGGAGGTGCTGCTTGACGGAGCTCTGCTGTAAGGCCCAATATCCTGGTTTGGGGCCTAACGTGTTCTGAAGTGGTCCTGCCTGGTCGGGAGGAGGCTGTGCCAAGGAGAAGCCCGAGGGGAGCCGGGATGAAGGCTGCTCTCTAAGAAGGGTCTGGTGACTCACTTGGAGGATGCACTGAAACTTGGGAACGTGCCTAGAGAGGTTCTAACACTATGAAGCTGGAAATTGTTCTGGAGAGTCTGTAAGTGATCTGCTATGGTATCTGGGATCCCTAACCTTCACCTTCTTAACCGTTCTGCAATAAAACTTTAAAAAGTCAAAAATGACTGGCGCCCAATATCCTTTCTCGCCCCCTCCCCCATTTAAGACATGGACTCTGCCCTGGGGTGAATTGCTAACCCTTCTGTAAGTGGGGTGCAGCGTGGTGCGGCGGCAATATTTTCACACAGGTGCAATGGAAAACTTGAACAGCAACGGTTCACAACCAACACGGTAAGAAGGCTGCCCAACCAGGTGCACTCACAGTTTCCAATTGTGCGAAGAGAGCAGGTATCAGCCGGACTGACAGTGTCTTTTAAGAAAGCATAAATACGGCCTGGATGTCTTGTGCCCAAACGGGGGTGAGGTCCAAGGAGTTGCAACCTTTGTCAGGAACCTTTCCATACCACTAGTGCTCCTCCTAACAGGCGGGGTACATGTCCCTACTCTACCAACTCGCAAATGCGAGCCAAACCTGGGAGCCCCAGCATAAAATAGGCTCTGCCTGACCCAAGATGGCTGCCAGAGTCACATGGGGCGGCAGCATCCAACTGGATTGCTACCCCAGTGACCAGGAAACCATAGAGGAACTCTGTTCCTCTTGACTTCCTCTCTAGCTGCAGGGCTGATGCGGATGAGCGCCACCTGCAGTGGAGAAAGTGGACTGCACCTGCCTACACACCCCTGGCCTCTGGAGGTGCTATCCTGTCTTTGAGGTGTCAGAGGGTGCTGCAGAAGAGTATGCGTTGTTCAGTTTTCATTTCAGAGGTTTACAACCACTTTAATCTGACATAACATGAGAACACCATTGAGTTTATTGGTTCACAATGTACAAATTGACACCACACATAGTACAAAGGTGTCAAATATTGCACAGGAATGTACCCCCTCTTAACCCGGTTCCCACCCAGCCCATGGAATGATGACGCTGGCGGGAACCTCTCGTCGATCATATGAGGTCCACCTGGATTGCGCCACGCACATGGCTGCGGGGCCACACTGCGGCGTGATCTGTCACCGGCTGCATCCACCATGCACAGCCGATGAATGATCGCTGTACCGGCCCACTGCCAGTACCATGTGACTGCTGTAACCAATCAACAGCAGGTCACATGACAATTGTAAACAATGGATGGCTTCCTTTCAAGTCGTTCATTGTATACAATTGTGTTGCTAGCTGTGTTTGGTCAGTGTGATCACATGGTACAGACTGGGCAAATCACAGCCCATCTCTACCATGTGATTGGCTCTAGCTAATCACAACATAGCAAACTGAATGAATCGATTTCATTCAGCAACATACTTGCTTATAGTGTAAAAAATAGTGTGTAAAAAAAAAAAAGAAAAAAACGGATCACTTCCCCAGAGCAGTACAATGTTATTATAATAACATTTTATTGTTCTGGACAAAGTGTGTTAAAAAAAAAAAATAATACCAGTCAGCGTCCCTGATCACCGCCACACCCGTTACTTGATGACGCTGTACTGCACTGGTGCATTTTTCAAAAACTTATGACAAAAAAAAATTAAACTAAAAAAAAAAACTACAAAAAACTCACTCTTATTAAATACCTTGGACTGTCCACTTTCCAAAAAAAGGGTAATTTAGGGGGTATTTGTATTGTCCTGGCATTTTTGGGCCACAAGAAATGAGATCGGCCGTCAGTACATGAGGATTGATTAATTTTCATCTATCTATCTATCTATCTATCTATCTATCTATCTATCTATCTATCTATCTATCTATCTATCTATCTATCTATCTATCTATCTATCTATCTATCTATCTATCTATCTATCTATCTATCTATCTATCTATCTATCTATCTATCTATCTATCTATCTATCCATATAGATAGATAGATAGATAGATAGATAGATAGATAGATAGATAGATAGATAGATAGATAGATAGATAGATAGATAGATAGATAGATAGATAGATAGATAGATAGATAGATAGATAGATAGATAGATAGATAGATAGATAGATAGATAGATCTATATCTATATATAGACTATATATATATATATATCTATATAGATATATATATCTATATATATAGATATATATATCTATATATATATAGATATATATATCTATATATATATATAGATATATATATATCTATATATATCTATATAGATATATATATATATATATATATATATATCTATATAGATATAGACTATATATATCTATATCTATATATATAGATCTATAGATATAGATATATAGATCTATATATATAGATATATCTATAGATATATATGTATCATAATTTGTGGACTCCATAACTTTCCTACAGACTAAATAATAAACGCTGATTTGGGTTCTTTTCACCAAGGAAATGTAACAGAATACATTTTAGTCTATATTTATGAAAAAAGATTATTTATTTGCAACATTGTATAACAGAAACAAAGAAAAACACTTTTTTTGTTTTTTTTTTACTTTATTTATTTCATTTTTTTTTTTATAGCAAAAAATAAAAACCCAGGGATGATTAACCGGTTGCCGACCACTGCACGCCGATATACGTCGACACAATGGCAGCGGTGGGCAAACGGTCGTACTTGTACGTCCCCTTTAATTGGCGGGGTTAGAGCGTGACCGTGCCCACCTTGTCCGCCGGTCCCCCAGCGATCGTGTCACGGAGCCGCAGAACGGGGAGATGCCTATGTAAACAAGGCACTTCCCTGTTCTGCCTAGTGACATGATAGGGATCTACTGCCCCCTGTCATCGGGAGCAGTGATCGCTGTCATGTGAGTTGTAGCCCATCCCCCCCCCCACAGTTAGAATCACTCCCTAGGACACACTTAGCCCCTTGATTGCCCCCTAGTGTTTAACCCCTTCTCTGCCAGTGTCATTTACACAGTAATCAGTGCATTTTTATAGCACTGATTGCTGTATAAATGCCAATGGTCCCAAAAATGTGTCAAAAGTGTCCGATGTGTCCGCCATAATGTCTCAGTCATGATAAAAATCGCAGATCACCGCCATTACTAATAAAAAAAAATTATATTAAAAATGCCATAAATCTATCCCCTATTTTGTAGACGCTATAACTTGTGCGCAAACCAATCAATATACGCTTATTGCGATTTTTTTTTTTCACCAAAAATATGTCGAAGAATACATATCGGCCTAAACTGAGGAAAAAAATAGTTTTTTTATATATTTTTGGGGGATATTTATTATAGCAAAAAGTAAAAAAATATTGTTTTTTTTTCAAAATTGTCACTCTTTCATTGTTTTATAGCGCAAAAAATAAAAACCGCAGAGGTGATCAAATACCACCAAAAGAAAGCACTATTTGTGGGGGAAAAAAAAGGACGTCAATTTTGTTTGGGTGCAACGTCGCACGACCGCACAATTGTCAGTTAAAGCGACGCAGTGCCGAATCGCAAAAAGTGCTCCGGTCAGGTAAGGGGATAAAATCTTCAGGGGCTGAAGTGGTTAAATACCAGCAAAAGAAGAAAGCTCTATTTGTGTGAACAAAATGATAAAAATGTCATTTGGGTACAGTGTTGCATGACCGCGCAGTTGTCATTCAAAGTGTGACAGCGCTGAAAGCTTTTAATTGGCCTGGGCAGGAAGGGGGTGAAAGTGAAGCGGTTAATGACTGATGATTAAACCTCACAAAAGCTGCGGTAATATCAGTGCAAGGTGTGCCAAAAAAAAAAAGATGTCTCATTGTTTATTGCAGATGTTTGCTATGACTGCAGATCAGGTTAGTAGGGATCTTAATATTTTTTTTGGGGGGTGGGGGTCGCTTTACTTTCTCTGTCATCGAGGAGATCACAGCTCTCTCCTGCCGGGTATAGATTTTGTTCATAGTCAGATGTGAAGCTGATTAACATGCTGGCTGTGCGGCTCTGGAGTTGCAGTCTCAGGATTGCTATCTGATAGTTGGCGAGTCTTTAGGAGTACTGTACAACCTGTCCTCGAACATCCAACCCCCCCGACCGCCACACACCACACACCCTTCCCTCTCCCTCCTGTCTCTGGGGGCTATCCCTTCCTTGGTATCGTATTCCCGGGTCTTATGTGTGATTAGAATTACAGGGATCCAGGTTTGGGAAAGCACACGGGAACATTAACCGTTTCATAACCGGCTGTCTATCAGGTTTTGGAGGGTGAAAGTTGCTTCAAAGTTGGTTGTAAACCTGTGAAATGAAAAATGGAAAAAAAGCATATCCTTCTATAGTGTGCACTGGCCTCTATCCAAAGCACCAATCTACTAACCTTCTATGAGGAGGTGAGTTGCCATCTAGATAAAGGAAGGCCCGTAGACGTGGTGTATCTGGATTTTACCAAAGCATTTGGCACAGTTCCCCATAAACGTTTACTGTACAAAATAAGGTCCGTTGGCATGGACCATAGGGTGAGTACCTGGATTGAAAACTGGCTACAAGGGCGAGTTCAGAGGGTGGTGATAAATGGGGAGTACTCAGAATGGTCAGGGGTGGGTAGTGGGGTCCCCCAGGGTTCTGTGCTGGGACCAATCCTATTTAATTTGTTCACAAACGATCTGGAGGATGGGATAAACAGCTCAATCTCTGTATTTGCAGACGATACTAAGCTAAGCAGGGCAATAACTTCTCCGCAGGATGCGGAAATCTTGCAAAAAGATCTGAACAAATTAATGGGGTGGGCGACTACATGGCAAATGAGATTCAATGTAGAAAAATGTAAAATAATGCATTTGGGTGGCAAAAATATGAATGCAATCTATAGACTGGGGGGAGAACCTCTGGGGGAATCTAGGATGGAAAAGGACCTGGGGGTCCTAGTAGATGATAGGCTCAGCAATGGCATGCAATGCCAAGCTGCTGCTAATAAAGCAAACAGAATATTGGCATTAAAAGGGGATCAACTCCAGAGATAAAACGATAATTCTCCCGCTCTACAAGACTCTGGTCCGGCCGCACCTGGAGTATGCTGTCCAGTTCTGGGCACCAGTCCTCAGGAAGGATGTACTGGAAATGGAGCGAGTACAAAAAAGGGCAACAAAGCTAATAAAGGGTCTGGAGGATCTTAGTTATGAGGAAAGGTTGCGAGCGTTGAACTTATTCTCTCTGGAGAAGAGACGCTTGAGAGGGGATATGATTTCAATTTACAAATACTGTACTGGTGACCCCACAATAGGGATAAAACTTTTTCGCAGAAGGGAGTTTAATAAGACTCGCGGCCACTCATTTAAAATTAGAAGAAAAGGGGTTTAACCTTAAACTACGTAGAGGGTTCTTTACTGTAAGAGCGGTAAGGATGTGGAATTCCCTTCCACAGGCGGTGGTCTCAGCGGGGAGCATCGATAGTTTCAAAAAACTATTAGATAATCACCTGAATGACCACAACATGCAGGGATATACAATGTAATAGTGACATATAATCACACATATAGGTTGGACTTGATGGACTTGTGTCTTTTTTTCAACCTCACCTACTATGTAACTAATTTCTGTCTGCAGTCTCCTTCATCTGCTATCTGAGTCACTTCTGACAGTCTATGCCAGGGATATGCAATTAGCAGACCTCCAGCTGTTGCAGAACTACAATTCCCATGAGGCATAGCAAGACTCTGACATTCGACAAGCATGACACCCAGAGGCAGAGGCATGATGGGACTTGTAGTTTTGCAACAGCTGGAGGTCCGCTAATTGCATATCCCTGGTCTATACTGACACCAGACAACCCCCCTCCCCTTCAACAGACAGCAGGTGATTAGCCTCAGCTGTGCATGTTTCCCTATGAGACTGTTTAGAAGGGGGCGTGTCTATTCTCAACACTTAGGTCTCAGATTACACTCTGACTAGACTGTCAGAAGTAGAGCAGGGAGCTAAGTGTAATCCGAGACCTAAGTGTTGAGAATAGACACGTCCCCTTCTACTAGTCTCATAGGGAAACATGCACAGCTGAGGCTGTCAATCACCTGCTGTCTGCTGGAGGGGAGGGGGATTGTCTGGTGTCAGCATAGACTGTCAGAAGTAGAGCAGGGAGCTATGCTGACACCAGACAATCCCCCTCCCCTCCAGCAGACAGCAGGTGATTGACAGCTTCAGCTATGCATGTTTCCCTATGAGACTGTGTTGAAGGGGGGAGCGTGTCCATTCCCCCACACTCAGGTATCAGATTACACTCCCCTCCCTGCTCTATGCTATGCAGTGTGTGACATCAGATCCCACCCCCTCATTCTGAAGCTCCTAAATGCTATGTAAATTCTGGACTTTGAACTGATGTAGAGGAGAGAGGGCTGTAGATAAACAGGTGCAACATATATAGGAGGATTTGTTTTATCACCTGAGGATAGTCACCCCACTGGGTATATGTAAGGGTTTACAACCACTTTAACTGCTTCTTGATCGTCCATGGACACGCATCGGGCACGCTGTGATTACAAATCGTGGTAAAGGGCCAATCATAGCTGGTCACATGTAAACAGACTTGCTGGTTATCAGTATTCCTTTCCTCACATGCTGTTTCTGTGTGAGGAAAGGAGACTTGATAACCGGCAAGTCTGAAAGGGCACAGTGAGTACATTGTTTACGCTGGTAATCAGGGCACTGATCATTAGTGCCCTGATTATCAGTGCAATCCTATCAGTGAAGCTTATCAATACCCATCAGTGCTGCCTCATCATTGCAGCCTCATAAGTCCCCATCAGTGCAGCCTATCATTGCCCATCAGTGCAGCTTCATCAGTGCCCCTCATTGCAGCCTCATCAGTGCCCATCAGTGCCGCCTCATCAGTGCCCATCAGTGCAGCCTCATCAGTGCCCATCAGTGCCGCCTCATCAGTGCCCATCAGTGCAGCCTCATCAGTGCCCATCAGTGCTGCCTCATCAGTGCCCATCGGTGCAGTCTTATCAGTGCCCATCAGTGTAGCCTCATCAGTGCCCATCAGTGCCGCCTCATCAGTGCCCATCAGTGTAGCCTTATCAGTGCCCATCAGTGTAGCCTTATCAGTGCCCATCAGTGTAGCCTCATCAGTGCCCATCAGTGCCGCCTCATCAGTGCCCATCAGTGCCCATCAGTGTAGCCTTATCAGTGCCCATCAGTGTAGCCTCATCAGTGCCCATCAGTGCCCATCAGTGTAGCCTCATCAGTGCCCATCAGTGCCGCCTCATCAGTGCCCATCAGTGCCCATCAGTGTAGCCTTATCAGTGCCCATCAGTGTAGCCTCATCAGTGCCCCTCAGTGCAGCCTCATCAGTGCCCATCAATGAAGAAGAAAAATTACTTATTTGCTAAATTTTATAACAGAAGCCAAGAAGAACATTTTTTTTTCAACATTTTCAGTCATTTTTCAAGTTGTTTAGCAAAAAATAAAAAACCCTCAAGTGGTGATTAAATACCACCAAAAGAAAACCCCCTCTGTTTAAACAAAAAGTCATAAAAATGTCATATGTGTACAGTGTTGCATGACTGCGCAATTGTCATTCAAATTGTGACAGCGCTGAAAGCTGGACATTGGCCTGGGCAGGAAGAGGGTGAAGTTGCCCGGTAGTGAAGTGGTTAACACCTTGATCTGATTTCAAAAATAGTTTTCGCTCTTTTTGTATTTCCTTATAGTAATACCCGGCCATCCTGCAATAAAGGACCTTAGTTCTGTTTCCACTGCCATTCTATGCATTGGCATACCTCTTTAGATGACAGGACAGTATGGTCACCTGCTGACTTGGCAGCATCTGCAGGCACCTTAACTATTAAATTAGGCACAGAAATTCGATCCAGAGTCATCTTATTTCAGCTAATTGCAGTACAGGGGATGTTTCTCCAGACCTTTGAAGTCTAATGCCGCGTACACACGGTCGGATTTTCCGACGGGAAATGTTCGATGGGAACTTGTTGTCGAAAATTCCTACCGTGTGTAGGCTCCATCGGACATTTTTCGTCCGGATTTCCGACAAACAAAATTGGAGATCTGGATCTCAAATTTTCCTACAACAAAATCCATTGTCGGAGATTCCGATCGTGTGTACACAATTCCGACGCACAAAGTGCCACGCATGCTCGGAATCAAGCAGAAGGAGCCGCACTGGGCTATTGAACTTTGTTTTTCTCGGCTCGTCGTACGTGTTGTACGTCACCGCGTTCTTGGCGTTCGGAATTTCCGACCGACTTTGTGTGACCGTGTGTGTGCAAGACAAGTTTGAGCCAACATCCGTCGGAAATAAATGCAGGATTTTGTTGGCGGAATGTCCGATCGTGTGTACGGGGCATAAGAAGACAATGGCTTTCCTAAGCCTTGTCTCTGGGAAGTACTCACACTGACATAGGGAACATACACTGCCTTAAATAAGTATTTATACCCCTTGAAATTTTCCACACTTTTTCATGCTACAACCAAAATTGCTCCGTGAGATGTTCAAAGCTTGGGATATTTTAACCCGGCTTTATACTTCTCCACAACTTTATCCCTGACCTCTCTGGTGTGTTCCTTGGCCTTCATGATGCTGTTTGTTCACTAAGGTCCTCTAACAAACCTCTGAGGGATTCACAGAACAGCTGTATTTATACTGAGATTAAATTACACACAGGTGGACTCTATTTACTAATTAGGTGACTTCTGAAGGCAATTCCACTAGATTTCCACTAGATAGGGGTATCAGAGTATGACCCCTTTCACGCGCCTGAAAAATGCCTCATCTGCAATCCCAGTGTGAAAGCCCGAGTGCTTCCACACTGGAGCGGTGCGCTGGCAGAACGTCAAAAAAGTCCTGCAAGAAGCTCCTAAAGCACCCTCTGCCCACTGAAATCAATAGGCAGGGCTGCCGAAGTGCCTGCAAAGCGACTCGGCAGCGCCACTTTGCAGGTGCTTTTAACCCTTTATTCGGCCGCTAGTGGTAGATTAAAGCGCTCCGCTCGCAGCCCGAAAAGCCCCCCTAAAAGCTTTACCGCCGACCGCCCCCCCCCCCCCCCAATACTGTCAGTGTGAAAGGGCTCTTAAGGGGGCTGAATACAAATGCCCCCCACACTTTTCACATATTTATTTGTAAAACATCTTGAAAACCATTTATCATTTTCCTTCCACTTCACAATTATGTGCCACTTTGTGTTGGTCTATCACATAAAATCCCAATAAAATACATCTCAGTTTTTGGTTGTAACATGACAAAACGTGGAAAACTTCAAGGGGTATGAATACTTTTTCAAGGCACTGTAGAAGTATAGCGCACCCCTGCAGAAGTCGCCAGCTTATTTTTTGCTGGCTGCAATAACGAGTCTTGGGGTACCGTTTGCATTTTTTTTATTGCTGAGTATAACTTGGATAGTTATGGAGGAGGCATGGGATACCCTAAAGGAACTGAAGCAGCTGAGAACTCCCTATTCATGCTCTATGATCCACGTCCGCCACCCCCTAATGATGCTCTATGATCCATGGCTGCCACCCCCTATTCATGCTCTATGATCCATGGCCGCCACCCCCTATTCATGCTCTATGATCCATGGCTGCCACCCCCTATTCATGCTCTATGATCCATGGCCGCCACCCCCTATTCATGCTCTATGATCCATGGCCGCCACCCCCTATTCATGCTCTATGATCCACGTCCGCCACCCCCTAATGATGCTCTATGATCCATGGCTGCCACCCCCTATTCATGCTCTATGATTTATGGCCGCCACCCCCTATTCATGCTCTATGATTTATGGCCGCCACACCCTATTCATGCTCTATGATCCATGGCTGCCACCCCCTATTCATGCTCTATGATTTATGGCCGCCACCCCCTATTCATGCTCTATGATCCACGGCTGCCACCCCCTATTCATGCTCTATGATCCATGGCCGCCACCCCCTAAAGATGCTCTATGATCCATGGCCGCCACCCCCTATTCATGCTCTATGATCCATGGCCGCCACCCCCTATTCATGCTCTATGATTCATGGCCGCCACCCCCTATTCATGCTCTATGATCCATGGCCGCCACCCCCTATTCATGCTCTATGATCCACGGCCGCCACCCCCTATTCATGATCTATGATCCATGGCCGTCACCCCCTATTCATGCTCTATGATCCATGGCCGCCACACCCTATTCATGCTCTATGATCCACGGCCGCCACCCCCTATTCATGATCTATGATCCATGGCCGTCACCCCCTATTCATGCTCTATGATCCATGGCCGCCACACCCTATTCATGCTCTATGATCCACGGCCGCCACCCCCTATTCATGATCTATGATCCATGGCCGCCACCCCCTATTCATGCTCTATGATCCACGGCCGCCACCCCCTATTCATGATCTATGATCCATGGCCGTCACCCCCTATTCATGCTCTATGATCCATGGCCGCCACTCCCTATTCATGCTCTATGATCCACGTCCGCCACCCCCTAATGATGCTCTATGATCCATGGCTGCCACCCCCTATTCATGCTCTATCATCCATGGCCGTCACCCCCTATTCATGCTCTATGATCCACGTCCGCCACCCCCTAATGATGCTCTATGATCCATGGCTGCCACCCCCTATTCATGATCTATGATCCATGGCCGTCACCCCCTATTCATGCTCCATGATCCACGTCCGCCACCCCCTAATGATGCTCTATGATCCATGGCTGCCACCCCCTATTCATGATCTATGATCCATGGCCGTCACCCCCTATTCATGCTCTATGATCCATGGCCGCCACCCCCTATTCATGCTCTATGATCCACGGCCGCCACCCCCTATTCATGATCTATGATCCATGGCCGTCACCCCCTATTCATGCTCTATGATCCATGGCCGCCACACCCTATTCATGCTCTATGATCCACGGCCGCCACCCCCTATTCATGATCTATGATCCATGGCCGTCACCCCCTATTCATGCTCTATGATCCATGGCCGCCACACCCTATTCATGCTCTATGATCCACGGCCGCCACCCCCTATTCATGATCTATGATCCATGGCCGCCACCCCCTATTCATGCTCTATGATCCACGGCCGCCACCCCCTATTCATGATCTATGATCCATGGCCGTCACCCCCTATTCATGCTCTATGATCCATGGCCGCCACTCCCTATTCATGCTCTATGATCCACGTCCGCCACCCCCTAATGATGCTCTATGATCCATGGCCGCCACCCCCTATTCATGCTCTATGATCCACGGCTGCCACCCCCTATTCATGCTCTATGATCCATGGCCGCCACCCCCTAAAGATGCTCTATGATCCATGGCCGCCACCCCCTATTCATGCTCTATGATTCATGGCCGCCACCCCCTATTCATGCTCTATGATCCATGGCCGCCACCCCCTAAAGATGCTCTATGATCCATGGCCGCCACCCCCTATTCATGCTCTATGATTCATGGCCGCCACCCCCTATTCATGCTCTATGATCCACGGCCGCCACCCCCTATTCATGATCTATGATCCATGGCCGTCACCCCCTATTCATGCTCTATGATCCATGGCCGCCACGCCCTATTCATGCTCTGATCCACGGCTGCCACCCCCTATTCATGCTCTATGATCCACGGCCACCCCCTATTCATGTGCCCGTCTCCTTTCAGGACGCTGGGTGCATGAATTACAGCGGCGGGGGTGTATTTTTGAAGCACCTGATTAGAGCCAGAGGCTCCAATACGCTTAAAAATAGGGTGAGCTTGTGGCACCCCTCCCCCCCCCCAAAAAAAAATTACCACCGGCCACCACTACTCATGATACCACCAGTCTTTGGACCCTCCTAAATCCAGTCTCCACCTGGTATCCCCCCGAGTGCTCCTCCCCAGACTATAAAAAATCCCAGAGTTTAGGGAATAGGCACCCCAGTCTAAGCTATGGCTGGGATCTTGGTGTCCTCCAAGCAGCATCTCCAGCAGACTGCTCAGAGGGGCAGAGCCTCTCCGGCAAGGGACTCCTCTGGCAGGGCTTATCCAGGATCCAAACGCCCCCTGCTCTAGGCTCCAAGCACCTCGGGGCTCCCCAACCACACAAATGCTGCCTCGGTACTCCTATCAAAAGACCTCAGCCTTGATGCAAGCAGTGGGCTGGCTCTTGGCAGGAGTCATGCAAAAATCAAAATGCCTTAGCATGGGAGGGACACATGAACACGAATGATATAGACGCTGCCGCCCCGAATGGGTTACAATATGGGAAAGTCTCCCCCAATGGGTTTTTTTTTTCCGCAGCAGAAATACAATTGTTAAAGAAGTAACTAAAAGGATTTTTTTTTTTGAAAAATGGCAACATAGCCTAGACACATAAACATTTAAAATATGAGGTGTCGGAGGTGTGTAACACCATTTACATTTCTACAAAAATGTACAAACATACAACAGTACATAATATTTTATCAAACGCCTCGTATACAAATTCTCAACGCGTTTCGACCTGCGTGGTCAAAGTCTTCCTCAGGAGATTAATTTGCTGTCAAAGAATATATATACACATGTTAACATAATTACATGGAATATACACAGACACATTTCCTTGTATTATCAAGGAGAGGTAGAATTTACATGGACTATAGTTATAGTTAAAAATGAAGGGTGTAGGTAGACAATCTCCTGACCAGAGTTCCTCTAAAATCGATCAGATGATCCCGTGCATTTGTGTCATACGCACTCCAAGGGAGAACATGTCCACCCTTATGTGACTTACAAGGAGTCACACTGAGAAGCAACCAACAAAAGGGGGGGGTGATGGATAGGGGAGGTCCCGACACCTGCAGCAAAACCCCAATGAATGTAAAATAAATTTTAATTCACTTTTGATCTGAACTGAAGATAACCCATTAATTGCGTTGTATTGCTAAGCAGTGGCGTCGCTAGGGGGTGGCTACTGGGGCTATAGCCCAGAATCTGGGGCCCATAGCCCTGGGTCTCTTACCTAGGGTTGGCTCTGGGCTCCATCTGCTCAGCTGGTGGCCGGGGGGAGGAACACGACTAGTAAATGTTATCAGGCACAAGTTCTTATCTATATTCAGCAGTTCCGACAATTTAATCATTGTCCCGAAGTCCACGTTTGTACCAATCTGCCGGGCAATGTAATTGTCGGGAACTGCAGCCCCCCCCCACATGATGTAAAGGGGGGCTCTCTGGGGACCCTGATGTAAGGGAGGGCTCTTCGGGGACACTGATGTAAGGGGGGGATCTCTGGGGACCCTGATGTAAGGTAGGGCTCTCTGGGGACCCTGATATAAAGGGGGGCTCTCTGGGGACCCTGATGTAAAGGGAGGGCTCTCTGGGGACCCTGATGTAAAGGGAGGGCTCTCTGGGGACCCTGATGTAAGCGGGAGGCTTTCTGGGGACCCTGATGTAAGGGGGGCTCTCTGAGGACCCTGATGTAAGGGAGGCTCTCTGGGGACCCTGATGTAAGGGGGGCTCTCTGGGGACCCTGATGTAAGAGGGGCTCTCTGGGGACCCTGATGTAAGGGGGGCTCTCTGGGGACCCTGATGTAAGTGGGGATCCACATTAAGATATATAACAATACACTATATATATATATATATATATATATATATATATATATATAATATACATGTGTATGCCCGCCCAAGTGTATGACTTTCTTTACTTTGCTGCTATGGGCTCTAGCCCCAGATCTTTTGTAGACCTAGCAATGCCCCTGTTGCTAAGGGTCACCTAGTAACCCTTAGCATTACAACACAATTAATGAGTTGTCTTCAACCTTTTGTTGGTTGCTTCTCACTGTGAGTTGCCTTGATGGGTGGGTGTTAGTCTGGGGGAATGGGCCTTCTTGGGCAGGGCGTATTTACATGCAGACTGCCCTAGGATACACCTACTTGTGAAGCTGAACCTTCATGCTTGAAATAAATGAAATCCAATATATGCAAGGGGTGGGCCAGGGACAATGAGACTGGGGAGAACCTCCTCCAGCCAAGAAATGAAGCCTGATCTATCTGACTTGCTGCAGCTTCTGATGCACATTGTGAGAAGCTCACAGTGTGCAGGGAAATCAGAAGAAGCCATTTCAGTCCAGGAGAGGAGCCGGTACAACTGTGCAAGACTGGAGGGAAGCCCGGAGGTCAGCTTTAAATGCACGTCTCCTGTAGAGTTGCTTCACAATAACAACACCTAATACCGCCGGTGATTAATGGATGTTGGTCTGTTGCCGTTTTTTTCGACATCCCATTAAGCTCTATGGACAGGAGACCCCCTGCGTGATTAGCTAACATGCACAAGGTGATAAATTATCAGCCTTTAACATGTCATGAAGAGGTTGGCAGCAATGCCTCGTAGTTCCGGACAATGGTAAAAAAAGGTTATTGTGAGACATGCAATACATTTGTCGACTGACTTGGAAGGGAGCCGTTCACCATCTCACTGTGCCAATCAGGGCATTCCATTCGTAGAAAAATCTTAAGCGTAACAGAGTTCTTCTTAGAAATGTAAAGAAGTTTTTTTTTTTTTTTACTTTAGTCAAGGCTGCAACTAGCATGCTACAAAAGGCATTCTATTATCACATTATAATAATAATTATAATTAATTATTATTATAATAATATTTTAATATATTTTTAAAATTATAATAATAAATTATTATTATGATGTATATTCATTAATATAATAATAATAATAATTATTATCAGTGGCGTCGCTAGGGGGTGGCTTTTGGGGCTATAGCCCCGAATCTGGGGCCCATAGCCCCGAGCCTCTGCAGGGGTCCCTAAGGAGAGAGGAGGCTCTCCAGGGACCCTGATGCAAGGGGGAGGCTCTCCGGGGATCCTGCTTTTAAGGGGGAGACTCTCCTGGGACTCTGATTTAAGGGGGGGACTATTTAGGGACCCTAAAGTAAGGGGGGCTCTCTGGGAACCCTGATGTAAGTGGGGGGCTCTCTGGGGACCCTGATGTAAGTGGGGGGCTCTCTGGGAACCCTGATGTAAGTGGGGGGCTCTCTGGGAACCCTGATGTAAGTGGGGGGCTCTCTGGGAACCCTGATGTAAGTGGGGGGCTCTCTGGGGACCCTGATGCAAGGGGGAGGCTCTCTGGGGACTCTGATGTAAGGAGAGGATCTCTGGGGACCCTGATGTAAGGGGGGGGCTCTCTGGTGACCCTGATGTAAGGGGGGGCTCTCTGGGGACCTTGATGTAAGGGGGTGCTCTCTGGGGATATATACACGTATATTACTGTATATACATGTGTATGCCCGCCCAAACGTATGACTTTCTTTAGTACGCTGCTATGGGCTCTAGCCCCAGATCTTTTGTAGACCTAGCAACGCCCCTGATTATTATTATTTTTATTCAGGCTTAATAAAGTGCCAACAGTTTGCACAGCACTTATACAATATAAACTGTACAATAAAAAAGGCAGACAGTACAGTGTGATATTCGGGGGGGGGGGGTTTGGCCTGTCCAGCCGGGAAATACAATTCCGGGCTTTTTGGCCCACTTTTATTTAAAGCGGAAATTGATCCATAACAACATGATAAAAAAGAATGTTCTTTAGCAAGGGACATACATTACACATCGATAATTATGCTACCAAAATTACTGTGTGGTGTAAATTGCCTCCAGCAATGCTCCTGTTTCTTGTTGATGGAGGCTGCCATTTTTCTAAAGCCCAGAGCCCCTGAACAGCAGTAAATCATAAAGCGGAAACCAAACCCAACGGGCCAAATAATGACATTTTAGTCCCATCTAACCACCTTAAATGCACCTTGAAGATTCTGAGGCCTCATGGAAAAAAGGTGTTATGGTCGGATGAGACCAAAATTGAATTACCGTATTTGGCCTCCACACCAGACGATATGCCTGGTGGAAATCCAATACAACTCACCATCCAAATAGCACAATTCCTACAGTAGAGCATGGAGGTGGTAATATCCTGTTATGGGGGGGGTGTAATATCCTGATATGGAGGGGGGGGTTATTCTGTTATGGGGGGGTAATATTCTGTTGGGGGGCTAATATTAAGTTATGGGGGGTATTATTCTGTTGGGGGGGTAATATTCTGTTATGGGGGGTATTATTCTGTTGGGGGGGTAATATTCTGTTATGGGGGGAATATTCTGTTATGGGGGGGAATATTCTGTTATGGGGGGGGTAATATTCTGTTATGGGGGGGTAATATTCTGTTATGGGGGGGTAATATTCTGTTATGGGGGGTAATATTCTGTTGGGGGGGTAATATTCTGTTGGGGGGGTAATATTCTGTTATGGGGGGTAATATTCTGTTGGGGGGGTAATATTCTGTTATGGGGGGTAATATTCTGTTATGGGGGGTAATATTCTGTTGGGGGGGTAATATTCTGTTATGGGGGGTAATATTCTGTTGGGGGGGTAATATTCTGTTGGGGGGGTAATATTCTGTTATGGGGGGTAATATTCTGTTGGGGGGGGTAATATTCTGTTGGGGGGGTAATATTCTGTTATGGGGGTAATATTCTGTTGGGGGGGGTAATATTCTGTTATGGGGGGTAATATTCTGTTATGGGGGTAATATTCTGTTGGGGGGGTAATATTCTGTTATGGGGGTAATATTCTGTTGGGGGGGGTAATATTCTGTTATGGGTGTGTTTCTCTGCAGCAGGAACTGGAGCACTTGTCAGGATAGAAGGGTGCCATGAAGAGGCCTTGCAGCTTACTCATGCGTTTACAAATGAGTGCTAACTAAACCCCTGTTTTTAACGCAGACTGTTGGACAGGTTCATTCGGCGGTTGGTAAGCAGACGGGTTGGTGAGTTGAACTGGGAATGTTCTCTGGTTTTGTATGGGGAGGGTTGCAAGAAAAAAGCCACTCCTCAAGAGAGGCCACATGTAGTCACCACTGAGCTTTGCCAAAACGCATCTTGAAGATTCTGAGGCCTCATGGAAAAAGGTGTTCTGGTCGGATGAGACTAAAATTTAATGATTTGGCCTCAACACCAAACGATATGTCTGGCGGCAATCCAATACAGCTCACCCTCCAAATAACACCATTCCTACAGTAAAGCATGGAGGGGGTAATATCCTGTTATAGGGGGTTTTCTCTGCAGCAGGGACTGGAGCACTTGTCCGGATAGAAGGAAAAATGGATGGGGCAAAATATCATCAAATTCTTCAGGAAAATCTGCTGCCTTCCGCCAGAAAGTTGTCAATGGGAAGAAGGTTTACCTTTCAACATGACAATGACCCAAAGCACACAGCAACAATGAGCACACCGGGGTTGGAGGAGAAAAAGGAGAATGTCCTTGCATGGTCCAGTGAGAGCCCAGACTTAAACCCCATTGAAAATCTGTGGAATGACTTGAAGACTGCAGTCCACAAACGGTCACCATCAAATGTAATGGAACTTGAGCAGTTCTGCATAGAAGAGCGAGCAAATATTGCAAAGTCTAGATGTGTAAAAGTTAGTAGAGACAAATCCCAACAGATTAAAGGCTGGAATTAAAGCAAAAGATGGTCCAACAAAATACTGACACAAGGGGGGGGAGGGTGATCCTTTTTCCAACTCAGTGATTCTGTTCTTGGATATTTTTGTTTTCTGACATGTTGGTATTATATCTTTCACTTGGATGTTATAAGTAGCACTGAGTAAATACAGCTGGGTAAAGTAAAAACTGTGTCTGTCTTCATTTCAGGCTGCTAAGCAACAGAATATGATTATTTTAAAGAGGGGTGATTTTTTTTCTATACTCACTGTACATTTTTCTGGAATGCCGGGAATGCTAACTTGTGTCCTCAACCAAACTGTCAAACCATCAATTAGCTGGAGTCATAACTGATCACATGTGCAGCATCATGGTAGTTGCAGATCAAACAGAAGCAGCTTCCTTTGCTGTAAAGGGTAGGGGGGGTTTAATTCAATTTGAGGGCTGTCAGCAGATCGGCCTCTACAACTCGGCAGTGCTTAATAATATAGAGCAACTGAGCATGTGCAGAGCAGGGTGAGACAGTGTATTACTGGATTACAAGCAAAATAGACACTTATTTCTAATGTTTTACAAATCTATACCTGCAAAAGGGGCCAGCCTGAAGTGATCTAGCAGGACTTACAGGAGAAGTTTAGCCAAAGCTGTTTTGGCTTTACTTCTCCTATGGGTCATAGGTGTACAGTTCGTTGTGCACTCCTGTGACCTGTTTTCAGCCAACAGCGGGCTGAAGACCGTTGCCAGCCGACGTCACAGAGCCGTTCACAGAGGCTCTGAAAGGATCTCGACCATATGGTTGGGATCCACCCAGATGCCTGGGCCGGCACCTGGCTCAGCCCCTCAGAGATACTCTGAGAGTATGGTTGCCACCTCATCCCTTTAAACCCGAACGCATATTAATGACACAGGTTCTGTGGCTGATTAAGGTGGTAATTAAACTCACTTGGTGCTTTATCTGCATTAAATTAGTCTCAGAACCTGTGTAATTGAAAGGTGTTTGGGTTTAAAGAGATGAGATGGCAACTCTATCTGAGAGGCTGAGCCAGCCCCCTCCACAGCCCAGCGCTGCAGAAAGTGCTGGAGGGGCGGAACAAAGAGCCGGAGGCTGACAGTCACGGCTCTCTGTTCAGAGCAGAGGAGGAAACTGAGCAATTAGTAGTGTTTGATCGCTCAGTTCTCACTGCAGAGGCGGTGGGGGGCAGATGCAGCATCGTATCGATGATGCATCCACCTAGGTGAGTATAATATTTTTTTCCCATAGTCCATACTAATCTTTTAATTTTCTGTCGAAAGTTCCACTTTAAGAAGAAAGTAGAAGTTCAAAAACAAATCATTGCAGTTTCAGGATCTCCACAATATAATACAAGATTGAAAACGAAAGAATATGTGTAGTTTGTAGCGTGGGATTGGACACGGCTGATCACGTGGTAAAGAGTCTCCGTCGGGGGGGGGGGGGGGGGGAGAGGGAGGGGGGGAAATTGCAGCTGGTAGATCCTAAAGTGACTAGTGCTCTATGCAATACAATATCAAACACATATGAAACGTGACTTGTAAACAGTGCGGCTATAGTGATGATTATACAATCCTTATAGATTGCTTGACATTAAAGATTATATCAAACACTTATAATGGGCTGGTTGAATAGACCGTGACTTGTGCTCAGTGCAATATAGGTGATAATAAACAGTCCTTATAGATTTCTTGGCGTTTCTTTGAAACTAGGCAGATATATCCAACATGCATCTGCTACTTGTATTTTTATGGTGACCAGGTGCTTGTGTCTCGTATTGTGATCATGCAGACACTCACCAGCTTCCTTAACCCCTGCAGGGGTAACACGCGGTCACAGTGTATGCCACTGTGCGGCAGTCCTTAGCGCTTTCAGGATCAGGATGACGTTTAAACATAAAGGAAAGAGGAGATTCCCATAGCGTAAAACCATAAACACTTTTTATTTAAAGTAGATGACAGATTGGTACTTACATCTTAGTAGTTTAAAACAGGCAACCAAATGTCATCAGGAAAAGCGTCAGGTTCAAAAGCTGTATTCACTGGGAGATGATGCAAGGCGTCAGGTTTAGGCCACGCCCTACGCGTTTCGTCAGAGGACGTCTACGGGAGCACAAGTCACTTTAGGATCTACCAGCTGCGATTTTTCCCCCCCTCCCTTCTCCCCCCTTCCCTTTCCCCTTCCCCCCGCCCACAAATAAGTGGATCACTTTTTATATGGTAGTTTTTTATGGTATTAGTTTATCCATTTAAGGACAGCGCCACACCCACTTACTTACCCTTTATTCACTTTCCGTCTTCTCCACTCTGGTGGAGATTGTGTTTGTGGAGGCAGCAGTCCAACACTTTATTTCTATCTATTTATTTACTCATTTCTGTTGCGCGGATTCACCACTAGTTTTTGCCATTTTTAAACTGCAGCAGAGAATGACATTTTGCGACCCGACTTTGGGGCCCCATATCTCACCACATTTGGTGTGCTAACACAGTGGAACTAATAATATAACATATCCAAATCTGGGGTTCCTAGCACCAAGTGGCCCCGAGATACGGGGCCCCAAAGTCGGGTCGCAAAATGTCAAGCACTTCTGCAGCAGAGAATGACATTTTGTGACCCCAGCTTTGGATATGTTGTAGTGCTAGTCCCACTGGGTTTGCACACCAAATTTGGGTTTCCTAGCGCCAAGTGGCCCCGGAGTATGGGGCCCCAAAGTCGGGTCAGAAAATGTCATTCCCTGCTGCAGAAGTGCTTGACATTTTGTGACCCGACTTTGGGGCCCCGTATCTCTGGGCCACTTGGTGCTAGGAACCCCAAATGTGGATATGTTGTAGTGCTAGTTCTACTGTGTTAGCACACCTTATTTGGAGTTCCTAGCACCAAGTGGCCTCGAGATACGGGGCCCCAAAGTTGGGTCGCAAAATGTCATTCTCTGCTCTGCAGACGCTTCTAGACGCAAGCGCCGCTAAACGTGGCATGCAAACGCGGCAAAACGGGTGTTTCTAAACGCTGGTTTCAGCTTTTAAAAACATGTGTTCAGCAGAGTTTGCACCCGTGTCTCGTGTGCATGAAGCCTTACTGTTTTAGCTATGGAACAGGAATTGAAGGGAAATCTCAATGGGATGCATATGGCAAAGAAATGCTGATGGGGATTTTAACTATCCCTTACTTTGTCCAAAATGAAATAAAAAAAAAAAGGATTTGCCTTTAGTTCAAATTGAAGGCCCTGTTCACGTGGGAGTTGGATGAAAGGTATGTAAAAAAGGGTCAAGGGGTGCTTAATGGGAGAAATTGGTCTTTAAGGTCCTGTTCAATGGGAGCCAGGTGAAAAGTATGTAAAAAAAGGATCAAGGGGTGGATAATGGAGGAAGTTGTCAAAGAAAGGAGGAAGTTGGTCTTTAAGGCCCTGTTCATTAGGAGCTGGATGAAAAGTACGTAAAAAAAGGTCAGGGGGTGCTCAATGGGGGAAGTTGGTCTTCAAGGCCCTGTTTAATGGGAACTGAATGAAAAGTATGTAAAAAAGGGTCAGGGGGTGCTCAAAGGGGAAGTTGACAAAGGAAGGAGAAAGTTGGTCTTTAAGGCCCTGTTCAACGGGAGCTGGATGAAAAGTATGTAAAAAAGGGTCAGGGGGGTGCTCAATGGGGGACGTTGGCAAAGGAAAGAGGAAGTCAGTCCTTAAGCCCCTGTTCAATGGGAGCTGGATGAAAAGTACGTAAAAAAAGGTCAGGGGGTTCTCAATGGGGGAAGTTGGTCTTCAAGGCCCTGTTTAACGGGAACTGAATGAAAAGTATGTAAAAAAGGGTCAGGGGGTGCTCAATGGGGAAGTTGACAAAGGAAGGAGAAAGTTGGTCTTTAAGGCCCTGTTCAACGGGAGCTGGATGAAAAATATGTAAAAAAGGGTTAGGGGGTTCTCAATGAGGGAAGTTGGCAAAAGGAAGGAGGAAGTTGGTCTTTAAGGCCCTGTTCAACGAAAGCTGGATGAAAAGTACGTAAAAAAGAGTCAGGGGGTGCTCAATGGGGGAAGTTGGTCTTCAAGGCCCTGTTCAAAGGGAGCTGGATGAAAGGTACGTAAAAAAGGGTCAGGTAGGTGCTCAATGGGGGAAGTTGGCAAAGGAAGGAGGAAGTTGGTCTTTAAGGCCCTGCTCAACGGGAGCTGGATGAAAAGTACGTAAAAAAGGGTCAGGGGGGTGCTCAATGGGGGAAGTTGGCAAAGGAAGGAGGAAGTTGGTCTTTAAGGCCCTGTTCAACGGAAGCTGGATGAAAAGTACGCAAAAAAGAGTCAGGGGGTGCTCAATGGGGGAAGATGGTCTTCAAGGCCCTGTTCAACGGAAGCTGGATGAAAGGTATGTAAAAAAGGGTCAGTTAGGTGCTCAATGGGACGAAGTTGGCAATGGAAGGAGGAAGTTGGTCTTTAAGGCCCTGCTCAACGGGAGCTGGAAGAAAAGTACATAAAAAAAGGTCAGGGGGTGCTCAATGGGGGAAGTTGGTCTTCAAGGCCCTGTTTAACGGGAACTGAATGAAAAGTATGTAAAAATGGGTCAGGGGGTGATCAATGGGGGAAGTTGACAAAGGAAGGAGAAAGTTGGTCTTTAAAGTGGAGTTCCACCCAAAAGTGGAACTTCCACTCATCAGATTCCTCCCCCCCTCCAGTGACACAGTTGGCACCTTTCAGGGGGGAGGGGGGTACAGATACCTGTATATTACAGGTATCTGTACCCACTTCCGGCATAGATAGCCGCAGAATCTGCGGTTATTTACGCCATTTCCTGCTCCCTCCCCGCTGCCTGCTGGGAAACACACGGGTCCCAGAGGCAGCAGGGACCATCCGTATTGCGCTGAGCAACTTGCGCATGCGCCGTAGGGAACCGGGAAGTGAAGCCGCACGGCTTCACTTCCTGATTCCCTTACCGAAGATGGAGGCGGCAGCACCCGAGGACGGAGAGACGCTTCGGCCTCGGGTGCCGACATCGCGGGCGCCCTGGACAGGTAAGTGTCCATGTTTTAAAAGTCAGCAGCTGCAGTATTTGTAGCTGCTGACTTTTAAAAAAAAAAATTTCGGCGGCGCTCCGCTTTAAGGCCCTGTTCAACGGGAGCTGGATGAAAAGTATGTAAAAAAAAAGGTCAGGGAATATCCAATAGGGAAAGGTGGAAAAGTAAGGGGGAGTTGGGCTTTAAGGCCGTGGTCACATGGGAGCTGGTTGTTCCACACCTGTTCAATGCAAATCTGTAGGCAGGCACAGCAAGAGCATTGTCATGCCATGCCATTCTGTGTCTCACCAAGTATAATATTTAGGCATTTGGGAAGCTCAGCATTAGTCATAAACACCCAGCAAAAGTCTCCCTATCCTTCTGAATACCAACATCAAAAAATCTGGAGATAATGACAATTAACCTTTATGTAATTTTTTTTCCTGCTCCCAATTGATCAGAATTTCATAAAGCTCCTCTGACAATGAGTTACTTATAAGAGCAAATTCTGCGGCTTCAGACACACCTTGGCAGCCGGTCCTCTCCGGCGCAGTTTACTCCGGCAGATATTAATGATGTCTGAGTTTAATTATAGTCTGCATTCTTCAAACACATCTCAACAAAGAATGCGACTGTGCGCACTTGTGCTTTACAGATGATAGAGAGGAAAAAAATTTGCAGGTCAGGAGACATCACAATGCATAAAAGAGTGAGAAACCAAAGTGCGATTTTCTCTTTTTATTACCACCAAATATGGAGCATTAAAGCATATACAAAATTCAAACAGTAGACACTGCACACGCTACCTAAATATCGCCTGGGCGATCTGCACTTTGTAAAATATATCAAAAGACTTAAGTGGATTGAGAGGACATGTGACTTGGCCTTGGGAGCAAATTGGCTAGTAAGGCAATGTATTGGGCGGCCAACGTTTCAGTGGGGCACAACCCCTGTGGGCACAACATTGCTTTACTGGTGATTTGCTCCTGTGACAACAATACATTAAAGTGTATATAAACCCTAACAATGAACATCTCTTATTTGCTTCCTTTTGGCCGGTTAGCTATACCAATGTTCTCCAAACTGTGGCCTGGGAGGCAGATGCAGCCCTTTGCTTGCTTTTATCTGGCCCTTGGGGCATTATTCAACCCACTGATATCAATGATGGGGCACTATTACTCTCACTGGCACCAATTATGGGGCATTATTCCTCCTACCGATACCATTGATGGAGCACTTCTCCTCCCACTAATACCAATGATAGGGTATTATTCCAGCCATTGATACCAATGATGGAGCACCTCTCCTTCCACTGACACCAATGATGGGGCATTATTTCTCCAACTGATATCAATGATGGGGCACTATTCCTCCCACTGATACCAATGAAGGGGCACTATTCCTCCCACTGATACCAATGAAGGGGCACTAGTCCTATCACTGATACCAATGATGGGGCATTATTCCTCCCACTGATACCAAGGATGGGACACTCTTCCTCCCCCTATTACCAATGATGAGGCATTGTTTACACACACAGATCCACGTCCTGGCTCTGTTACCGGCAATCGTGGGAGCCCGGTGGACATCACGGCTGCCGGCCATGCGCATCGGCTCCCGAGTGACACGGCGGGCACGCACGCCCCCCAGATTGCCGGGAAGCCGAGGACGTCATATGACGCCCACCCAGAATGGGAGATCCCGCCTGCGGACGTCATATGACTATAGGCCGGGAATTGAAGTGGTTAAAAAAAAAAAAAACGTGACTGGGGCCCTTTACTACGATCCCACAATGGGCCCTTTCACATGTTCTGCAATGAGCTCCCTTCCTACTGTATTGGGGCCCCCCCCAGGGTGGCAGAAAATAAGAGATATATGTCACCAGGGTTGCAGTCTTGCCACCAGGCCCTGGTGTTCTGCCACTGTGGGGTTCCCCAGCCTCCTTTTGCTGTCCTGCCCCTGCTATTGACAGCGCTGGTCTGGCATCTCTTGGAATTTACAGGCTGGTTCTCCTGTCCTAAGTCCTGGTGGATTCCTTCCTGCAACTCGCTCTTGCCAATGAGGATGCAGGGGAAGGAGCAGATCGGGCGGCCATGGTTGTGTGAGCGCTCGCATTATGCAGTGTCAGCGAGCAGAGAGAGGGGGAGGAATCACCCGCAGGAGCTGACTGGGGACGCTCTACCTCTCAATAGAGACTGCGTTACTCCAGCTGCGGCCCGAGTAAGATGTGGCGCATCTGCTACGAACGCAAACAAAAAGACATTGCCTTTTTGGAAATTAAAAAAATTTTTTTTTTTTTAATTGGGGGGCACGTGGTGGGGCACAGCATAATGTTGGGGGGGGGGTTCAGGGCCCCCTCTGCCCCCCCCCCCCCTAGGGACGCCATTGATCCCATGTAAAAAAAGTTTTTTTCTCCAGTATCTAGGGGGTTTTAACTAACCTTCAGGCCTAAAATGATTTCCCTAACATGCAAAAAAATGCAAAAAACAGCTCTGGCATCAAAAGGGTTCAAAATAATATTTCCAAAGAAAAGAACGTTTAGACATAGAGAAACTCAGTAACCACACAATTTGCTGTTCTCATTCATCTCTCCCTCCCCAGGCATTGCTGAATAATGCTTCGCCTTCAGCTTTTACAGAAGAGTCTTCCTAGCACTAGGCCAGCGGAATCCGGCCGTTTCGCCAGCTCTTTAGCTACAGAGCACAGCTGTTCTCCAGTTGAAGTATCTAGATCATATTTCACCTGTTTTGGCCCTGAGAACTGTTTCGAGGACTCTTACAGAATTAATTAAACCATAAATTTTACAAACGAACGCTCATCGTTCCCGGGGTACTGAAAACTGAACCGGCTTTGTGTAACTCTACCGTACGGAGACAAATGGAGTCTCAATGTATAGCTCGCGGGAGATCACGTGAGCCTAGAGGGGATGGTGGGAGCTCCCGTTCTTTTCTCAGATCCAAGCTGCTGTGTCAGATCATTAAAGACATAATTACCGGGGATTAGGCTGGCTATCAGAGTTTAAATTAGTCATACAAATCCAAGCTGACAGAACTCCACTGTAAAACATATGTGATGAGCGGTATGAAGGGGGATAACTAATTAATGCGTATCTAAAGCTACAGATTTTTAATCTTCCATTTAGTATGGAAGAGTTTGGTACCTTGTCAGATTTATTACTGCGGTCTGTGTCCCCGTAGGGGAGATTCATCCTCTTTACGTCACATTCATCACTGGGATCCAGTGCCAGGGCACCTTTTCATTGCGGCATTTCGGTTTCACCTAGAGTGCTGGAACAATGGCCAATCAGGAGATAGATCTCTTGACTGGTGCATTGGCAAACTATTAGAGAGTTGTCCTAATTGGAGATGCCTTAAAATGCAAAGCGACGAATGTCATCCCCCTTTGTCCTATGTGCCCGCCTCCTGCCACTTGGTACCCAGTGGCTCCTCCAAGTGTGCTCCCAGTTTACATGTATTTTAGGGATTTCAGTGTGCCCAGTCTCCCCAAGTGCACTCCCAGTTCGGGTGTCTTCTAGTAACTCTAGTGTGACCACTGTACCCTGTGATCTCTAGGGGTGCACCCAGTCCATGTGTCTTCTGGTGACTCTACTGAGCCTATTGTGCCCAGTCATTCCAAGTGTGCACCCAGTTTACATACAGTATATTTTAGGGATTTCAGTGTGCCCAGTCTCCCCAAGTGCACTCCCAGTTCGGGTGTCTTCTAGTAACTCTAGTGTGACCACTGTACCCTGTGATCTCTAGGGGTGCACCCAGTCCATGTGTCTTCTGGTGACTCTACTGAGCCTATTGTGCCCAGTCATTCCAAGTGTGCACCCAGTCTATGTGTCTTCTATTGACTCCAGTCTGCCCATTACCCAGTGACTCCAAGTGGGTTGTCTGTCCATGTGTCTTCTGGTGACTCTACTGACCCAGTTGTACCCAGTCCGTATGTCTTCTAGTGACTTCACTGATACAACAAGTAATCGGCGCAAAAAAGACAAACGAATCCTAGTTTACAAAGATGTGCATAAACAATAGGGAAAAGAAATTTCCATAACAATAAAAAAGTTAGTCCATGTAGTAACACTGCAGATGAAGGAAGCAGGAATAAAGTGTAAAATCCACATTCAGGGCAGCCTTCCAATGGGAGTGAAAGCCATATCCCAGTAGCACTATAAAACAAGGAGAAAGAGGTGCCTCTGGGTGCAGACGTTTAAAACAATTTATTAAAAAATACAGCAACAGCTGGTAATGCACTCACATTTAGGAAGAAGAAAGTAGGCAAAAGAATGTCCCAAAGCAATCAAGGGGATCCGTGGGGTCATCTAATCTCGGCTGATGGATGGTAAAGGCTCTGGGCAGTCTGTAGAAGCTGGATGTTTTCCGGCCGAACAGTGGAGACAGGCTCCAGAGAGAGGCTTGGATTGCAGCCGATCAGGCGAGGGATGATGACGTCACTCGATATGCGACGCGTTTCCTAAGCTGGCTCGCCGTGAGTGGTATGACGGCGGCGCTCCTTTGTCAATCTGATTGGCTGGGAGCTGAAGGGGAAGTTTAAATAGAGAGCGCTGAAGAGGGAAGGGGACGGAATGGGGGCGGAATAGGGGATGGGCCTGAATCTGGTGTATAGAAGTGTCAACAGAGGAGGGAACCGAGGAAAAAGACGATGAAAAGGGATATATAGTGCTGAAGTGAAAAAGAAGAAAAAAACTAAAAACTATTGGCTACAATGGGAAGGAAGGAGAAGGGGGACAAATGTGAAAGAGGAAAGGAAAAATATCATAATATACACAAATGTAATGGATGGAATAAGCGGGAGCAGAGGGCTGTAATACAATTATAGGAGGAGAACTGGAAAAGGAAAACATATGTATATATATACACGCAAATATATACATGTATACATATACAAAGAAGTCACACACGTGAAAAAATTATATATAAAATACATATAAAAAAATATATGGGTAAAAGCTGTAAAGTCTTGTAATTGACATGAGAAAAATGGATATCTATATGGGGAATTGAATGATGACCACATGTGTCATATATTGGGCATAAAACAGGTGTGTAAGCAAGCATATGTGTGCGCATATATGTGCGCAACAACAATATGATATATGCTGCATATAGATCAATGGATTCAAACTCCTATAGATAATAAAAAATATATAAATAGTATTATTATTATATTAATATAAAAGAAAAGAAAAATAGTCGCTACATGAAATGGATGACATATAGGGGTATGTATGTGTAATACATGCATGCAATGTTGTGCATCCATATATAATGTTGGTATTGATATATACGTATGCATATGTATATGTGTGGGGAAGGGGAAGGGGAGAAAAAAGGAAGAAGAGAGGGGGGGGGGGGAGGGGGGGAGAGGAAAAGGAAGGGAAAAAAAGGGGGGGGGGAGGAGAGTGGCTAGAAAGGGAAGATGAAACCTTGCTATAACATACAAAATCTGAATAAAAATAGAACATGGGTTACATATCTACATTTAACCAATATATACATACATTATACAATGCAACAAAGTAAGGATAAAGTTTGGATTCAATTCAATAAAACTATGAGTAAAAGAGTATTAAAATTGATGGGATAATGAAGATGAGTAAACTTAAGAGTATGGGTACCATATTAGTTTATATTCATGTCCGCCTTACAAGATAGTAGAGGTTTTGATGCATTCATTGATTCCCCCGGGCGAAAGGACATCTAAACGGTAGATCCAATAGGTCTCTCTTGCACACAATTTTTTGAACCTTTCGGCTGGCGAGAGAGACCTAGGGATCTGTTCTATGACCCAGACTGAGAGTCCAAGGGTGGAGCCCTTATGCACTACAGCAAAATGTTTCGGTACACTGTGGGGGTCAGTACCACCCTCAATGTATCTTCTGTGTTCCCCGAAACGTTGTCTCAGGGGCCGAATAGTGCGGCCGACATAAATAAGGCCACATGGGCAGGTCAAGCCATACACAACATAGTCGGATGAACAGTTGTAGAAGTCTTTGAGAATGTATGTCTGGCCTTTTGTGCAAAAAGATTTTTGGCCATGTTGGACAAAGTGGCAAGTCTTACATAGTTTTTTCCGACATTGGAACATCCCTACTAGAGGGATGAGTGGGGTAATAGGCGCGAAAGTCGGGATAGTCTTGAGTTTACTGGGGGCAATTTTGTTTTTAAGATTGGGAGCCCTTCGATAAGTGACCTGTGGGTGTGTGGGGAGAATGGATCTGAGGTGGGGGTCTTGTTGAAGGATGACCCAATGTTTTCGGTGTATCTTCTCCATTTTGTTATGTTGGGAATGAAAAGTGGTAATGAACCGGATGGGGCAATTCGTCGGGGGCGTATTGCTGCGTGGAGGTTTTTCGTGGAGATAAAATTCATAAGCAGTCTCCACTAAGTCTTTCGGATATCCTTTCTCAGAAAACTTTTGTTTAAGATGGATACTGGCATCTATATAGTCCGCTTTTTTAGTACAATTTTGTCTCAAACGACAAAATTGGCCTTTGGGGATATTTTTTATCCATGGGGGATAGTGGCAACTTTTAAAGTGAAGATACGAATTGCCACTAGTGGGTTTGGTATAATTCTTGACATATATCTCCTGATTGTCATGTCTTAATTCTAGATCAAGAAAGGCTAAAGAAGTCTGATTGCTATCATGTGTAAAGGATAAACCATACTTGTTATTGTTACAGTGTGTGGTGAATAGTGGAATGAGGTCTAGAGGTCCATCCCAGATAATTATGATATCGTCAATGTATCTTCTAAAAAAGACGATGTTAGCTGAGAAGGGGTTATTGTTATAAATGTACTGTTGTTCCCAAAACCCCATGGCCAAGTTCGCGTACGAGGGGGCAAAGTTTGCCCCCATCGCCGTCCCTTGTAGCTGTAGATAGAAGTCACCGTTGAATGTAAAGTAGTTGTGTGTTAAACAGAACTTGGTGGCTTCTATGATAAAGGTGGCCTGGCGGGGATTCATGAGTGGGTCTGTGGAGAGAAAGTACTCAAGGGCCATAATTCCAAAATCGTGGGGTATGGAAGTGTACAGGGAACTTACGTCTAAAGATAACCAAGAGTACGTAGGTTCCCAACTGTATGGTGAAAGTTGTTCCACAAGATGTGTCCCATCCCGTATATAGGACTGGAGTTGGTGAACTAAAGTGTGAACTAAAGTGTGCACCCAGTCCATATGTCTTCTGGTGACTCCACTGAGCCCATTGTATCCAACGACTTCAAGTGTGAACCCAGTCTATGTGTCTTCTATTGACTCCAGTCTGCCCATTACCCAGTGACTCCAAGTGGGTTGTCTGTCCATGTGTCTTCTGGTGACTCTACTGACCCAGTTGTACCCAGTCCACATGTCTTCTAGTGACTTCACTGAGCCCACTGTACCCAGTGACTCCAAGTGTGCACCCAGTCCATATGTCTTCTGGTGACTCCACTGAGCCCATTGTATCCAACGACTTCAAGGGTGAACCCAGTCTATGTGTCTTCTAGTGACTCCAGTGTGCCCATTCTACTCTGTGACTCTAAGGGGTTTATTTACTAAAGGGAAAAAGACTGTGCACTTTGCAAAGTGCAGTTGCCCTCTTCAAGAGCAGTTGCTCCAGAGCTTGGTAAATGAGCAGAAGCTCTGCTGACTTCTATCATCCAATCACGTGCAAGCAAAAATGCAGTATTTTTTTTAGGATTGGGTACTCTTTGCAAAGTGAAGCCTTACCTCATTTACTAAGCTCTGGAGCAATTGCACTTGCAGAGGGCAACTGCACTCTGCAAAGTGCACAGTTTTTTTTGCCTTTAGTAAATCAACCCCTAAGTGTGCACTCTGTCCATGTGTCTTCTGGTGACTTTACTGATCCCATTGTACCCAGTGACTCCAAGGGTGCGCCCAGTCTACGTGTTTTCTTGGTGACTCCACTGAACCCATTCTACCCAGTGACTCTAAGTGGGTTATTTACTAAAGGCAAATCCACTTGGAAGTGCAGTCGCTGTAAATCTGAGGGGGACATGCAAGGAAAATAAAAAACAGCATTTTAGCTTGCACATGGTTGAATGATAAAATCAGCAGAGCTTCCCCTCATTTCAGATCTACCCCTCAGATTTAAAGCGACTGAACTTCCAAGTGCACATGTAGTGCAAAGTGGATTTGCCTTTCGTAAATAACCCCCGAAGTGTGTACCCAGCTTATGTATCTTCTAATAACTCCACTGAGCTCTTTGTACCCAGTTACTCCAAGTGTGCACCCAGTGTCTTCTAGTGATTCCAGTGCACCCATTCTACCCCAGTGACTCTAAATGTGCCCTCTGTCCATGTGTCTTCTGGTGGCTCCAGTGTGCCCACTGTACACAGCGATTTCAAGGGTGCTCCCAGTCCACGTGTTTTCTGGTGACTCCAGTGTACCCATTCCACCCAGTGACTCCATGTGTGCACCCAGTCCATATGTCTTCTAGTGGATCCAGTATGATCATTGTACCCAGTCACTCCAAGTGTGCACTTCCCAGCCCATGTGTTTTTTGGTGACAGAGGCTTTTGTTGGGCACTGAATGCTAGCCTCTTGCCTACCGACTATTGGCCCTGGCATTTGAGGGAGCTACAAGCATTTAGGAAGATATTCTGTTATGTAATGCAAAAAGGACATTATTAAGGAGGCCATGATGGTCTCTGCCAACTTGGGACTCAGTGGACAGATGTATGTGAAAGGAATGCTGATTAATGAGACCTGGAAAGCCCCGGTCTTTCACCCAATAGTTTATTGTGCTCATTAACACACCTTTGTCTCCTAGTAAACTATTGGGGGATGTGTTTATACTTATGTGTATTGTAAGTTGTGAGTTAGGAGATGGCAAGTCTGACCCTGAAAGTTCATATCTCTGAGTCACCAAGTCTGGGTAAATGATTAGTAAACTAGCTCGTGTTAATTAGGTTTCTGGTTACAGTTTGTATTGTCATCTCAAATAAATCAGTTCATGTTCAGAAACCAAACAAGTATTGCCTTGTTTGTTGTTATCAGCGGTTGGAATATCTGATACCTATATTCAGACTGGGAGGAAGCGGTATATGACGATAGCACTCAAGCGGAGTGTGGGACGTTTCATCACAAAGGCTATTTAAAGCACCTGAACATAATAACCATATACCGGTAAGCAAATATGGGGATTTGGTCACACCATATGGCCATACAGTGCTTAAGCCCACTACTGCGTCAAAGTACTCCATTTTCAGTGGGTCCTACACTAATCATAGAATGAAAGATCCCACTTCTCAACCATGGGAGAAATCCACTCCTCTTTATGGGAGAACTAAAAGGTTCTTATGGTGTGACCAAATCCCCATATACAGTTGTGTGAAAAAGCATTTGCCCCCTTCCTGATTTTTTTTTTTTTTTTGCATATTTCTCACACTTAAATGATTCAGATCATCAAACAATTTTAATATTACACAAAGAGAACAAATCCGAGTAAATCCAAGATGCAGTTTTTAAATTATTATTCCATTTATTAAGGGAAAAAAAGCTGTTCAAACCTGCCTGGCCCTATGTGAAAAAGTAATTGCCCCCTCCAATGCTGAATCATGAATGAACTGTGATTAACCACAATTTCACTTGCCACACCCAGGCCTGATTACTGCCAGACCCGTTGAATCAAAAAATAACATAAATATAAGCTGTCTGACAAAGTGAAGCACGCTAATGCCCCGTACACACGGTCGGACATTGATCGGACATTCCGACAACAAAATCCTAGGATTTTTTCCGACGGATGTTGGCTCAAACTTGTCTTGTATACACACAGTCACACAAAGTTGTCGGAAAATCTGATCGTTCTGAACGCGGTGACGTAAAACACGTACGTCGGGACTATAAATGGGGCAGTAGCCAATAGCTTTCATCTCTTAATTTATTCTGAGCATGAGTTGCACTTTGTGCGTCGGATTTGTGTACACACGATTGGAAATTCCGACAACGGATTTTGTGGTCGGAAAATATTATAGCCTGCTCTCAAACTTTGTGTGTCGGAAAATCCGATGGAAAATGTGTGATGGAGCCCACACACGGTCGGAATTTCCGACAACAAGGTCCTATCACACATTTTCTGTCGGAAAATCCGACCGTGTGTACGGGGCATAACAGATCACAAAAAGCCACACATCATGCCACAATCTAAAAAAAAAATCAAGAACAGATTAGAAACAAACATGTATCGGTCTAGGAAGGGTTTAAAGACATTTCTAAGGCTTTGGAACTACGGGGAGAGCCATTATCCACAAATGGAGATGACTTTGAAGAGCGGTGAACCTTCCAAGGAGTGGCCGTCCTACAAAAATTACTCCAAGAGGATGGCGACGACTCATCCAGGAGGTCATAAAAGAACCCAGAACAACATCTAAAGAACTGCAGGCCTCACTTGCCTCCGGTAAGATCAGTGTTCATGATTCAACAATAAGAAAGAGACTGGGCAAAAATGGCATCCATGGGAGAGTTCCAAGGCCAAAGCCACTGCTGACCAAAAAGAACACAAAGGCTCATCTCACATTTACCAAAAAACATCTTAATTATCCCCAAGACTTTTAGGCAAATATTCTGTGGACTGATGAGACAAAAATTATAATTTTTGGAAGGTGTGCACCCCATTTCATCTGGCATAAAGCTAATACAGCATTACATAACAAGAACATCACACCAACAGTCAGACATGGTGGTGGTAGCGTGATGGTCTGGGGCTGCTTTGCAGCTTCAGGACCTGGACAACTTACCATAATTGATGGAACCATGAATTCTGAGCTCCACCAGAAATCCTAAAGGAGAATGTCATTTGTGACCCCAAGCTCAAGTGCACTTAGGTTATGCAGCAGGACAATGATCCGAAACACAACAGCAAGTCCACATCCAAATGGTTCAAACAAAGCAAAATTTAGGTTTTGGAGTGGCCTAGTCAAAGCCCGGACTTGAATCCAATTGAGGTGCTGTATTATGACCTATGACAGGCCGTTCATGCTGGAAAACCCTCTAATGTGGCTGAATTAAAACAATTCTGCAAAGAAGAGTGGGCCAAAATTGCTCCACAGCAATGTGAAAGACTCATTGCCAGTTATTGCAAACGCTTGATTGCAGTTGTTTCCGCCAAGGGTGGCACAACCAGTTATTAGGTTTAGGGGGAAATTACTTTTTCACATAAAGCCAGGCAGGTCTGGACAGCTTTTTTTCCTTAACCACTTGCTAACCGGGCCATAGCCGAAAGACGGCTACAGCGCGGTCGGCTTATTCTGGAAGGGCGTCCATGGACGTCCTCCCAGAATCCCGCTCTCGCGCGCCCCCCAGGGCACGCACCAGAGAACATCCGTGACCGCTGGGTCGCATCACGGATCATGGAAAACGGTCGCTATTCCTGGCCGTTTACCATGTGATCGCTCCGTCAAATGACGGAGCGATCACATGTAAACAAACTGGCGTCATGCCTCCTCCCTCCCCTCTCTGTACCGATTGGTACAGTGTGAGAGGGGAGGGGAGAGATCAGATGGCAGCAGCGCTGTGGGCTGGATCTGTAGTGCCCACAGCGCTGCTCTGTGACAATTGCGGTAACATCCATGGATCCATCCATCCATGCTCAGCCATCCCTCCATACTCCAATACAATGCAATGCCCTGCACTACTCTGCAATACCCCGCAATACTCTGCAATACCCCACAATACTCCACAATACTCTGCAATACCCTGCAATACTCTGCAATACTCTGCAATACCCCGCAATACTCTGCAATACCCCGCAATACTCTGCAATACTCTGCAATACCCCGCAATACTCTGCAATACTCTGCAATACCCCGCAATACTCTGCAATTGTCCTATTGCCACTCCTTTGTTATCTTGGCTGTGTGATTAGGGTCGTTGTCATGTTGGAAGATTAATCTTCGCTCCAGTCTGAGGTCCAGAGCGCTCTGGAGCAGGATTTCATCAAGGATGTCTCTGTACATTGCTGCATTCATCCTTCCTTCGATCCTGACTAGTCACCCAAATCCTGCCACTGAAAAACATCCCCACAGCATGATGCTCCCACCACCATGCTTCACTGTAGGCCAGGTGATGAGCGGTGCCTGGTTTCCTCCAGACATGACGCTTGCCATTCAGGCCAAAAAGTTCAATCTTTGTTTCATCAGACCAGAGAATTTTGTTTCTCATGGTCTGAGAGTCCTTCAGGTGTCTTTTGGCAAACTCCAGATGGGCTGTCATGTGCCTTTTACTGGAGGAGTGGCTTCTGTCTGGTCACTCTACCATACAGGCCTGATTGGGGCAGTACTGCAGAGATGGTTGTTCTTCTGGAAGGTTCTCCTCTCTCTACAGAGAAATGCTGGAGCTCTGTCAGAGTGACCATCGGGTTGTTGGTCACCTCCCTAAGGCCCTTCTCCCCCCATTTATCCCTCAAATTGTCCTTCCTATTACACAACATCCCCCCTCCCAGCACAAATCCCCCCCAAACCCCCCTTCCAGCAAAAATTCCACCCCCCCATCCCCCTTCTGGCACAAATCCCCTCAAATCCCCCTTCTAGCACAAATTCCCTCCGCCCCTAATCCCCCTTCTAGCACAATCCCCCCCATCTCCCTTCTAGGACAACCCCCCCAATTCATCCCTACTAGCAAAAATCCCCCCTCCAGAACAAATTTCCATTTCTAGAACAATTTGCCTCCCCCTCTACTATATCATCTCTCTAGTACAAATCGCCCAAATATCCCCTCCTAGCATGAGTCCTCTTCCCCCTCCCAACACAAATCCCCCAAATCCCCCCCCCCCGCACAAGTGCTCCCCCGTCCAAAAAAAAAGATCATCCCTCCTAGTACAAATCTTTTATCCCTCAAATTGTCCCACCTATTACACAACACCCCCCCCACTTCAACTCCCCCCTCCCAGCACAAACCCCCCCCCAAATCCCCCTTCCAGCAAAAATTCCACCCCCATCCCCTTCTGGCACAAATCCCCCTTCTAGCACAAATTCCCCCCCCCCCTCAATTCCCCATTTTAATACAACCCCCCCCCCAATTTCCCCTCCTTGCATAACCCCCCCCCCACCCAATTCATCCCTACTAGCAAACTCCAGAACAGATCCTCCAGAACAAATTTCCCCTTCTAGAACAAATCGCCTCCCCCTCTACTATATCATCTCTCTAGCACAAATCCCCCAACTTTCCCCTCCTAGCATGAGTCCTCTTCCCCCTCCCAACACAAATCCCCCAAATCCCCCCAGCACAAGTGCTCCCCCCCCCCAAAAAAAAGATCATCCCTCCTAGTACAAATCTTTTATCCCTCAAATTGTCCCTCCTATTACACAACATCCCCCCTCCCCCCACTTCAACTCCCTCCTCACAGCACAAACCCCCCCCCCCAAATCCCCCTTTCAGCAAAAATCCTCCACCCCCCTTCTGGCACAAATCTCCCCAATTTACCCCCCTAGCACAACCCCCCAATTCATCCCTACTAGCAAAAATCCCCCCCAGAACAAATTTCCCCTACTAGAACAATTCCCTTCCCCCTTCTACTATACCATCTCTCCAGCAATCCCCCTAAATCACCACTCTTCCTGCCGCGCCACAAAAATCCCCCTCCCAACACAATTCCCCTCCCCCGATCTCCTTGCAGTGCCCAGGGCAGCCGCCCCTCCTGCCCTCTCCTTAACCCCACCCTGGTGTACAGCCAGCTTTAGTAGCACAAGGTATAATGTCGGGAGCTCTTGTATGGGAATGTAGTTGGACTGGAGCCCTATTCAGGAGTTTCATGGGGACCTTCAGATGTCACCTTGTCCATGTCTATGCAGATTCTGCTCAGCCAGCACGGCGGTTTCTATAGGAGAAGTCCGAGTCTTTTCCAGTCCCCTCTTATTCATCCGGAGCTCAATTATTTCTAATTAATGGAAGGCTGGCTGCCCATGGAACCTTTCCTGAACATTCTAGACATCTTGCCAATTAGGCTCTTTGTGGACCCGTCACCGTCCCCGCCGCTGTCCCCCCCCCCGCCGATCGCACAAACGTCAAATGATTTTTTAGTTTGCTCACCGGCAAGTGCCACTTTGTCACGTCGTCATGGCACCTTCCCCGCCGCCAATTCCTTCTTCTGCGCGGCTTTTCTGCTTTTCTCTATAAGCATCATGGATTAGAAACTTACAAACTGCACTTTAGTCCTTATTATAAAATCGGTAAATTGCTTTCTGTGGGTAATTATTTTATTATGCATTTCTGTGTTTAACCCTTTTTGCTGCCAGATCTATTTTTCTGAGTTTTTTTTTTTTTTTGGTGTTTTAAAAAAAAATCGTTTTGGACCTAAAGTTTAGTTAAAACCCCAAAAACATAATATACACTATATTACCAAAAGTATTGGGACGCCTGCCTTTACACACACATAAACGTTAATGGCATCCCAGTCTTAGTCCGTAGGGTTCAATATTGAGTTGGCCCACCTTTTGCAGCTATAACAGCTTCAACTCTTCTGGGAAGGCCGTCCACAAGGCTTAGGAGTGTGTCTATGGGAAGGTTTGACCATTCTTCCCAAAAGAGCATTTGTGAGGTCAGGCGCTGATGTTGGATGAGAAGGCCTGGCTCGCAGTCTCCACTCTAATTCACCCCAAAAGTGTTCTATCGGGTTGAGGTCAGGACTCTGTGCAGGCCAGTCAAGTTCCTCCACCCCAAACTCACTCATCCATGTCTTTATGGACCTTGCTTTGTGCACTGGTCCAAATCATTTGGTGGAGGGGGGATTATGGTGTGGGGTTGTTTTTCAGGGGTTGGGCTTGGCCCCTTAGTTCCAGTGAAGGGAACTCTTAAGGCGTCCTAGGGATGAGCCAAACACCCCCCTGTTCGGTTCACACCAGAACTTGTGAACAGGCAAAAAATTCATTCGAACACGCGAACACTGTTAAAGTCTATGGGACACGAACATGAATAATCAAAAGTGCTAATTTTAAAGGCTTATATGCAAGTTATTGTCATAAAAAGTGTTTAGGGACCTGGGTCCTGCCCCAGGGGACATGGATCAATGCAAAAAAAAGTTTTAAAAATGGCAGTTTTTTTGGGAGCAGTGATTTTAATAATGCTTAAAGTGAAACAATAAAAGTGTAATATCCCTTTAAATTTCGTACCTGAGGGGTGTCTATAGTATGCCTGTAAAGGGGCGCATGTTTCCCTTGTTTAGAACAGTCTGACAGCAAAATGACATTTCATATGAAAAAAAGTCATTTAAAACTACTCATGGCTATTAATGAATTGCCGGTCCAACAATACACATAAAAGTTCATTGATAAAAACGGCATGGGAATTCCCCACAGGGGAACCCAGAACCAAAATTTTTAAAATAAAATGACGTGGGGGTCCCCCTAAATTCCATACAAGGCCCTTCAGGTCTAGTATAGAAATTAAGGGGAACCCCGGCCAAAATTAAAAAAAAAATGGCATGGGGTCCCCCTCAAAATCTATACCAGACCCTTCAGGTCTGGTATGGATTTTAAGGGGAACCCCGTGCCAAAATGTAAAAAAAAAATGACGTGGGGGTCCCCCCAAAAATCCATAGCAGACCCTTATCCAAGCACGCAACCTGGCAGGCCGCAGGAAAAGAGGGGGGGATGAGAGAGCGCCCCCCCTGAACCGTACCAGGCCACAGCACCCTCAACATTGGGAGGGTGCTTTGGGGTAGCCCCCCAAAACACCTTGTCCCCATGTTGATGGGGACAAGGGCCTCATTCCCATAACCCTTGCCCGGTGTTTGTGGGGGTCTGCGGGCAGGGGGGCTTATCGGAATCTGGAAGCTCCCTTTAACAAGAGGACCCCCAGATCCTGGCCATCCCCCCCTGTGTGAAATGGTAAGGCCTACCATTTCACAAAAAAAATGTTAAAAATGACAAGAGACAGTTTTTGACAATTCCTTTATTTAAATGCTTCTTCTTTCTTCTATCTTCTATCTTCTATCATCTATCTTCCTTCGGTTTCTTCCTCCATCTTCTTCTTCTTCTGGTTCTTCGGGTTCTTCCTCCGGTGTTCTCGTCCGGCATCTTCCTCCGTGGCGTCGGCGTCTTCTTTCCTTCTTCTCCTCGGGGCGGCTCCGCATCCATGATGGCATGGAGGGAGGCTCCCACTGTGTGACGCTTCTCCTCTTCTGACGGTTCTTAAATAACGAGGGTGGGGCCACCCGGTGACCCCGCCCCCCTCTGATGCACGGGGACTTGACGGGGACTTCCCTGTGGCATTCCCCGTGATGTCAGAAGGGGCGGGGTTACATAACGGGCGACCCCGCCCCCCTCTGACATCATGGGGAATGCAACAGGGAAGTCCCCGTCAAGTCCCCGTGCGTCAGAGAGGTCAGGGTCACCGGGTGGCCCCCCCCCACTATTTAAGAACCGTCAGAAGAGGAGAAGCGTCACACAGCCTCCATGTCATCATGGATGCGGAGCCGCCCGAGGAGAAGAAAGGAAAGAAGACGCCGACGCCGCGGAGGACGATGCCGGACGAGAACACCGGAGGAAGAACCCAAAGAACCAGAAGAACCAGAAGAAGAAGAAGATGGAGGAAGAAACCGAAGGAAGATAGAAGATAGAAGAAAGAAGAAGCATTTAAATAAAGGAATTGTCAAAAACTGTCTCTTGTCATTTTTAACATTTTTTTGTGAAATGGTAGGGGTACTTTTGTACCCCCTTACCATTTCACACGGGGGGGAGGGCCGGGATCTGGGGTTCCCCTTGTTAAAGGGGCTTCCAGATTCCGATAAGCAGACCCCCACAACCACCGGGCAAGGGTTGTGGGGATGAGGCCCTTGTCCCCATCAACATGGGGACAAGGTGTTTTGGGGGGCTACCCCAAAGCACCCTCCAAATGTTGAGGGCATGTGTCCTGGTACGGTTCAGGAGGGGGGTGCTCTCTCGTCCCCCCCTCTTTTCCTGCAGCCTGCCAGGTTGCGTGCTCAGATAAGGGTCTGGTATGGATTTTTGGGGGGACCCCACGCCATTTTTTTTTAAATTTTGGCGTGGGGTTACCCTTAAAATCCAAACCAGACCTGAAGGGTCTGTTATAGATTTTGAGGGGGACCCCACGCAATTTTTTTTTTTTAATTTTGGCCGGGGTTCCCCTTAATATCCATACCAGACCTGAAGGGCCTGGTATGGAATTTAGGGGGACCCCCACATCATTTTTTTTTTTACATTTTGGTTCGGGGTTCCCCTGTGGGGAATTCCCATGCCGTTTTTATCAATGAACTTTTATGTGTATTGTCGGACCGGCAATTCATTAATAGCCGCGAGTAGTTTTAAATGACTTTTTTTCCTTTGAAATGTCATTTTGCTGTCAGACTGTTCTAAACACGGGAAACATGCGCCCCTTTACAGGCATACTATAGACACCCCCCAGGTACGAAATTTAAAGGGATATTACACTTTTATTGTTTCACTTTAAGCATTATTAAAATCACTGCTCCCGAAAAAACGGCCTTTTTAAAAATTTTTTTTGCATTGATACATGTCCCCTGGGGCAGGACCCAGGTCCCCAAACACTTTTTATGACAATACCATGAATATAAGCCTTTAAAATAGCACTTTTGATTTCTCCCATAGACTTTTAAAGGGTACTCCGCGACTTACAAATTTGCCGCGAACACCCCAAATTGTTACTGGAGAACAGCCGATGTTCGAGTCGAACTCGAAGCTCATCCCTAGTGTCAGCATACCAAGAAATTTTGGACAATTTCATGCTCCCAACTTTGTGGGAACAGTTTGGGGATGACCCCTTCCTGTTCCAACATGACTGCACACCAGTGCACAAAGCAAGGTCCGTAAAGACATGGAGGGGTGAGTTTGTGGTGGAAGAACTTAACTGGCCTGCACAGAGTCCCGACCGGAACCACTGGTGCATGAGATACATGAGATACTGTGGGTGCTCGATGTTACTATATAATAATAATAATAATAAATGTATTAAATTTAAAAAATATATATTTTTCCCCCTTTTATTGTTATTATTCTTCTTCTTTTTCTTCTTCTTCCTAATATAATCATATAATATTATAGAAGTATTATATAGTCATAATAATAATAACTAAATTGTAGTTAAAATATATACATTCTTCTTCCTCCTATTATTATTATTATTCTTCCTCTTTTTCTTCTTCTTCCTATTATTATCATACAATATTACGGTATATAGTAAAAATAATAGCTAAAATGTGTTTGTTTGTTTTTTTAATTAATAATAATAACAGCTGAAATGTATTTTTTTTTATTCTTTTTCCTTCTATTATTATTATTTTTTATTATTCCTTTTTTTTTCTTCTTCTTTCTATTATTACTATCATAAAATATTATAATAATATTACATTTTTGTATATAATAATAACAATAACCTAAATGTATTAAAAAAAAAAAAAAAACATTCTTCTTCCTCCTCCTCTTATTAGTATTATTCTTCCTCTTTTTCTGCTTCTTAATATTATCATGATATTATTGAATTATTATATAATAATAATTATAACTAAAATGTATTAAACATTTTAAAAATATATATATATTTTTCCTCCTCTTATTGTTATAATTCATCCTCTTTTTCTTTTTTATTATTATTATTATTATTATACAGGATTTATATAGCGCCAACAGTTTACGCAGAGCTTTACAACATTAGGGAGGACAGTACAAGTACAATACAAGACTTCTTCTCCCTAATATTATCATATAATATTATAGAAATATTATATAGTAATCATAATAACTAAAATGTATTTTTAAAAAATATACATTCTTCTTCCTCTTACTATTATGCCTCTTCTTTTTTTTTCATCTTATATTTATAATCATATGATAATATAGAGTTATTGTATCATATATTATAATATACAGTATAATATAATAATATTATGAACTGGTAGGAGTTGGGCTTTAACCAAAAGCAGTAAAATGAGCCACAATTTTCGGTGAGCCAGCCGGACACCTCCGGTTTTGACAGTTTGTTTTCATTTTTTTTGTACTGACTTTGTACATCCCAAGCAGGTTAGTCCCGGGAAACTCTCCTGATAAACTATCTGTGTCTGTCCAGAGGAAGTGACAGAGGAAGGCCCCGGCCTGGGAGAATGGACCCACCTAGGCTGGGAACGTTACGGCCCTTGTTTTTCTTTCTTGACTTTTCAAACTCGGAACAGATGCCATACTGAAATCTAGGAGCTCTCCGGGATATTTCGCCTGTTCCGGCTGGAAATGTAGATATTTATCATTGCGCTATTATAATACATCAGCAGTCCATAGGGCAAAACAGTATGTTCTTTTATATAGTAGTATATTTTATGTGTGCGTATATTAATATTGTTATTCGGGATGTAATAAATATAATAATTTGATTTAAAATGGACATTTACATTTATATTATACATTTTATGTTATCTAATAATGACATATATAAACATTTACATTTATATATAGTAAAGATAACATTAAAAAAATATAATAATAATAATAATGACATATATATATATATATATATATATATATATATATATATATATATATATTATAAAATTATTTTTTTTTTTTATGTTATCTTTACTATTACTTTACTTTACTATTATTCAGGATGTAATAAATATAATAATTTGATTTAAAATGGACATTTACATTTATATATAGTAAAGATAACATAAAAAAATATATAATAATAACAATAATAATAATAATTATATATATATATATAGGCCTTTCTAAAATGTGCAGTTTTGCTATATTGGGGGGGGGGGGTCCGAAAATCAGTCAGTATCTGGTGTGACCCCCATTTGCCTCACGCAGTGCAGCACATCTCCTTGGCATAGAGTTCATGATCATGGCCTGTGGAATGTTGGTCCATTCCTCGGCTCGCTCCTCCTGTCAGCATGCTTCTTCCCAGCACATGATTGATGATTGGCATCTTGTGCCGTTTCTTCCTCTCATACCTCAGTCCTGCTAAACAGGGACTACAGCAGGCTAGTACCAGGTCATATTCAGGTACTCAAACTGTTTGCATTTAAAAAATAAACTTCATTATGTATATACTACTACTACTAATAATAATAACAACAGTTATTATTATATAATATGTAACATTAATACATAACGTTTAATTATTATTATTCATAATAATAATAATAATAATAATAATAATAATAATAATAATAATACAAAAATAATAATTCTACTAATAATAATAATATTAGTAATCCTACTACTACTACTAATAATAAAATAATAATAATAACAACAACAGCAGTTATTATTATATAATATGTAACAATAATACATAAAGTTGAATTATTATTATTCATATAAATAATAATGATAAAAAATAATAACTCTACTACTACTAATAATAATAATAGTAATACTACTACTACTAATAATAATAATAATATAATAATAATAATAATAATAACAACAACAACAGCAGTTATTATTATATAATATGCAACAATAATACATAAATTTGAATTATTATTAGTATTACTAAATAATAATAAAAAAATAATAATAAGTAAAAAAAATAAAAATAAGTATCAATAATATTGATATGAATTAATTAATATAAAAAATATAATAATAATAATAATAATAATAATAATAATAATAATACTTGATACTAATAGTGATCATATTAATTAATTAATAATATAAAAACATTATTATTATTATTAATAATAATAATAATAATACTTGCGTATTATTACAGAACTTCATTATTTTTTATCTGTTAATTGTAGTGACAACATGTTACATTCACCTAGGTACATATATATATATTCATTTTTAAATTGTTTGCGAGAAGCTTAGTTGAAAGTGACGCTGAACGACATTCCTTTTTCACCGTGTGATCCTGCCCCGTGGTGTATTTTGGTTTTGTGCTGACCTAGGCAAGACCAAAAATGGGCGCCCCCCCATCTAAATTTGTCCCACCCCAGTTGCTTTAAAATTGCGCACGCCCGTGCAACAGCGACAAAACCGCTTAATGTTACTATCCGAAGGCGATGATCCACTTAAGGACCAGCCTCGTTTTGGATTTTATGTGTTTACATGTTTAAAACAGTTTTTTTTGCTAGAAAAATACTTAGAACCCCCAAACACTATATATGTTTTTTTTTCTAACACCCTAGAGAATAAAATGGCGGTTGTTGCAATACTATTTTTTGCACCGTATTTGTGCAGCGGTCTTATAAGCGCACTTTCTTTGGAAAAAATTCACTTTTTTGAATAAAAAAATAAGACAACAGTAAAGTTAGCCAAATTTTTTTTTTATATTGTGAAATATAATGTTACGCCAAGTAAATTGTCACGCTTCAAAATTGCGCCTGCTCGTGGAATGGCGTCAAACTTTTACCTTTAAAAATCTCCATAGGTGACGTTTAAAAAATTCTACAGGTTGCATGTTTTGCGTTACAGAGGAGTTCTAGGGCTAGAATTATTGCTCTCGCTCTACCGGTTGCGGCGATACCTCGCATGTTTGGTTTGACCACCGTTTTCATATGCGTTCGCTTCTGCGCGTGAGCTTGTCGGGACAGGGGGTTTTAACATTTTTTTTTTACATTTTTATTATTTATTTTACATTATTTCATTTTTTTTTTACACTGTTTAAAGAAAAAAAAAAAAAATTGTGTCACTTTTATTCCTATTACAAGGAATGTAAACATCCCTTGTAATAGAAAAAAGCATGACAGGACTTCTTAAATATAAGATCTGGGGTCAAAAAGACCTCAAATCTCATATTTACACTAAAATGCAATAAAAAAAAAAAAAAAAGTCATTTTAAAAAAATATGCCTTTAAGAGGTGTGGGCGGAAGTGACGTTTTGGCATCGCTTCCGCCCAGCAGTGTCATGGAGACGAGTGGGCGCCATCTTAGCCTCACTTGTCTCCAGGCACAGGATGGAGACGGATGCGATCGCCTCCGCCGCTACCGAGGGCTCCGGTAAGCGGCGGAGGGCACCAGATCGTGGCGGGAGGGGGGGAATCCGCCGCAGGGACCACTTTTATCAGAAAGCACGCTGCCGCATGAAAACGGGGATACCGGGGTTATGGCAGCTAGCTGCTGCCATAAAAACGATATACCCCTTCAAAGTTTGGACGTACATCAACGTGCGGCAGTCCGGAAGTGGTTAAAAGACTTTACGGGTTACCACTTTGGATGTACAGAGGAGGTCTGGTGCTAGAATTACTGCCCATGGTCTGACGTCGGCGGTGATACCTCACATGTGTGGGACCAAGTCTCCTTCTGCTGCCTGTAATAGCAATCAAGTGGCTAGTTAGCCACACGGGCTACTATTTTACAAGAGAGCCGACCGTCGGCTTTAAAAAACAATATCGGGGTGATGTCGTGGCTTCATCCCGGTACAGACGAGAGAAGAGCTGATAACCAGCTTGTGTGAAAGGGACATTGGCACTGATTATCAGTGCAGCCCCTACTGTGCCCACCAGTGCTGCCCATCAGTGCCCACTTGTGCTGCCCATCAGAGGCCACAAGTGCTGCCAATCAGAGTCCATCAGTGCCGCTAATCAGTACCCATCAGCACCTCCTCATCAGTGTCATCTATCAGTGCCACCTACCAGTGCCCATTAGTGTCAATCAGTGCGGCCTATCAGTGCAGCCTCATCAGTGCCCACCAGTACTACCTCATCAGCGCCCATCAGTGCAGCCTATCAGTGCCACCTCATCTGTGCAGCATATCAGTGCCCATTAGTGTCACCTATCAGTGCCACCTATCAGTGCCCACTATACCGCCCATCAGTGCCACCTACCAGTGCCCATAAGTACCGCCTATCAGTGCCCACCAGTACTGCTTCAATGTCTATCAGTCCTACCAACCAGTGCCCACCAATGCCGCCTATCAGTGCCCATCAGTGTCACCTACCAGTGCCCACCAGTGCAGCCTATCAGTGCCACCTCATCTGTGCTGCATATCAGTGCCCATTAGTGCCACCTATCAGTGCCCACTAGTGCTTCCTATCAGTACCCATCAGTGCCACCTACCAGTGCCCATCAGTACCGCCTATCAGTGCCCACCAGCACTGCCTCAGTGCCCATCAATGCCACCAACCAGTGCCCACCAGTGCTGTCTATCAGTGCCCATCAGTGCCATCTACCATCGCCCACCAGTGCCGCCAATTGGTGCCCACCAGTGCTGCCCATTAGTGCCTTTCAGTGCCACCTACCAGTGCCCATCAGTGCTGCCTATTAGTGCCCATCAAGGCAGCCTCAACGGTGCCCGCCAGTACTGCCTCATTAGTGCCACCTACCAGTGCCCATCAGTGCCCACCAGTGCCGCATATCAGTGCCCACCAGCGCTGCCTATTAGTGTCGCCTCATCAGTGCAACCTACCAATACCAATCAGTGCAGCCTCATCAGCGCACATCAGTGAAAGAGAAAAAATACCCGTTTGCAAAATTTTATTAAAAAACTATGAGAAACGTTTTTGTTTTTTTAAATTTCGGTCTTTTTTCATTTAATTAGCAAAAAAATAAAAAAACTTTTTTTTTCTGTGAAAAAATTATAAAAAAATGTCATATGGGTACAGTGCTGCATGACCGCGCAATTGTCATTTAAATGGTGAAAAAGGCGCTGAAGACTGGCCTGGGCAGGAAGCAGGTGAAAATGTCCGGCAGTGAAGTGGTTAAAAATCTCAGATACATCTTACTAACCATCGCTTTCAGAATTTTTTCCCTTTCCGAACCACATCTCAGATTATCCTGATTGTCCAAAGAGAACCCAAGGAGCCGCCATGCTGGCAGAGAAAATGGCTGTTGGAATGCCAACAACATGATTGGTAATGAGGCTCGTAGTTGGGAGGGAAGCATCATAGGATGATTGTGTTGAGTTTTTAACTATTTTTTTTTTTTTTTTTTTACCTGACGTGGGCGGATTGGACTGGCGGGATAAGAGTCATCCTTCGATCGTCACCAACCAGGATTTACAGTCGGCTTCCTTGTGTCTATTTCCTGCCTTGTTGCTATTTTTGGAGTCTGAGGCAAGTTTCCATTACAGCCGCCCCGGCAAACAATGCCCCCGATATGACGCTCCACAAGGTGAATTAGAAACAGCCCGAGAACGGAGACACTTCAAAACTCGAGGAGACTACTTACTCAACGATAATGTGATTAAAAAGATCAGCGGACGAGCTTGTTAGTGTTAGTAAATTGTTAGCAGATATTTTTTTTTTTTTTTTGGAAGCCAAATTACATTTTGTAAGAATGACGTTTGCTCTTCTGCATTTTTTTTTACGCCTTTAAAGGAATATTCCACGTTAAGCCTTATTTGTTATTCCATATTATTAAAAGACTATAATAATAATAATAATAATAATAATAATAATAATAAAAATAATAATGATAATAATAATAATAATAAAAATAATAATGATAATAATAATAATAATAAAAATAATAATGCTAATAATAATAATAATAATAATAATAATAATAATAATAATAATAATAATAATTATAATAATAAAAATAATAATGCTAATAATAATGCTAATAATAATAATAATAATAATAATAATAATAATAATAATAATAATAATAATAATAAAATATATATAATAATAATAATATTAATAATATAATATATTATAATGGGCCCCATTCATAAAGCGGTAGGTTTGCCTTTAATAAATAATGCGGTAAAATGCTGCTCACTGTTTTTCAAAACGTTTTTTTTGGGCATTCACAAAAAAAAATTCTACTAAAATACCATTATTTTATGAAGTCTTGAGGTATTTTAGTTGTGAAAACATGCGTTAATTTAACGCCTGGCACTAGCCCACGTATTTATTTTACATTAAACCTTAATAACCAGTAAATTAATTGTTGTTAAGGAGTGGGAGGCCGCCGCGTCCTTAACCACTTCAGCCCCAGAAGATTTTCCCCCTTAATGACCGGGCCATTTTTTTTTTTGCGATTCAGCACCGCGCCTAACTGACAATTGCGCGGCCGTGCGACGCTGTACCCAAACAAAATTGACGTCCTTTTTTTTCCACTAATAGAGGTTTATTTTGGTGGTATTTGATCACCTCTGCGGTTTTTATATTTTGCGCTATAAACAAAAAAAGAACAACAATTTTGAAAAAAAAAAAATTTTTTTTTAACTTTCTGTTATAATACATATCCAAAAAAAAAATATTTTTTTTCCACAAATAGAGCTTTCTTTGTATTTGATCACCTCTGCGTTTTTTTTTTTTGCGCTATAAACAAAAAAAGAGCGCCAATTTTGAAAAAAAAAAAAACAACAATATTTTGTACTTTTTGCTATAATAAATATCCCCAATTATTTTTAAAAAAAGCTAATTTTCTTCTCATTTTAGGCCGATATGTATTCTTCTACATATTTTTGGTAATAAAAATGGCAATAAGCGTATATTGATTGGTTTGCGCAAAAGTTGTAGCGTCTACAAAATAGGGGGTAGATTTATGGCATTTTTATTATTCATTTTTGTTTTACTAGTAATGGCGGTGATCATAGATTTTTAGCGGGACTGCGACATTGCAGCAGACAGATCGGACACTTTTGACACTTTTTTGGGACCGGTGAGATCTATACAGCGATCAGTGCTATAAAAATGCACTGATTACTGTGTAAATGACACTGGCAGGGAAGGGGTTGACACTAGGGGGGCGATCAAGGGGTTAACTGTGTTCCCTAGGGAGGCGTTTCTAATTGTGGGGGGGGAGGGGACTGACTGGAGGAGGAGAGAGATCGCTGTTCCTGATCACTAGGAACAGACGATTTCTCTCTACTCCCCTGTCAGAACGGGGATCTGTTTTTACATTGACAGACCCCCGTTCTGGCTCTCTGTGGAGGGATCTGTGGAGCGGACATCGCAGCCGCCGGCCACGCGTGGATCGGCTCCCCCCGTCGTGCAGCGCTTTGCTGGAACAAGCCAACCTGCCGCAGTATAATGACGGCGGCTGGTCGGCGAGTGGTTAACAACCGATGAGTCATCAACCAATGTCAGAAAAGAACAGCATGGGAACCCCCCCCCCCCCCCCATGCAATGCGGAACAAATTATCTTCGTTTCCATTGATTCCTATGGGGAAACTCGCTTTGATATGCGAGTGCTTTGGATTACAAGCATTCTCCTGGAACGGATTATGCTCGTAATTCAAGGTTCCACTATACAGTGTTGCCAGTGGACAAGGATAATTAATACAACAAGGATATATGGTTACAATGGACATACAAATGCTATCAGTGTATTAAGACAAATCCTAGGACAGAAAAAGTTAGAGAAAAGATAAGTGAAATAAGATAATATGGATACGTTACACAGACAGATCTTACGTGACCATGATAGTCGAGACCATGAGGCTAAGAGAGAGAACGCATGAATGGGAGCTTTGACTTTTATGTTCCCTCTCTACCCATCCCCACCAATCACACAAATGGACTACTTTAATTGGTTCAGAGCTGCAACAAATTCTGATTGGCTGTACCTGAAGCCTAGTTGGCCATCATGCTTCTCACATAAGCATTAGACTCTCTTCGGTGCCTCTCTGCAGTGTCTACCATGTTTATGGTTGTTAGGTAAGCAACCCTCTTGGATCCTAGCATAACCAGTTCCGCTGATATCTCTATAAACAATAGGGTAACTTAGTTATCACCTGACTATTGAAGACATCGAACAGCTTTTGAGAAACAGGAAAAATAAGTCTTGTGAGCCGGGCCCATATCTCATCATAATATCATAAAATATATTATGTACATCATCTTCCTGTAAAAACACACACATATATATATATATATATATATACACACACACACACACACACACACACACACACACACATACACACATATACACACATACATACACATATATATATATAGGGTGACCAGACATCCCCGGTTTCCGGGGACAGCCCCTGGATTGAGGACACTGTCCCCGGACCAAGTCTGTCCCCAGTTTTGTCCCTGGATTGGATTTGAACAGGGGCTGGGGCAATTTCAAAGACAGGCAGTACAGAATAAAAAAAAAAATCTGAATTAAACACCCCGCTCCACCACTCCTACTAGCCTAGGAAGGTGTATTTTTTTCCATTATCTGTGCCCCTTTTCTGATGATCGGAGCGGAGGGAATACTTCTTCAGTTTCGGGTGCATGCCCATTCAGCTCCGCTCGCAAGCTCTTCTGCCTTGGCTCAAGTCCCGGCCAGCCGCCTGCCTGCTTATCTTCTTGCCTTCCCTGGTGAAGTGATCTTCCTCTGCTCCCCACCCAGTAGTAGCCGGGGCCCAGAGAGTGACACTTGACAGGCTGTGAGGTGGGCAGCGGCGGCGATGGACAGAGAGCCACTGATTGCCACCTTTACTAGTAAAAAAAAAATATGTTCCCGGATTTCAATTAAAAAATCTGGTCACCTTATATATATACACATATATATACATACATATATATATATATATATATATATATATATATATATATATATATATATATATATATATATATATACACACACACACACATACAGTACATCTAACAGGGCATGGTAATTTAATTAGAACGTCTCCACAATGGCTCTCTTGAAGCCCCTTGATATAAATATGTAGCGCTGGTAGATTTATGATCTACCATCTGATAGGTAAATTTAGTAAATTGCTCGTTATAGGAAGTTAGATTTGCCTCTGTTCCAGCTTGGCTGACGTTGCGTGTAGTTCCACATTGTGCCGGTGGGTGTCGTTGTCACCATCGGCGGGTGTTGGAAAAGCAACGTGTTAAAGCAGATGAGTGCTCCTCTATCTCGGAGACAATTCGGTGGAGGTGGTCCTCCGAGTTGCATTCTGGGAGAGGGTATTTATGGGACAGACGCCATGTTTAGGGGTTCGTTTTCAGCCACCTGCTGGCCCTCCTGGCCGACAGGTATGTGTTAGAGTACCACCTCGTGGTTCTCCGTTCCGGAGGGCGCGTCGCTGCGGCGCGTGGGTGGGCCCAGAAGCCTGTCAGCAGGAATGGTCCTGAGCTGTCTATCCAGAGTGAAGAAGCTGGACAACCGAGAAGATCCCAGGGGAGGACAAGTCATGGAAGGATCAAGCAGAGTGCTGGTCTGGAGAGGGGCCTGGTGACTCGGTTGGAGGACGTATCCTGAAGTAATCTTATTACATAGTACTGCCGGGTTGGCTTAGAGGTCCACGTACTGTGTCTGACATTCATCGTGAACCAATACATCCTGTGGCATAGGATCGTACGGGTTTATTTCAAGCAAGTCTATGGCAGAGACTTTTGTTCGTGCTACGTACTGGCTGCTAGGCAAGTGAGAGAGGCCTATCCAGGCGAGCAAAGATCATGTCCCACAAAAGGGGATTGCATTCAATTACAGTAGTCAACTTTAAAGGATGTTCTAAAGAAACCTAAAGAAAGGTGTTTGAGCTTCCCTGCAGTTTTCCTCCTGCCTCTTTCCTGCTACTTCCTTTGTTACTTGGTTCAATAAAGCATTGAAAACGTACTCAAGTGTTGGTGCTTATATCGTCCAGAGGTAAACTCAAGGGAACCCTAGACCCGGTGCCGGTGAAACAGAGGTATCGAGAGTGAAGGTAACAGCCCGCTTAAACCAGCAGCTCCACGAGAGTTAGTGCTACAAATATGAAGCTCAATATTTCTACATCACTGGTAGTAGGCAGGGTTGCTAAAAAATTTAGCTTGCTAGGTGGTAACTAGCCTGGCTGATTGATAAGGGGTTCCCTGGCTTTTGCCTAACTCTGGATTTGATGCACCTCTCTCTTCTGTCACTAGGTGGCATTGTTGCTTGTGGCATTAGAATGACCAGGGCATAGTGAATTCAAACTAGGAGTGGATGGGTTGTCTCAGCCGATTGGCAGGTGTTTCTTTAGTCCCTTGGCCTGCTGGGAGAGGCTATTTATTTTTGGAGGAGCCAGCTGATCTGGGGTTCTGTGCCACCTGGACGGCGGTCTGGGTGGATGTGTGTCACAAGGCTCCGGGCTGCTAGGCCAGAAGCCTGAGGCCTATCCCGGGAGCACCTGGCTGCTAGGCTGTCTGAGGCCTATCCAGGTTTGAGAGAGGCAGCGCAGGGTTGGGGCTTCAGGCTGGAGGCCCAACCAAGTTGCAAAGGTTCCGCCAGACGGGGGAACTGGTTCGTTGCCAGTGGTGAGGGAGAAGCAGTTGCTGAAAGGGATAATCATTCCTGTTATCAGAGGCCAGCGTATGGAAGTCTGAAGAAGTATCGGAGCAGCATTTTCACCAGCCAGGGACGGTGAAGAAGTGGGAAAGCTTCAGCAGAGTGCCAAGCCAGGGACCCAGCGGGTTAGCGTGGGCGAAGCTTGGGGAGTATACAGCAGGATAGCTGTGGAGAAGCTCAGGGGATCCAGTGACGTCTGGGATCTTGAAGTCTAGTGGGAGACCAGGAGCTCAGTGAGTGAAGATCTACAGTAGGATACTGTGAGATGTAAGAGAAGATCTATAACGGGTTACTGTGAGTTACATGTACAGATCTCTATTGACTGTTCGAAAGTTCGTATCGTTGTCTGCCTATTATTTTGTCTCGGAGTCTGCCAATTACTATTGCATCTGCCTAAGGGTGTCCTGGCCCTAACCCTCCCCACCCCACCCCAGTTCTGTTTAGGAGACAATAAATCTCTTTTCTTGCATTCCAAAAAGTGACTGGCGCCCATGTTTCAAACTTGCAATACACCCACCATGCCTAATAACCTGCACTACAAGGAAGGATGTCAGCTCTCCCTGACTCTGGAGGTCACCGTTAGGCCTTTGGAGGTTGGGGATGTCGCTACAATAGTGAAGTTGAATGTAAATCTAAAGGAAACTGAACGTGAAAATTGTAAAAATGTAAGTCCAGCTTTACATCTGCTATTCAGCCGACCAGAAATCAGACTCTGAGAAGCGTAAAAAGCGTAAAAACCACCACAGAAGAGGCGGACCTGTCCGTGTAATGGTGCAGGATTCCTCCGCCGATCTCGGCTCTAAGTATGTTTGACATGTTGGTGCCGTGTTTAGTAAGTGACCCCGGGCCATGTGATCTGTCTTTAAATCTCCTCCAGATTAACTCTGCGCATTTCTCCTTCTCTTTTACATTCTTCCTAGAAAACGGCACGAGTGACCGGTCACCCGATCGGCGCGCTCTGGCCGTGCGTTGGAAGAGATTTTCCGGCGTAATTTAATGCATCTATATTCAGGGACTAATGCCTGTGTTAGCAGGTGTACACTAAATGCTCCTTTTCTTATCGGCGAGATTTTCTCGCTCTCCCGTTTCAGGAACAGCTGGGTGAGCGGTCTGATACGTGTCGGGAGCTCTCCATTGTATATTTCATAAGCCCGGCTGGGAAATTACACTCTGTGAAGCGTCTCTGTGAAATCGCTTTACAGACTGTGCAGTCCCCTTAAAGTTGAACTCCAGGCAACCAGCTAAATACACTGATGAGATACAGTGAGGGGAAAATAACTATTTGATCCCCTGCAGATTTTGTACGTTTGCCGCCCCACTTACGAAGAAATGAAGGGTCTATAATTTTTAGCATAGGTGTATTTTAAATGATAGAGACAGAATATCAACCAAAATTCCAGAAAAACATGATACAAATGTTATAAATTGAGTTGCAGTTCAGTGAGTAAAATAAGTATTTGATCCCCAAGCAAAAGATGACTTAGTACTTGGTGGAGAAACCCTTGTTGGCAAGCACAGAGGTAAGATGTTTCTTGTAGTTGGTGACCAGGTTTAAACACATCTCAGGAGGGATTTTGGTCCACTCTTCTTTACAGATCTTCTCTAAATCCTTAAGGTTTCTTAGCTGTCGCTTGGCAACTTGAAGTTTCAGTTCCCTCCATACATTTTCTATAGGATTAAGGTCTGGAGACTGGCTAGGCCACTCCATGAAATTAATGTGCTTCTTTTTGAGCCACTCCTTTGTTGTCTTGGCGGTATGTTTTGGGTCATTGTCATGCTGGAAGACCCATCCACGACCCATCTTCAGTGTTCTGGCTGAGGGAAGAAGGTTCTCATCCAAGATTTTACAATACATGGCCCCATCCATTGGCCCCTCAATGTGGCAAAGTGGGCCTGTACCTTTAGCAGAGCAACAGTCCCAAATCATAACATTTCCACCGCCATGCATGACTGTAGGGATGATGTTCTTAGGGTCATAGTCAGCATTTTTCTTCCTCCAAACACGACGAGTCGAGTTAATGCCAAAGAGCTTAATTTTGGTCTCATATGACCACAGCACTTTCTCCCAATCCTTCTCTGGATCATTTAGATGTTCATTGGCAAACTTCAGATGGGCCTGTACATGTGCCTCCTTGAGGAGGAGGACCTTGCGGACGCTGCAGGATTTCAATCCATGTATTGTGCTACCAATGGTTTGTTTGGTGACTGTGGTCATAACTGCCTTGAGATCATTCACAAGCTCCTCCCATGTAGTTCTAGGCTGATTCCTCACTTTTTTCATGATCAGTGGCGGCTGGTGAAGTTTTAGGATGGGGGGGCGCAAGACCCCGCCCTTCTTTTTGACCCCTCCCACTTGGTGAAATGGGTGTGGTTTCAGCTAAATAGTGGGCGTGGCTCTAAGGTGGTGTGGTTAGCATCTGAGATGAACAAGGAATGGAGGGAGAGAGGGAGGGACAGCAGGCCCAGATCCTACACAACAATAGAAATATGTGTATTCTAGAAAGTTTAACAATCGGCAGATAAAGATACTTCAAGCACCTGGTGTTAGCACTTCAATCATCCCGGCACCATGGTTGTTATGGTGTCAGGATGATTGAAGCGCATTATTTCTATTATTACATTGTAATATAAAATTAAATCATTCAACTCACCATAATGCAGAATCAGTGGGAGCCCTGAGTGTGTCACTAGCCACGTCGCCTGTCACCAGATGCCATCAGGTGCCCCCAGTGGAGTCCCTCCTTACATGCAGCCTGTTTCCCATCAAATGCAGCCTATGTCACATCAAATGCAGCCTGTGTCACATAAAATGCAGCCTGTGTCACATAAAATGCAGCCTGTGTCCCACCAAATGCAGCCTGTGTCCCCCCAAATGCAGCCTGTGCCCCACCAAATGCAGCCTGTGTCCCACCAAATGCAGCCTGTGTCCCACCAAATGTAGCCAGCCTGTGTCACATCAAATCCCCCCCACCTTCTCCGTGGGAGCACAGCGGTACTTACCTTGCTGTGTTGTCCTCCCCTGCGGTATCTCCTTCCACTGGCATCAGCGATAGAGGAGTCTGCTCCTCATACTTCCATTTTTCTCTCTCCCGGGCGCAATGGGAGAGAGAAAACAGGAAGTGACATCAAATTCAGATGTCAATCAAACCGCCCGGCCGTAGTAATAGATACTACGAGCGCCGGGCGGAAGCTACTCGGCGCTTCGGAAAGCGCCGCAAGGCGGGAGAGAAAAGCCTGCAAATGAAGCGCCGCGCCTGCAATCTCATGATTGCATAAACGTGGTGCTTCCCATAGTGTACTGCGTCCGGCATCCGAACACAGTGCACTTAAGGACCTTTTTTTGTATTTTTTATTTAAGGGGGCGGGTTTAAAATTATTTTTTTTTTTTGTGACTGCCTGGAGGGGGGCAGCGCCCGTGCGCCCCCTATGGACGGGCCGCCACTGGTCATGATCATCCCTACCCCATGAGGCAATATTTTGCATGGCTCTCTAGAGCGAGAGCGATTGATGGTTACTGATGGTCTTGTAGCCCATTCCAGCCTTGTGTAGGTCTACAATCCTGTCCCTGACATCCTTTGACAGCTCTTTGGTCTTGCCCATGATGATGAGGTTGGAATCAGTGGCGTAGCGTGGGTTGCCAGCACCCGGGGCAAGGCAAGTAATTTGCGCCCCCTAACCTGCGGACTTTTAGCTCTCCCTGAGTCCCTTCAAATACAATAATACTGACCTACCCGATTCCTATACTGACCACTATACTAACCTACTTGATTTCAACACTGACCAACCTGATTCCTTTACTGACCATTACACACTACACTGACCACTATACTATCCACTACACTGAGAACTACACTGACCACTATACTGTCCACTACACTACTGACCACTACACTGTGCACTATACTGTCCACTACACTGACCACCATACTATACTGTCCACTAAACTATACTGTCCACTACACTATACAGTCCACTACACTATACTGACCACTTCACTGACCACTACACTACACTGTCCACGACAGACCACTATACTGTTCACTACACTGAGAACTACACTGACCACTATACTGTCCACTATACTATACTGTCCACTACACTATACTGACCACTAAACTGAGAACTACACTGACCACCATACTACACTAACTGACCACCATACTACACTGACCGCTATACTATACTGTCCACTACACTGAGAACTACACTGACCACTGTACTATACTGTCCACTACACTATACTGACCACCATACTACACTACACTGACCACTATACTACACTGTCCACTACAATGACCACCATACTACACTGTCCACTACAATGACCACCATACTGTCCACTATACTACACTGTCCACTACACTAACCACCATACTTCACTAACTGACCCACCATACTTCACTAACTGACCCACCATACTTCACTAACTGACCCACCATACTACACTAACTGACCCACCATACTACACTAACTGACCCACCATACTACACTAACTGACCAACCATACTACACTAACTGACCCACCATTCTACACTAACTGACCCACCATGCTACACTAACTGACCCACCATGCTACACTAACTGACCCACCATGCTACACTAACTGACCCACCATGCTACACTAACTGACCCACCATGCTACACTAACTGACCGCCATGCTACACTAACTGACCGTCATGCTACACTAACTGACCGCCATGCTACACTAACTGACCGCCATGCTACACTAACTGACCCACCATACTACACTAACTGACCCACCATACTACACTAACTGACCCACCATACTACACTAACTGACCCACCATACTACACTACACTGACCACCATACTACACTGTCCACTACAATGACCACCATACTGTCCACTATACTACACTGTCCACTACACTAACCACCATACTTCACTAACTGACCCACCATACTTCACTAACTGACCCACCATACTACATTAACTGACCCACCATACTACATTAACTGACCCACCATACTACACTAACTGACCGCCATACTACACTAACTGACCGCCATACTACACTAACTGACCCACCATACTACACTAACTGACCACCATACTACATTAACTGACCACCATACTACACTAACTGACCACCATACTACACTAACTGACCCACCATACTACACTAACTGACCGCCATGCTACACTAACTGACCGCCATACTACACTAACTGACCCACCATACTACACTAACTGACCACCATACTACACTAACTGACCCACCATACTACACTAACTGACCCACCATACTACACTAACTGACCCACCATTCTACACTAACTGACCCACCATTCTACACTAACTGACCCACCATTCTACACTAACTGACCCACCATACTACACTAACTGACCCACCATACTACACTAACTGACCACCATACTACACTAACTGACCCACCATGCTACACTAACTGACCGCCATGCTACACTAACTGACCGCCATGCTACACTAACTGACCCACCATGCTACATTAACTGACACACCATACTACATTAACTGACACACCATACTACACTAACTGACCGCCATACTACACTAACTGACCCACCATACTACACTAACTGACCACCATACTACATTAACTGACCGCCATGCTACACTAACTGACCGCCATACTACACTAACTGACCGCCATACTACACTAACTGACCGCCATACTACACTAACTGACCACCATACTACACTAACTGACCCACCATACTACACTAACTGACCCACCATTCTACACTAACTGACCCACCATTCTACACTAACTGACCCACCATACTACACTAACTAACCCACCATACTACACTAACTGACCCACCATACTACACTAACTGACCCACCATACTACACTAACTGACCGCCATGCAACACTAACTGACCGCCATGCTACACTAACTGACCGCCATGCTACACTAACTGACCGCCATGCTACACTAACTGACCGCCATGCTACACTAACTGACCGCCATGCTACACTAACTGACCCACCATACTACACTATACTGACCACCATACTACACTAACTGACCACTATACTACACTGTCCACTACAATGACCACCATACTACACTGTCCACTACAATGACCACCATACTGTCCACTATACTACACTGTCCACTACACTAACCACCATACTTCACTAACTGACCCACCATACTACATTAACTGACCCACCATACTACACTAACTGACCGCCATACTACACTAACTGACCGCCATACTACACTAACTGACCCACCATACTACACTAACTGACCCACCATACTACACTAACTGACCGCCATGCTACACTAACTGACCGCCATACTACACTAACTGACCCACCATACTACACTAACTGACCCACCATACTACACTAACTGACCTTCTCTCTCTCTCTATCCCCCACCCCCCTCCCCCCCGGGGCCAGTAACACGACTCTCACGAGGGAGTCTCACTCACCTTTGTGTCTGGCTGGCCTGCATCAGTCCGGAGGAGGAGGAGGAGGAGGAGGAGGAGGAGGAGGAGAAGAAGGAGAAGACAGCGGCAGCTCGGCGGCTGACATTGCTTCTCTCCCCCGTGCTGTAGCTGCCATATTCAGTGTCCGGCGCAGTGCACTGTGATTGGGCGTTATGGGGGTCATGTGCGGAGGCGGGACTTCAGGAGTGATCGAGGACAGGCCAGCTCTACACCTCACATGACCCCCATACGCCCAATCACAGGGCGCCGGACACTGACCATGGCGGCCGGAGCCCGGGGACACAGGAATTTAATATTAGGAGGAGGCAGCCAGTGACACATACTGGCGCCCCCCTAAATGTCGCGCCCGGGGCCACGGCACCCCCTGCACCCCCCACGCTACGCCACTGGTTGGAATGGAGGAAAGAGATTTTGTAGACAGGTGTCTTTTATACACATAACTAGTTGTCGTTAGGAGCACCTTCTTACATTGACAGGACTAATCTGTGTACCACATGAGCACCTACAGTAGCCAGTCTGTGGGAGCCAGAATTATTGTTGGTCGGTAGGGGATCAAATACTTATTTTACTCACTGATCTGCAACTCAATTTATAACATTTGTATCGTGTGATTTTTCTAGATTTTTGGTTGATATTCTACCTCTATCATTTAAAATCCACCTAGGATAAAAAAATTATAGATCCTTCATTTCAATAAGACCCCACATCTCACCTCTAGGCTGGGAAGCCTGAAATCTTCCCAGCCTAGAGGTGAGATGTGGGGTCTTATTGAAATGAAGGATCTATAATTTTTTTATCTCGGCTTCCCAGTCGAGGCGGCGCCGTTTGTTTGAATGCAGAGGCCGGGCGTGACATCATAACATCGGGCCCGGCCTCTGAACGATCATAGAGACTCCATCTGGTCCACCAGAAATCGCTATGGTAAACATCCGGGGCTGGCAGATCCTGTCTCTGACTCACCGATGGAAGCAGTGAGTCGGTAGAAGCAGTGTAAAAAAAAAAAAAGATCGCGATCACCTCCCCAGATTGCTACAGTGCCGCTATGGAAACATTGCACTGCTCTGGTGACAGTATGTAAGAGAAAATGTAAAAATAAAAATGATTAAAAAATGATTATTTATTACTAAAATGTAAAAAATGATACATTTTAAGGCCAAATAGATAAAAATCACTGATCACCGCCATTACTAGTAAAAAAAAAAAAAAATTATATTAAAAATGCCATAAATCTATGCCCTATTTTGTAGACGCTTTAACTTTTGCGCAAACCAATCAATATACGCTTATTGCGATTTTTTTTTTACAAAAAATATGTAGAAGAATACATATCGGCCAAAACCACCAAAAGAAAGCTCTATTTGTGTGGAAAAAAAAAGGACGTCATTTTTGTTTGGGTACAGCGTCGCACGACTGCGCAATTGTCGGTTAAATCGACGCAGTGCCATACCGCAAAAAATGGCCTGGTCATTAGGCAAGAAAATCTTCCGGGGCTGAAGTGGTTAAAGGGAATCTCCAAAAAAAAAAAAAAAAGAAAAATGTTGTTTTTGCTTTCTAGAGCAGTGATCATCACTATAATAAGCAATCAGAGTGTAAAATAAACAAAATCCTGATCACCTCCCCAGAGCTCTACAATGTCACAATGGAAACCCCACACTTTTCACATATTTATCTGTAAACAATGTTGAAAACCATTTATCATTTTCCTTCCACTTCACAATTATGTGCCACTTTGTGTTGGTCTATCACATAAAATCCCAATAAAATACATTTACGTTTTTTGGTTGTAACGTGACAAGATGTGGAACATTTCAAGGGGTATGAATACTTTTTTCAAGGCCCTGTATAGTGTTGCAATATATTAAAATCGTGAATGTCGGCGGCATGCAACTCATTACCATTCACCAAGTAACACAATTAGGCCTTGTCCCTCCCCCAAGCCTGTGATTGGATAGTGAAGGAGAATCAGCAGACTGATGAGCTCATCTCCCGGTCACTCTGATCTCTCCTACTATAAGGAGGCAGCACATGAGCACTGCAGCACAATTGATTGGCAACTGCAGCTGCTTCCCCCTCTCTCAGTCCGAACTCTGCTATAAAGGGGCTGAAAGAAGCTAATACCAATTTGAACGCAGATACTTAAAGCGGGATTCTGGCCGTGAAAAAAAAAAAAAAAATTAAAAGTCAGCAGCTACAAACACTGTAGCTGCTGACTTTAAATAAGTAGACTTACCTGTCCTGGGTGCCCGCGATGTCGGCCGCCTGAGGCCGACCCGTCCCTCGGCTCTCGGGTCCCGGCACCGCCATCCAAACTAAGGGAAACAGGCAGTGGAGCCTTGCGGCTTCACTGCCAGCTTCCTACTGCGCACACGCGAGCGGCGCGGCGTTCTGTGAATGGACCCGTGGTGTCCTGGGAACACACACAGTTCCCAGAAGACAACGGGGCCGCTCACCGAGGAGCAGAACACGCCGCGGAATAGGAAGAGGCGGATTAGGAAGACTGCCTAGCAACAAGGGTTTAGGTAAGTTTAAAATTTTTTTTTTTCAAATGTTTTTTTTTATTTTTTTTTAGGATTTTTCATGCAATTTTTTTTTTTTTTTAGGGTGGCCCTCCACTTTAAACTGCTTGCATTTAATGAATTTTAATGGATAAACTTTTGCTGTAATTGGTGTGGTATTCATATCTGCTACTGCCAACACTCCAATAGAAGCGTCAGGTTCAGGCAAGCTTAATAAAAGGACGAACATAAATATTTCACAAGTCAGATTCTACAGTTATTATTAGTGATGAGTGAATGATGAGTGAATGATGAGTGAATGATGAGCCATCCTGCTAATGTATGTATTCCTCTAAACATATGCATGGAGAATACTTCGGTCTGCATTGAACTATACGTGAACCGTGATTGGCCGATTTCCCTAAACTGCTTCAGCTTCTGTCGATGAGGCAAATCCATGTGCAAAAATAATAAAAGTAAAATAAAAAAATACTAAATATCTATAAACAAAATAATAATAAAATAAAAAAAAAAAACTTACCAGCCACCTTGGCAGGGTTGGTTCCGGACCAGATTTTACACTCCACTTGTGTCCACCAACAGGAGAAACAAGGCAGAGAAGGAGAGAGGAAGAATTGGAAGTACAGAAGAAAGAAGGACAAGGTAAAGTGAGAGAGGGAAAGATATGAAAGAAGGAAGAAAAGAAAAGAAGGAAACAAAGAAAGAAATGTAAGAGTTCTTAGGGCATTTGTATTGTAGCTATCGGTAATCTGGAAGTCAATATTTTCTAGATTAGAAGGAATAGCGGAGAGTAATGCCGCGTACACACGATCGGACTTCTCGTCGGAAAAAGATATGACGGCTTTTCCAATGGGATTCCGCTTAAGCTTGCCTTGCATACACATGGTCACGCAAAATTTCTCTAAACTTACGACCGTCAAGAACGCGGTGACGTACAACACTATGACGAGCCGAGAAAATGAAGTTCAATGCTTCCGAGCATGCCTCGAATTGTTTCCGAGCATGCGTAGGAATTTTGCACGTCGGAATTGACACAGACGATCGCATTTTCGGATGGGAACTTTTTCCCGACCGGAAAATTAAGAACGTGCTCTCAATCTTTTGCTGGCTGGAATTCGGCCAGCAAAAGTCCGATGGAGCATACACACGGTCGCATTTTCCGACGAAAAACTCTCATCTGTATTTTGTTGGCCGAAATTCTGATTGTGTGTATGCGGCAAAAGAGAGAGAGAGAGAGAGAGAGGGGGGGAGAGAGAGAGAGAGAGAGAGGGAGAGAAGGAGAGAGAAGGAGAGAGAGGGAGAGAGAGGGGGAGAGAGAGAGGGGGAGAGGGGGGAGAGAGAGGGAGAGGGGGGGAAGAGAGAGAGGGGGGAGGGAGAGGGGAGGTGGAGAGGGAGATTGAGAGAGGGGGTAGAGAGGGAAGAGGGAGAGAGAGAGATGGGGGAGGGAGGGGGAGGGGAGAGGGGAGAGAGAGAAAGGGAGAGAGAGAGAGGGAGAGAGAGAGAGGGAGAGAGGGGGGAGGTGGAGAGGGGGAGAGAGAGAGAGAGAGGGGGAGAGAGAGGGAGAGGGGGAGAGAGAGAGGGGGAGAGAGAAAGGCGAGGTGGAGATTAAGAGGGGGGTAGAGAGGGAAGAGGGAGAGAGAGAGATAGGGGAGGGAGGGGAAGAGAGGGGGAGGGGAGAGGGGTGGAGAGAGAGAGAGAGATAGGGAGAGGGTGAGAGGGGGGAAAGAGAGATGGGGGGGAGAGAGGGGGAGAGAGAAAGGGGAGGTGGAGAGGGAGATTGAGAGGGGGTAGAGAGGGAAGAGAGAGAGATGGGGGAGGGAGGGGAGAGGGGGAGAGAGGAAGAGGGAGAGAGAGGGAGAGAGGGGGAGTGAGAGGGAGAGGGAGAGAGAGAGGGGGGAGAGAGAGAGGGAGGGGGAGAGGGGGAGTGAGGGGGAGAGAGAGAGGGGGGGGGAGAGAGGGGGGGGAAGGGGAGGTGGAGATTAAGAGGGGGGTAGAGAGGGAAGAGGGAGAGAGAGAGATGGGGAGGGAGGGGAAGAGAGGGGGAGGGGAGAGGGGCGGAGAGAGAGAGGGGGAGAGAGGGGGGGAGAGAGAGGGGGGAGAGAGAAAGGGAGGTGGAGAGGGAGATTGAGAGGGGGGTAGAGAGGGAAGAGGGAGAGAAAGAGATGGGGGAGGGAGGGAGAGAGAGAGGGGGGTGTGGAGAGGGAGAGAGAGAGGGGGGGAGGGAGGGGATAGAGGGAGAGATTGGGGGAGAAGGAGACAGAGAGAGAGGGGGGAGGTGGAGAGGGGGGAGAGAGAGAGGGGGAGAGAGGGGGGGGAGATAGAAAGGGAGGTGGAGATTAAGAGGGGGTAGAGAGGGAATAGGGAGAGAGAGAGATGGGGGAGGGAGGGGAAGAGAGAGGGAGGGGAGAGGGGCGGAGAGAGAGAGAGAGAGAGAGGGAGAGAGAGAGAGGGAGAGAGAGGGCGAGAGAGAGGGGGAGAGAGAAAGTGGAGGTGGAGAGGGGGATTGAAAGGGGGTAGAGAGGGAAGAGGGAGAGAGAGAGATGGGGGAGGGAGGGAGAGAGAGAGAGAGGGGGGGGGTGTGGAGAGGGAGAGATAGAGAGGGGGGAGGGAGGGGATAGAGGGAGAGATTGGGGGGAGAGGGAGACAGAGAGAGAGGTGGAGAGGGAGGGAGAGATAAAGGGGGAGAGGAGAAGGGAAAGAGAGGGAGAGAGAGAGAGGGGGGGAGAGGGAGGGGGAGAGAGAAACAAGGAAGAGAAGGAGGGAGGAAAAATTGAAAGTACAGAAGAAAGAAGGACAAGGTAAAGAGAGAGAGGGAAAGATCTGAAAGAAGGAAGAAAAGAAAAGAAGGAAGGAAACAAAGAAAGAAATGTAAGAGTTCTTAGGGCATTTGTATTGTAGCTATCAGTAACCTGGAAGTCAATATTTTCTAGATTAGAAGGAATAGCGGAAAGAAAGAGAGAGAGAGAAAGGGGGGAGAGAGAGAGAAAGGGGGGGGGAGAGAGAGAGAGAGAGATATGTCAAATCGCTCGAATTGCCAGCAATGGCACCATCCGAATCGGTGTGACGCTGCACCGATTCCCAAAAGTAGTTTCTTTACTACTTTTGGCGACTTCGGGGTGCAATTTCAATAGACATCTGTGCAGCAACCCGAACAGATGTCTCTGAAATCACCCCCGAAGTAGGGACTGACATGCGGGAACAAAATCATGCATTTCAGCTGAACTCGCACAATTTTATTCCCGCTGTCAGTGTGAACCTGGGCTAATAGTGAGAGTGGACAGAATGTGGTGCCTGACATAGAAGTCAGGAAAGAGGATTTTTGGAGGGAACAACTAAGACTTCACACTCAATAGAGCCAGAGAAATAGTTAAAATGATTGACTGGGAATCTGTTGAACCCAATGTAGGGATGTCGTTTACCTACATGGCTCCTAAAAATAACTTGCTGTATCAGGTGGTAAAGCAAGGGGAGGAGGAGGTGGAGCAACTAGTGGTTCCCAATCCCTATCGTCGGATGGTATTAGATTTAGCCCATGGTCATATAATGGGTGGACACCTGGGTATAGAGAAAACTAAGGAGAGAATAACCCAGAAGTTCTTTTGGCCTGGGTTACATGCCGATGTCAAAGAATATTGTGAGCCATGCCCATAGTGTCAGTATTCTGCTCCATCGCCCCATTTTTGCAGTCCGCTGGTACCGTTGAAGTACCTTTTGAAAGAACTGGCATGGATCTGATGGGACCAGTAGTAAAGTCTGCCCGGAGCCATCAGCTCATACTGGCAATACTGGACTATGCCACACGGTATCCTGAAGCCTTTCTCTTGCGTAATACCTCAGCTAAGACTATTACTAATGAGCTTGTTCAGGTATTTAGTCATGTGGGTATTCCAAAAGAGGTAATAACGGTTCAAGGCACACCATTTATGTCAAGAGTCACTAAAGAACTGTGCAAGTTGTTCAAAATCTCCCATCTCAGTACCTCTGTCTACCACCCCCAAACTGATGGTCTTGTGGAGAGATTTAACAAGATGCCCAAAAGCATGTTAAAAAAGGTGGTGGACAAAGATGGGAGAAATTGGGATTTTTTCCTATTGTAACTCATGTTTGCTGTACTAGTATACAAGTACCCCAGGCCTCTACGGGTAATACACCATTTGAACTACCGTATGGTAGACATCTCAAGGGATTGCTAGATGTCACAAAAGAAATGTGGGAGGGAGAGACAACGCCTTATAGAAGTGTCATCGAGCATATCTCACTGATGCAAGATAGGATTGCCGCTGTCATGCCGCTTGTACGGGGACCAGGGCTGGACTGGGACAAAAATTTGGCCCTGGACTTCCTCATGACCGGCCCACTTTAATTTTGAGTGTCCCCAACAGTGTCCCCCTTACATCAGAGTGTCCCCAACTGCGCCCCCCTTACATCAGAGTGTCCCCAACAGCGTCCCCCTTACATCAGAGTGTCCCCAACAGCATCCCCCTTACATCAGAGTGTCCCCAACAGCGTCCCCCTTACATCAGAGTATCCCCAACAGCGTCCCCCTTACATCAAAGAGTCCCCACCAGCAGCCCCCTTCACATCAGAGTGCCCATCAGAAGCCCTTCACATCAGAGAGCCCCCATCAGCAGCCCCCTTCACATCAGTGTGTCCTCCCTTTCCTCCCCCTCCCACATGTACTCACAGTTTTGAAGGCAGCTTCTCGTTCCTCTCTCCAGTCATGTGATAACAAGTGATAGGGGAGAGAGGAAGGAAAGTCTACCGTTGGTCTATCTCCCCCTGCACGCTGGAGGGAGCAGAAAGCCTAATGCTCTCTCCAGCATATGGCGGAAGCTGCTCCTCCCGACAGGAGTGAAATTGTGATCACTCACTGTCAGAGAGGAGCGGCTCCAGGACCGCACCTGACTGACCCACTGAGCCATCAGCCCACCGGGAATCTCCCGGTAGTCCCGATGGCCAGTACATGCCTGACGGGGACATATGGAGCAAGCCCAGGAGGCCCAGAGAAGGGTTTATAATCGGGGTGCCAAGACCAGAACCTTCAACCCTGGTGATAGAGTGCTGGTACTAATCCCCACAGTTGAGAGTAAATTCCTAGCAAAGTGGCAAGGTCCCTTTGAAATTGTGGAAAGAGTAGGGGAAGTAAACTACAAAGTTTACCAGCCAGGGAAAAGGAAACCAGAGCAAATATATCACATTAATCTCTTGAAACCCCCCAAAAGGACACGGCCCTCGTGACAACTGAGGTGCCCATAACTGAAACCTTGTCAGTGGCCCAACAGAAGGACGTTAAAGAGATAGAGACTTTTTCTCTCGCCTACCCGGACAGACCAGTGTTATACAGTGTGACATCATTACAGAAGCAGGTGTCTGCGTAAATGTAAAGCCCTATAGAATACCCAAGGCAAGGCGAGAAAAAGTTGCAAATGAAATAAAGAACATGTTAGAGTTGGACGTGATAGAGGTGTCCCACAGTGACTGGTCAAGTCCCATAGTGTTAGTCCCAAAGCCAGATGGCACTATAAGGTTTTGTAATGATTTCAGGAAGTTGAACAGCGTGTCCAAATTCGATGCGTACCCAATACCTCGGGTTCAACAAGCTTTTTAACAGATCGGGTAGTACCCGGTACATAACTACTTTGGATCTGACTCGAGTTTATTGGCAGATACCCCTAACAGAATCTGCAAAAGAGAAGACGGCCCTTTCTACCCCTGAGGGGTCATTCCAGTATAAGCGGATGTCTTTTGGTTTGCGTAGTGCTCCTGCCTCATTCCAGAGAATGATGGACAAGACATTGAGACCACATCGCCAATACGCAAGCCACCTATTTGGATGATGTCGTCATCCACAGCCCAGATTGGGACTCTCATTGAAATCAGGACTCACTGTCAACCCCAAAAGGGTGCCTTAGGCTTGGAGGAGGCCAAATACCTTGGCTACATTATTGGTCAAGGGCTGATCAAGCCTCAGATTAACAAGAAATTGTTCGAAAGTGGCCCCAACCTTTAAATAAAAAGCAAGTTTGTGCATTTCTTGGGATCACAGGGTACTATAGGCATTTTATACCCAGTTTTGCCACCATTGCAGCTCTACTGACCGATCTAACCAAGGGTAGAGAGTCGGTCATGATTAAGTGGAGAAGGCATTTCAAATGTTGACACAAGATCTTTGTGTACAACCTGTGCTCGTGACCCCAGATTTCGTAAAGGAGTTTGTGGTACAGACAGACGGGGAGGAGCACCCAGTGGTCTACCTGAGCAGAAAGCTTAACAAACATGAGAAAAACAATGCTATTGTTGAGAAGGAATGTTTAGCTATTAAATGGGCTGTAGATGCCCTGAAATATTACCTGTTGGGGAGACCATTCAAACTAGTCACTGATCATGCCCCTTTCAAATGGATGTGTGATAACAAAGAGAAAAACAGTCGGGTGACAAGGTGGTTTCTTGCTTTTCAAGTATTTAACCGGTTCCTATTCCTTCCATTGTGCCACAGATATACTGCGGCACAATGGCATTCCTGGGCGAAACCCCCGTATGGGTACATCCTTCCTTTAAGAGCTGGGTGGACACCCGCTGCATGGCGAGGGACCCGGTGTGCGCGGCCAGCACACACAAATTACTGTTCTGCCAAGGGAGAGGAGACATATCGTTTGTTCCTACTAAGTAGGAACAAACGATATATCTCCTCCCCAAGTCAGTCACATCTACATACAGTTAGAACATGCCGAGGGGACACACATTTAACCCCCCTTGATCGCCCCCTAGTGTTAACCCCTTCCCTACCAGTGACATTTACACAGTAATCAGTGCATATTTATAGCACTGATCTCTGTATAAATGCCAATGGTCCCAAAAATGTGTCAAAAGTGTTCGATCTGTCCGTCGCAATGTTGCAGTACCGCAAAAAATCGCAGATCGCCACCATTACTAGTAAAAAATAAATAAATAAATAAAAAAGCCATAAAAATGCCATAAATCTTTTATGGCAGAAGTTGGCGGAAGTGACGTCAAAACGTCACTTCCGTCCACAGCTCTTAAAGGGCCATTTTTTTTAAATGACAATTTTTTTTTTATTATTGCATTTTAGCGTAAATATGAGATGTGATGTCTTTTTGACCCCAGATCTCATATTTAAGAGGTCCTGTCATGCTTTTTTCTATTACAAGGGATGTTTACATTACTTGAAATAGGAATAAAAGTGACTTTTTTTTTTAAATAGTGTAAAAATAAAAGTTAAAATATATAAGAAAAAAAAAATTTAAACACGCCCTGTCCTGACAAGCTTGCGTGCAGAAGCGAACGCATATGTGAGTAGCGTCCGCATATGAAAACGGTGTTCAAACCACACATGTGAGGTATTGCCACGATCGGTAGAGCAAGAGCAATAATTCCAGCCCTAGACCTCCTCTGTAACTCAAAGCATGCAACCTGTAGAATTTTTTTAAACGTCGCCTATGGAGATTTTTAAAGGGGTAAAGTTTGTCGCCATTCCACGAGCGGGCGCAATTTTGAAGCGTGACATGTTTGGTATCAATTTACTCAGCATAATATTATCTTTCACAATATAAAAACAAACTGGGCTAACTTTACTGTTGTCTTATTTTTTTAATTCAAAAAAGTGTATTTTTTCCACAAAAAAAAGTGCGCTTGTAAGACCGCTGCGCAAATACGCTGTGACAAAAAGTATTGCAAGGACCGCCATTTTATTCTCTAGGGTGTTAGAAAAAAAAATGTATAATGTTTGGGGGTTCTAAGTAATTTTCTAGCAAAAAAAAACTGTTTTTAACTTGTAAACAACAAACAACTCAGAAAGAGGCTCGGTCCTTAAGTGGTTAAAGGTCATGTGCGTGTAAAGGCAGGTGTCCCAATACTTTTTACAATATAGAGTATAAAGTATATATATATATATATATATATATATATATATATATATATATATATATATATGTATATACCCTGTTTCCCCGAAAATATGACCTAGCGTGATTGTCGGTGATGGCTGCAATATAAGCCCTACCCCCCAAATAAGCCCTAGTTAAATACCTTGTAGGTCTTATTTTCAGGGTAGGGCTTATTTTCGGGGAAACAGGGTAGGGCTTATTTGGTGGGTAGGGCTTATGTTGCAGCCATCACCGAGAATCACGCTAGGTCTTATTTTCGGAGAAACAGGGTATATATATATATATATATATATATATATATATATATATATATATATATATATATATATATGTATATGTATGTATATATAATATATATATATATATATATATATATATATATATATATATATGTATATATATATATATATATATATATATATATATATATATATATATATTTATATATATATGTCTGCTGGAGGAGAGCTTGAGCTTTTGAAAAACAACACACAGATCTGGAAGAAATACACAAAGTACACTAGGATTCTAGAAGAATATATTAGAAAATATTTGCTGATCCCGGAGTTGAGCTTCAATATTTTACAACATCTCCGTCTTACCATTCCTGGTTGGTTCGAGGTGGAGTCGTACTTTAACCGCTTCAGATCCGGGCCATTGCCAAATGACGGCAACAGCGCGGATCTAAATTGCCGGGACAACGTCTATTGACGTCGTCCCGTGCACGAGCGGCCTGCGCGCCCCCTGCAGGGCGCGCGCGGCGCGCTCGGTGAACAGCGAGTCTATGAGACTCGCCTGATCACAGATCAGAGTAAGGGGTTGGCCCCGACCCCTTACCACATGATCAGCTGTCAGCCAATGACAGCTGATCATGTGATGTAAACAGAGCCGGTAATCGGCTATTTTTCCTCCTCGCGCTGACAGCGTGAGGAGGAAAAAAAAAACCCGATCACCGGCGGCCGTGATCGGGACATCAGTCCCGATCACGGCGCTCTTATAACACAAAGCAATAGGCAGCAGTGCTGCCTACAAGTGCCCACCAGAGTCACCCATCAGTGCCCACAGTGCCATCAATCAGTGCCACCCATCAGTGCCCACAGTGCCACCCATCAGTGCCCACAGTGCCACCCATCAGTGCCACCCATCAGCACCCACATCAGTGCCACCCATCAGCACCCACATCAGTGCAACCTATCAGTGCCCATCAGTGTCACCTACCAGTGCCCATAAGTGCCAGTCAGTGCCGCCCATCAGTGCCACCCATCAGTGCCCCCATCAGCGCCGCCCATCAGTGGTACCTATCAGTGCCCATCCGTGCCACCTATCCGTGCCACCCATCCGTGCCACCCATCCGTGCCACCCATCTGTGCCGCCCATCCGTGGCCATCAGTGCCGCCTTATCTGTGCCCATCAGTACCGCCTTATCTGTCCCCATCAGTACCGCCTGAACTGTCCCCATCAGTACCGCCTTATCTGTCCCCATCAGTACCGCCTTATCTGTCCCCATCAGTACCGCCTTATCTGTCCCCATCAGTGCCGCCTTATCTGTCCCCATCAGTGCCGCCTTAACTGTGCCTATCAGTGCCGCCTTAACTGTGCCTATCCGTGCCCATCAGTGCAGCCTATCAGTGCCCTCCAGTGCCGCCTCATCAGCGCATATCAATGAAGGAGAAAAATTACCTGTTTGCAAAATTTTATAACAAACTATTAAACATGATTTTTTTTTTTTTCAAAAATTTCCATCTTTTTTTGTTTGTTTAGCAAAAAATAAAAATCCCAGCTGTGATTAAATACCACCAAAAGAAAGCTCTATTTGTGGGAAAAAAATGATAAAAATTTCATTTGGGTACAGTGTTGTATTACCGCGCAATTGTCATTCAAAGTGCGACAGCGCTGAAAGCTGAAAATTGGTCTGGGCAGGAGGGGGGTTTAAGTGCCCAGTAAGCAAGTGGTTAAGTCCCTAAAAAAAAGTAACCTGGCCGTTCACCATTTGCAAACTACCTTTATTCCTTCAAGTATGGAAAAAAAACCCCGGTAATCTCCTCTTTGAAACATAAACCTCCTTTTTTTACAAACAAAAGCCGGCGTTTTTGGATCACTCAGCTGATCGCGCACAAGATTTTCCATTTGAAGTTAGAGCTTTCTTTCTTTTCTTTTTCCTTTTTTTTTTCCTTTTTGAAAGCGATTGAAAATGATGAAGAAAAAAAGGAACACATTTTCGACTTGATTTAATTGAATCCAGCCCCTCGCGATTATTCTGTTTGATGATGGGTGTGACTTTGGCGCAGACTTCTGACCACCAGGCTGGATACGTTGGATGGCGGTGCTCCTTGCAAATGCTGAGCGATTACATAAAATAGCATTCGGATTGCCCAAAGAAAAAAAAAAGCGATACTATTCTGCCTCGGGAAAAACCTTTTCTAATGTTCCAAAGACTCAAGAATTAACTTTCCAGGTGCCCTAAAGGGCACTGACGCTCATAGGAAAGAGTCATTATTACACAGGCTCCTCTCCAAAAAACCCCAGTCAGGTTATGGAGGGGTTTTTTTTAAGTCAAACTACACTATATTGCCAAAAGTATTGGGACGCCTGCCTTTACACGCACATGAAATTTAATGGCATCCCAGTCTTAGTCCAGAGGGTTCAATATTGAGTTGGCCCACCCTTTGCAGCTATAAGAGCTTCAACTCTTCTGGGAAGGCTGTCCACAAGGTTTAGGAGTGTGTCTATGGGAATGTTTGACCATTCTTCCAGAAGCGCATTTGTGAGGTCAGGCACTGATGTTGGACGAGAAGGCCTGGCTCGCAGTCTCCGCTCTAATTCATCCCAAAGGTCTTCCATCGGGTTGAGGTCAGGACTCTGTGCAGACCAGTCAAGTTCCTCCACCCCAAACTCGCTCATCCATGTCTTTATGGACCTTGCTTTGTGTCCAAATCATTTGGTGGAGGGGGGATTATGGTGTGGGGTTTTTTTTTTCAGGGTTTGGACTTGGCCCCTTAGTTCCAGTGAAGGAAGGGAGCACTTAAGGCATCAGCATACCAAGACATTTTGGACAGTTTCATGCTCCCAACTTTGTAGGAACAGTTTAGGGACGGCCCCTTCCTGTTCCAGCATGACTGCGCACCAGTGTACAAAGCAAGGTCCATAAACACATGGATGAGCGAGTTTGGGGTGGAGGAACTTGAATGGCCTGCACAGAGTCCTGACCTCAACCTGATAGAACATCTTTGGGATAAATTAGACCAGAGACTGCGAGCCAGGCCTTCTCGGCCAACATCAGTGCCTAACCTCACAAATACACTTCTGGAAGAACGGTCAAACATTCCCATAGACACACTCCTAAACCTTGTGGACAGCCTTCCCAGAAGAGTTGAAGCTGTTATGGCTGCAAAGGGCGGGCCAACTCAATATTGAACCCTACGGACTAAGACTGGGATGCCACTAAAGTTCATGTGCGTGTAAAGGCAGGTGTCCCAATACTTTTGGTAATATAGGGTATCTCTTAAATATATGCTGTATATATTATGATGTTTCACACAATATCTTACAAAACCCTAAAGGCAGACATCCCAATACTTTTGACAAGATAGTGTATGTATATATATATATATATATATATATATATATATATATATAAATTAATCATTAAAAAAAATGTAAAGGGCCCCCGTCCTCCCATGCTTGCACGCAAAGGCGAACGTGTGTGTCGGCCCCACACGCATGCAAACAGCGGTCGTCCCACACATGTGAGGTATCACCGTGAACATCAAATCATCAGATCATTCTAGCTAAGGACCTCCCCTGTAAATCTTAAGTGGTAACCTGTAAAGGCTTTTAAAGCGCCACCTAGTAAAATTTTCGGCATTTGTCACCGTTGCACGGGCATGCCCAATTTTAAAGCGGCTGGGGTGGGACAAATTTAGATGGGGGAAGGGGGGGGGTGGCACCCGGCGCCCATTTTTAGTCTTGCCTAGGGCAGCACAAAACCAAAATACACCACTGCCCCCCCCCCCCCCCCAAAAAACAACTTTCTATTAATACACACCAAACTGAGCATGTGCTGAGTGCCTCCTAGGGTTCTGTGCTATTAGCAGATGGATTGGGGACAGTGGAAGAAGGGGAGGATCAGAGAAAACAGGATCAAACCGCCTTTTTTACACAATGCAGAGGATTAACCCCTTAGGTTCCACAGTGAGTATAACAAGCATGCTTTACTGCATATACAGACTGATTTTACTGTTGTGGGTTTAGTAAAGCTGGATACACACCATACAACTTTTGTTGTTCAGTTTCCTTTACTATGTAATGCAGGGGCCGGCCTGATTGCATACAAATAGAAATTGTTTAGGTTTGACCTCATATTATATGGTTTTGGTAAATCTAAAGGAAAAAATCTTAGACCCCTTTTCACACCGGGGCGGTGCGCTTGTGGGACGTTCGAAAAAGTCCTACAATCAGCACCTTTGGGGTGGTTTGGGAGCCCTGTATACAGCGCTCCCAAAACGCCCTGCCCATTGAAATGAATGGGCAGCGCTTCCAAAGAACCTGAAAAGCGCTTCGGAAGCGACGCAACACGGGCGTTTTTAACCCCTTCTTCTGGGTTAAAAGCGCCCTGGCCGAAAAGCACCACTTAAGCACATGCCGACCAGCGCGCGACGATGTACGTCGGCACAATGGCACGGCTGGGCAAATGGGTGTACAGCTACGTCCCCTTTAAGAAGCGACATTGTGGGCTCGCGTGCCCGTGTGCTCCTTGACTGTGACCGCGGCTCCTGCGGACTCGATGTCCACCGGGTGCCCGCGATCGTGTTACGGAGCGGAAGAACGGGGAGGTGTCTATGTAAACAAGGCATTTCCCCGTTCTGCCTAGTGACAGGCAGGGGCGGACTGACAACTCATGGGGCCCCCGGGCAATAGAAGATCATGGGGCCCCCTGTGTCTCCGCCCACATGCAAGCCGCACCTACACAAAGCCCCACTTACATGGGGCACACAGTAAGGCACATCACATGGCACACAGCAGAGCACGGGGCACATCATGGGGCACAGGGCATGGGGCACACAGTAGGGCACATCACAGGACACATAATGGGGCACCCAGCAGGGTTTATTATGCTGTACACATCAGGGCACATTATTGAGCACAGCATGGTGCATCACAGAGGGTACAGGGCACATCAGTGGGTACACAGCGGGGCACATCACAGAGCACATCAGGAGATACACAGCAGGGAGCGTGCCGCACATCACAGGGCATGTGGCAAATAGTAGGGCACACAGCAGGGCACACAGTAGGGCACATCCTTGGGAACAGGACACAGGCGGTACACATCAGGGCACACATCCCAGGGCATGGGGCACACAGAACACATTACAGGGCACACAGTAGAGCACAACAGGTGGTACACAGCAGGGCACATCACAAGGCACATCACAGGGCAAGGGGCACAGAGTAGGGCACATAAGGGGGTACACTAGCAGGGCACATCACAGGCCATGGGGCACGCAGTAGGGCAAATAGCAGGGCACAAACCAAAACACAGGGCACACAATAGAGGACTGGGATCCTCCAGACTTAACACAGTGTCTTTCAGGGTAGCCATCAGGGGGGAAGGCGACACAGTGGGGGTGGAGGACACAGGGAGACACCATGGGGGGGGGGGTTGGAGGGCACAGGGGGACACTGTAGGTGGGTGGAGGGCACAGGGGGACACTGTGTGTGAGTGGCACAGGGAGACACCATGGGGGGGGGATGGAAGACACAGGGGGACACTGTGGGGGGTGAAGGGCACAGGGAGATACTGTGGGGAGGTGGAGGGCACAGGGGGACACTGTGGGGAAGTGGGGGGCACAGGGGGACACTGTGGGGGGTGGAGGGCACTGTGGGGGGGAGGTGGAGGGCACAGGGGGGCACTGTGGGGAGGTGGAGGGCACAGGGGGACACTGTGGGGAGGTGGGGGCACAGGGGGACACTGTGGGGAGGTGGAGGGCACAGGGGGACACTGTGGGGGGTGGAGGGCACAGGGGGGCACTGTGGGGAGGTGGAGGGCACAGGGGGACACTGTGGGGAGGTGGGGGCACAGGGGGACACTGTGGGGAGGTGGAGGGCACAGGGGGACACTGGGGGGGTGGAGGGCACAGGGGGGCACTGTGGGGAGGTGGGGGGGCACAGGGGAACACTGTGGGGGGGGTGGAGGGCACAGGGGGGCACTGTGTGGAGGGGGGAGGTGGAGGGCACTGTGGGGGGCACTGTGGGGAGGTGGGGGCACAGGGGGACACTGTGGGGAGGTGGAGGGCACAGGGGGACACTGTGGGGGGTGGAGGGCACAGGGGGGCACTGTGGGCAGGTGGAGGGCACAGGGGGACACTGTGGGGAGGGGGGAGGTGGGGGGCACAAGGGGGCACTGTGGGGAGGTGGGGGGCACATGGGGACACTGTGGGGAGGTGGGGGGGCACAGGGGATCACTGTGGGGAGGTGGAGGGCACAGGGGGACACTGTGGGGAGGTGGGGGGCACAGGGGGACACTGTGGGGAGGTGGAGGGCACAGGGGGACACTGTGGGGAGGTGGGGGGCACAGGGGGACACTGTGGAGGGCACAGGGGACACTGTGGGGAGGTGGGGGTACAGGGGGACACTGTGGGGAGGTGGAGGGCACTGTGGGGAGGTGGGGGCACAGGGGGTCACTGTGGGGAGGTGGGGGGCACAGGGGGACACTGTGGGGAGGTGGGGGTCACTGTGGGGCACAGGGGGACACTGTGAGGAGGTGGGGGCACAGGGGGTCACTGTGGGGAGGTGGGGGGCACAGGGGGACACTGTGGGGAGGTGGGGGTCACTGTGGGGCACAGGGGGACACTGTGGGGAGGTGGGGGTCACTGTGGGGAGGTGGGGGGCACAGGGGGTCACTGTGGGGGGTGGAGGGCACAGGGGGGCACTGTGGGGAGGTGGGGGGCACAGGGGGACACTGTGGGGAGGTGGGGGCACAGGGGGACACTGTGGGGAGGTGGGGGGCACAGGGGGACACTGTGGGGGCACAGGGGGACACTGTGGGGAGGTGGGGGTCACTGTGGGGAGGTGGAGGGCACAGGGGGACACTGTGGGGAGGTGGGGGTCACTGTGGGGAGGTGGGGGGCACAGGGGGTCACTGTGGAGGTGGAGGGCACACAGGGGGACACTGTGGGGAGGTGGGGGGCACAGGGGGACACTGTGGGGAGGTAGGGGGCACAGGGGGACACTGTGGGGAGGTGGGGGCACAGGGGGACACTGTGGGGAGGTGGGGCACAGGGGGACACTGTGGGGAGGTGGAGGGCACAGGGGGACACTGTGGGGAGGTGGAGGGCACAGGGGGACACTGTGGAGGGCACAGGGGGACACTGTGGGGAGGTGGGGGGCACAGGGGGACACTGTGGGGAGGTGGGGGGTACAGGGGGACACTGTGGGGAGGTGGAGGGCACTGTGGGGAGCACAGGGGGACACTGTGGGGAGGTGGGGGCACAGGGGGTCACTGTGGGGAGGTGGGGGGCACAGGGGGACACTGTGGGGAGGTGGGGGTCACTGTGGGGCACAGGGGGACACTGTGGGGAGGTGGGGGCACAGGGGGTCACTGTGGGGAGGTGGGGGGCACAGGGGGACACTGTGGGGAGGTGGGGGTCACTGTGGGTCACTGTGGGGAGGTGGGGGGTACAGGGGGACACTGTGGGGAGGTGGAGGGCACTGTGGGGAGCACAGGGGGGCACTGTGGGGAGGTGGGGGCACAGGGGGTCACTGTGGGGAGGTGGGGGGCACAGGGGGACACTGTGGGGAGGTGGGGGTCACTGTGGGGCACAGGGGGACACTGTGGGGAGGTGGGGGCACAGGGGGTCACTGTGGGGAGGTGGGGGGCACAGGGGGACACTGTGGGGAGGTGGGGGTCACTGTGGGGCACAGGGGGACACTGTGGGGAGGTGGGGGGCACAGAGGGACACTGTGGGGAGGTGGGGGCACAGGGGGACACTGTGGGGAGGTGGGGGGCACAGGGGGACACTGTGGGGAGGTGGGGGGCACAGGGGGACACTGTGGGGAGGTAGGGGGCACAGGGGGACACTGTGGGGAGGTAGGGGGCACAGGGGGACACTGTGGGGAGGTGGGGGGCACAGGGGGACACTGTGGGGAGGTGGGGGGCACAGGGGGACACTGTGGGGAGGTAGGGGGCACAGGGGGACACTGTGGGGAGGTAGGGGGCACAGGGGGACACTGTGGGGAGGTGGGGGCACAGGGGGACACTGTGGGGAGGTGGGGGCACAGGGGGACACTGTGGGGAGGTGGAGGGCACAGGGGGACACTGTGGGGAGGTGGAGAGCACAGGGGGACACTGTGGAGGGCACAGGGGGACACTGTGGGGAGGTGGGGGGCACAGGGGGACACTGTGGGGAGGTGGGGGGTACAGGGGGACACTGTGGGGAGGTGGAGGGCACTGTGGGGAGCACAGGGGGGCACTGTGGGGAGGTGGGGGCACAGGGGGTCACTGTGGGGAGGTGGGGGGCACAGGGGGACACTGTGGGGAGGTGGGGGTCACTGTGGGGCACAGGGGGACACTGTGGGGAGGTGGGAGCACAGGGGGTCACTGTGGGGAGGTGGTGGGCACAGGGGGACACTGTGGGGAGGTGGAGGGCACTGTGGGGAGCACAGGGGGCACTGTGGGGAGGTGGGGGCACAGGGGGTCACTGTGGGGAGGTGGGGGGCACAGGGGGACACTGTGGGGAGGTGGGGGTCACTGTGGGGCACAGGGGGACACTGTGGGGAGGTGGGGGCACAGGGGGTCACTGTGGGGAGGTGGGGGGCACAGGGGGACACTGTGGGGAGGTGGGGGTCACTGTGGGGCACAGGGGGACACTGTGGGGAGGTGGGGGGCACAGGGGGACACTGTGGGGAGGTGGGGGGCACAGGGGGACACTGTGGGGAGGTGGGGGGCACAGGGGGACACTGTGGGGAGGTGGGGGCACAGGGGGACACTGTGGGGAGGTGGGGGGCACAGGGGGACACTGTGGGGGCACAGGGGGACACTGTGGGGAGGTGGGGGTCACTGTGGGGAGGTGGGGGGCACAGGGGGTCACTGTGGGGGTGGAGGGCACACAGGGGGGCACTGTGGGGAGGTGGGGGCACAGGGGGACACTGTGGGGAGGTGGGGGGCACAGGGGGACACTGTGGGGGCACAGGGGGACACTGTGGGGAGGTGGGGGTCACTGTGGGGAGGTGGGGGGCACAGGGGGACACTGTGGGGAGGTGGGGGTCACTGTGGGGCACAGGGGGACACTGTGGGGAGGTGGGGGCACAGGGGGTCACTGTGGGGAGGTGGGGGGCACAGGGGGACACTGTGGGGAGGTGGTGGTCACTGTGGGGCACAGGGGGACACTGTGGGGAGGTGGGGGGCACAGGGGGACACTGTGGGGAGGTGGGGGCACAGGGGGACACTGTGGGGAGGTGGGGGGCACAGGGGGACACTGTGGGGGTCACTGTGGGGAGGTGGGGGGCACAGGGGGTCACTGTGGGGGTGGAGGGCACACAGGGGGGCACTGTGGGGAGGTGGGGGGCACAGGAGGACACTGTGGGGAGGTGGGGGCACAGGGGGACACTGTGGGGGTCACTGTGGGGAGGTGGGGGGCACAGGGGGTCACTGTGGGGGTGGAGGGCACACAGGGGGGCACTGTGGGGAGGTGGGGGGCACAGGAGGACACTGTGAGGAGGTAGGGGGCACAGGGGGACACTGTGGGGAGGTGGGGGCACAGGGGGACACTGTGGGGAGGTGGGGGCACAGGGGGACACTGTGGGGAGGTGGAGGGCACAGGGGGACACTGTGGGGAGGTGGAGAGCACAGGGGGACACTGTGGAGGGCACAGGGGGACACTGTGGGGAGGTGGGGGGCACAGGGGGACACTGTGGGGAGGTGGGGGGTACAGGGGGACACTGTGGGGAGGTGGAGGGCACTGTGGGGAGCACAGGGGGGCACTGTGGGGAGGTGGGGGCACAGGGGGTCACTGTGGGGAGGTGGGGGGCACAGGGGGACACTGTGGGGAGGTGGGGGTCACTGTGGGGCACAGGGGGACACTGTGGGGAGGTGGGGGCACAGGGGGTCACTGTGGGGAGGTGGGGGGCACAGGGGGACACTGTGGGGAGGTGGAGGGCACTGTGGGGAGCACAGGGGGCACTGTGGGGAGGTGGGGGCACAGGGGGTCACTGTGGGGAGGTGGGGGGCACAGGGGGACACTGTGGGGAGGTGGGGATCACTGTGGGGCACAGGGGGACACTGTGGGGAGGTGGGGGCACAGGGGGTCACTGTGGGGAGGTGGGGGGCACAGGGGGACACTGTGGGGAGGTGGGGGTCACTGTGGGGCACAGGGGGACACTGTGGGGAGGTGGGGGGCACAGGGGGACACTGTGGGGAGGTGGGGGGGCACAGGGGGACACTGTGGGGAGGTGGGGGCACAGGGGGACACTGTGGGGAGGTGGGGGGCACAGGGGGACACTGTGGGGGCACAGGGGGACACTGTGGGGAGGTGGGGGTCACTGTGGGGAGGTGGGGGGCACAGGGGGTCACTGTGGGGGTGGAGGGCACACAGGGGGGCACTGTGGGGAGGTGGGGGCACAGGGGGACACTGTGGGGAGGTGGGGGGCACAGGGGGACACTGTGGGGGCACAGGGGGACACTGTGGGGAGGTGGGGGTCACTGTGGGGAGGTGGGGGGCACAGGGGGTCACTGTGGGGGTGGAGGGCACACAGGGGGGCACTGTGGGGAGGTGGGGGCACAGGGGGACACTGTGGGGAGGTGGGGGGCACAGGGGGACACTGTGGGGGCACTGGGGGACACTGTGGGGAGGTGGGGGTCACTGTGGGGAGGTGGAGGGCACAGGGGGACACTGTGGGGAGGTGGGGGTCACTGTGGGGCACAGGGGGACACTGTGGGGAGGTGGGGGGCACAGGGGGTCACTGTGGGGAGGTGGGGGGCACAGGGGGACACTGTGGGGAGGTGGGGGGTACAGGGGGACACTGTGGGGAGGTGGAGGGCACTGTGGGGAGCACAGGGGGGCACTCTGGGGAGGTGGGGGCACAGGGGGTCACTGTGGGGAGGTGGGGGGCACAGGGGGACACTGTGGGGAGGTGGGGGTCACTGTGGGGCACAGGGGGACACTGTGGGGAGGTGGGGGCACAGGGGGTCACTGTGGGGAGGTGGGGGGCACAGGGGGACACTGTGGGGAGGTGGGGGTCACTGTGGGGCACAGGGGGACACTGTGGGGAGGTGGGGGGCACAGGGGGACACTGTGGGGAGGTGGGGGCACAGGGGGACACTGTGGGGAGGTGGGGGGCACAGGGGGACACTGTGGGGAGGTGGGGGGCACAGGGGGACACTGTGGGGAGGTAGGGGGCACAGGGGGACACTGTGGGGAGGTAGGGGGCACAGGGGGACACTGTGGGGAGGTGGGGGCATAGGGGGACACTGTGGGGAGGTGGGGGCACAGGGGGACACTGTGGGGAGGTGGAGGGCACAGGGGGACACTGTGGGGAGGTGGAGAGCACAGGGGGACACTGTGGAGGGCACAGGGGGACACTGTGGGGAGGTGGGGGGCACAGGGGGACACTGTGGGGAGGTGGGGGGTACAGGGGGACACTGTGGGGAGGTGGAGGGCACTGTGGGGAGCACAGGGGGGCACTGTGGGGAGGTGGGGGCACAGGGGGTCACTGTGGGGAGGTGGGGGGCACAGGGGGACACTGTGGGTAGGTGGGGGTCACTGTGGGGCACAGGGGGACACTGTGGGGAGGTGGGGGCACAGGGGGTCACTGTGGGGAGGTGGGGGGCACAGGGGGACACTGTGGGGCGGTGGAGGGCACTGTGGGGAGCACAGGGGGCACTGTGGGGAGGTGGGGGCACAGGGGGTCACTGTGGGGAGGTGGGGGGCACAAGGGGACACTGTGGGGAGGTGGGGGTCACTGTGGGGCACAGGGGGACACTGTGGGGAGATGGGGGCACAGGGGGTCACTGTGGGGAGGTGGGGGGCACAGGGGGACACTGTGGGGAGGTGGGGGTCACTGTGGGGCACAAGGGGACACTGTGGGGAGGTGGGGGGCACAGGGGGACACTGTGGGGAGGTGGGGGCACAGGGGGACACTGTGGGGAGGTGGGGGGGCACAGGGGGACACTGTGGGGAGGTGGGGGCACAGGGGGACACTGTGGGGAGGTGGGGGGCACAGGGGGACACTGTGGGGAGGTGGGGGTCACTGTGGGGAGGTGGGGGGCACAGGGGGTCACTGTGGGGGTGGAGGGCACACAGGGGGGCACTGTGGGGAGGTGGGGGGCACAGGAGGACACTGTGGGGAGGTAGGGGGCACAGGGGGACACTGTGGGGAGGTGGGGGCACAGGGGGACACTGTGGGGAGGTGGGGGCACAGGGGGACACTGTGGGGAGGTGGAGGGCACAGGGGGACACTGTGGGGAGGTGGAGAGCACAGGGGGACACTGTGGAGGGCACAGGGGGACACTGTGGGGAGGTGGGGGGCACAGGGGGACACTGTGGGGAGGTGGGGGGTACAGGGGGACACTGTGGGGAGGTGGAGGGCACTGTGGGGAGCACAGGGGGGGCACTGTGGGGAGGTGGGGGCACAGGGGGTCACTGTGGGGAGGTGGGGGGCACAGGGGGACACTGTGGGGAGGTGGGGGTCACTGTGGGGCACAGGGGGACACTGTGGGGAGGTGGGGGCACAGGGGGTCACTGTGGGGAGGTGGGGGGCACAGGGGGACACTGTGGGGAGGTGGAGGGCACTGTGGGGAGCACAGGGGGCACTGTGGGGAGGTGGGGGCACAGGGGGTCACTGTGGGGAGGTGGGGGACACTGTGGGGAGGTGGGGGTCACTGTGGGGCACAGGGGGACACTGTGGGGAGGTGGGGGCACAGGGGGTCATAGTGGGGAGGTGGGGGGCACAGGGGGACACTGTGGGGAGGTGGGGGTCACTGTGGGGCACAGGGGGACACTGTGGGGAGGTGGGGGGCACAGGGGGACACTGTGGGGAGGTGGGGGCACAGGGGGACACTGTGGGGAGGTGGGGGCACAGGGGGACACTGTGGGGAGGTGGGGGGCACAGGGGGACACTGTGGGGGCACAGGGGGACACTGTGGGGAGGTGGGGGTCACTGTGGGGAGGTGGGGGGCACAGGGGGTCACTGTGGGGGTGGAGGGCACACAGGGGGGCACTGTGGGGAGGTGGGGGCACAGGGGGACACTGTGGGGAGGTGGGGGGCACAGGGGGACACTGTGGGGGCACAGGGGGACACTGTGGGGAGGTGGGGGTCACTGTGGGGAGGTGGGGGGCACAAGGGGACACTGTGGGGAGGTGGGGGTCACTGTGGGGCACAGGGGGACACTGTGGGGAGGTGGGGGCACAGGGGGTCACTGTGGGGAGGTGGGGGGCACAGGGGGACACTGTGGGGAGGTGGGGGTCACTGTGGGGCACAGGGGGACACTGTGGGGAGGTGGGGGGCACAGGGGGACACTGTGGGGAGGTGGGGGCACAGGGGGACACTGTGGGGAGGTGGGGGGCACAGGGGGACACTCTGGGGGTCACTGTGGGGAGGTGGGGGGCACAGGGGGTCACTGTGGGGGTGGAGGGCACACAGGGGGGCACTGTGGGGAGGTGGGGGGCACAGGAGGACACTGTGGGGAGGTGGGGGGCACAGGGGGACACTGTGGGGGTCACTGTGGGGAGGTGGGGGGCACAGGGGGTCACTGTGGGGGTGGAGGGCACACAGGGGGGCACTGTGGGGAGGTGGGGGGCACAGGAGGACACTGTGGGGAGGTGGGGGCACAGGGGGACACTGTGGGTGGGAAGCTGTGCAGCAACTTTCTAGTAGCAGCACGTGGTACAAGCTGCTGCACTTTCCTCCCTACATGCAGAGTAGCGCGGGAAGCGGCTGTATACAGACCTCTCGTGATGCGCTCCTCCTCCTCCTCGCCGGCCCCTCCTCTTTTCTGTCCGTCCGAGGTGATGACAGATACAAGCACCTGGGGTGGACGGGAGCGAAGGAGGGGCCCGTGGGGAGGAGGAGGAGCGCATCACGAGGTGTGTGTGTATACACTGCAGTCTCTTAGCAGTGAGCAGGGGCCTGATCAGCCCGTCAATCACAGCTAGCTGACGGGTAGATCGGGTCCCGAAGTGGAAGCTGCCATGGGGCCCCCTACTGGCCACGGGCCCTCGGTCAGCGTCCGAACTGCCCGATGGTCAGTCCGCCCCTGGTGACAGGACAGAGATCACTGCTCCCTGTGATCGGGTGCAGTGATCGCTGTCTTGTGAGTTGTAGCCCCTCCCTCCCCCACAGTTAGAACCACTCCCTAGGACACACTTAAAGTGGATGTAAACCCAGAAAAAAAAATGTTTTTGATGTCATAATGTAGAGTATAAGATTTCCTATCATTTGAGCCCAGTCTTGCCACAAAGAGTTAATCCAGCTCTGAGCAATCCCCTTTTATTGTTCAGTGAGATAAAACTTGACAAACTGAGAAAAACTTTGTCAAATCCTCCCCCTTGCTGTGAGTGACAGGTGATTTACATATCTCGTGCACTAGACTAAGACATGCATTATTTTTTAATTCCCTCCCCCACTCCTTTCTTTAGCAGCTCTGCAAGGATTGGCTGTTCCACACCTCACCATGATTGGACATGCTGAAGTCATGTGGCTACTTTCCTGTCTTTTCACTGGATGTTGGAGATCATAGCAGAAGTTCAGTGTAAGAAATACACAGGAGAAAATGCATATTGACAAGGGGAGTGTAGAGGTGGGTGGGGAGTCTACTGACATCACGACTCCGCCCACCGAGCTCCAGACAACAGACCCGCCCACAGAATCTGCAGTTTTTCGGCTCTCATAACAGAGGGGAGACATTTGACAGGTAAAGATACATGCAGGAGGCGTGTATATCCTTATAGATAACCCCTATGGCAGGAGTTTAGAAAGGATGACATTGGGTTTACATCCACTTTAACCCCTTCATCGCCCCCTAGTGGTTAACCCCTTCCCTGCCAGTGTCATTTACACAGTAATCAGTGCATTTTTATAGCACTGATCGCTGTATAAATGACAATGGTCCCACAATAGTGTCAAAAGTGTCTGATGTGTCCACCATAATGTCGCAGTCCTGATAGAAATCACAGATCGCCGCCATTAGTAATATATTAGTATATTAGTATATTAGTAATAATATAAAAAAAATAATATTAAAAATGCCATAAAACTATCCCCTATTTTGTAGACGCTATAACTTTTGCGCAAACCAATCAATATACGCTTATTGCGATTTTTTTTTTTTTTTTACCAAAAATATGTAGAAGAATACATATTGGCCTAAACTGAGGAAAAAAATTGTTTTTTTATATATTTTTGTGGTATATTTATTATAGTAAAAAGTAAAAAATATTGCTTTTTTTTTTCAAAATTGTCGCACTTTTTTGTTTATAGTGCAAAAAATAAAAACCGCAGAGATGATCAAATACCACCAAAAGAAAGCTCTATTTGTGGGGAAAAAAGGACGTCAATTTTGTTTGGGTACAACGTTGCACGACCGCGAAATTGTCAGTTAAAGCGACGCAGTGCCGAATCGCAAAAAGTGCTCTGGTCAGGAAGGGGGGGTAAATCCTTCCAGGGCTGAAGTGGTTAAACAGCGCTAAAATGAGCGGCGCTTTAGTGCTAACGTGGCCGCGGCCCCCCGGTGTAAAAGAGGTCTAAAGAAAATTGTATAGTGTGTATCCAGCTTTACACTTCAGCAGTATTTGTTTGTGGACGTTGCTTCTTCTGAATGTCTTGACTGTTTGCATACATTGTGTCTCTTTGATACATTGTAACCTAATGAAGATCTTTCAGTGTAACAAATAATTTTGTGGGTAGACCCCGTGACCGGAGCCCCGGTGCAGGTGTAGCGGCCCCAAATGAACAAAGCAGAGATTAGCGCTCTGTATGTTTCTTGCCGCCGCTCAGAGCCAAGTCCTGGTCTTCTGGGAACCCCTCCAGAAACATACAGGCGGCCGGTTCACAAGACTTTTTTTTTTTTTTTTTTTTCCCTTTTTAATATTTTTTTTTTTAAGCCAGAAGTAGAGAGCATGCCTTGGGAAGATGGAACGGCTCCATCCTGATCTGAAGCCCAGTCCTTGGACACGGCAGAAAGGATGAAAGCAAAATCTCTGATTCATTTGTGAGGAAGGCGAAGGGCACGGGGCGCAGGGTGGAGGATCTCTCTGCCGTTGGACCCGCTCAGCCCGGCCTCTGTTCTCGCAGATCCGTTTAATGGTCCAGCTTTGAGCACATCCTGAACATTCGAGTTGAGCAAACGAAGTTACAGTTTTCCAGAGCCCGGGCCAAGTAGGCTCTGAGTCACTCTGCCAGCGCTCCATGTCTCCCTCGATTAAGGGAGAAATGTTATATGAAGCTGTGAATCCTATGAAAAAAAAAAAATGCTTAGGGCAGCAACAGCTCCCAAGGAGAAGAAGAAGAAGAAAAAAAAAAAAATTAAGGCTCAAGGTTCTGTTGAAGCTGAGGAGTAATCTGCTTAGATTTTGCTTTCCCTGATTCACCCCATCTTAAATAAAACCTCTCCTTTTATATGCCATCATTACTGGGTCTCTGTGCTTCTCTATGTATGGCGGGCAGATCATGGCTGACGGGAGGGGCCGGCAGAGTGCTGTACATGGCTTCCTGAAAACATCACAGCACCCTGCCTCGGTACTCCTCTCGAAACCCCTCAACCTTGATACGAGCAGTGGGCTGGATCTTGGGAGGGGTTATACAAATATCAAAATGTCTTGAGTGTCTTCAGTCTGGAGGAGTGGTCATTCTTAGGCAGGTTTCATTTACTTGAAAAGCACCCTAGGTAACGGCCACATGTGATGACGACCCTCCATGATTCAAAGAACTGAAATCCAATGAATGCAAGGGGCAGGCCTGGGACAGTGAGGCTGGGGAGAAAAGATCTAGAACACATGTGCCAAACACAAGGTACATGGCCGAATCAGGCTTGCCAAGCATTGTGATGTGACCCTTGCTCCGTTGAACTCTGTACATAGGGCACTCCTGAACCCTGTACTCTGTACACAGCGCACTCCTGAACCCTGCATTCTGTACATAGCATACTCCTGAACCCTGTACTTTGTACACAGCGCACTCCTGAACTCTGCACTCTGTGCATGACACACCTCTAATCTCTGTACTTTATACATAGTGCACCCCTGAACACTGCACTCTGTACACAGCACACCCCTAAACCCTGCACTCTGTGCACAACACACCTTTAATCTCTGCACTTTATATATAGCACACCCCTGAACTCTGCACTCTGTGCTAGGGGCACCCCTGGAACTGCACTCTGTACAAATCTCACTCCTGAATCATGCACTCTGTATATAGCACACCCCTAAACCCTGCCTCTGTATGTAGCACACCCTTAAACCCTGAACTCTGTACATAGCACACTCCTGAACTCTGCATTCTGTCTTCGGGAGCAGTGATCGCTGTCATGTGAGTAGTAGCCTATCCCCCCACAGTTAGAATCACTCCCTAGGACACACTTAACCCCTTCATCGCCCCCTAGTGTTTAACCCCTTCCCTGCCAGTGTCATTTACACAGTAATCAGTGCATTTTCTTATAGCACTGATCGCTGTATAAACAACAGTGGTCCCAAAATAGTGTCCGATGTGTCCGCCATAATGTCGCAGATCGCCACCATTACTAATAAAAAAAAAATAATAATAAAAATGCCATAAAACTATCCCCTATTTTGGAGACGCTGCACTCTGTACATAGCACACCCCTGAACTCTGCACTCTGTGTATAGGACACCTGTGGAACTTGCAGAGCTGTACACAACTCCTAAACCCTGCACTCTGTACACAGCACACCCCTGAAGGCTGGACTTTGTACCTAGCACACTCCAGAACCCTTCACTCTGTACATAGCACACGCCTGAACCCTGCACTATGTACACAGCACACTTTTTAACACTGCACTCTATACATAGCACACCCCTGAACCCTCCACTCTGTACACAGCACACCCCTAAACCCTGCACTTTGTACATAGTGCACAACTGTACTGCACTCTGAGCATAGGACATCCTTGGAATTGCACTATGTACATAACGCACCTCTGAACTCTGCACTCTGTACTTAGCATACCCCAGATGCAAAGAGCCCTTTAAGGGCAACCATACCGCTGATGCAGCCCACAATGAAATTGAGTTTGTCACTCCTTGCTTCAGATGATGCTGGATGCCCTCCACCCAGGAAATAAGGTGGGCTCGATCTGAGTTGATGCAGCATCTAATGCACCATCCTTCCTTTCTTCCTTCCTTCCCTCCCCCATCCTTCCTTTCTTCCTTCCTTCCCTCCCCCATCCTTCCTTTCTTCCTTCCTTCCCTCCCCGTTTTTTCCTTCCTTCTTTAAATTTTTTTCTTACTCTTTCCCTTCCATGTCCTTCCTTTCTCCATGCCTTCGGTTCTTTCTTTCTTTTTCTTTCTTTTATTTGTCTTTCTTTCTTCTTCATACCTTCCATCCTTTGCTGCTTACTCCCTTCCTGCCTCCCCATACTTGTAAATGTTTCTTTCTTTCTTTCTTTCTTTCTTTCTTTCTTTCTTTCTTTCTTTCTTTCTTTCTTTCTTTCTTTCTTTCTTTCTTTCTTTCTTTCTTTCTTTCTTTCTTTCTTTCTTTCTTTCTTTCTTTCTTTCTTTCTTTCTTTCTTTCTTTCTTTCTTTCTTTCTTTCTTTCTTTCTTTCTTTCTTCCTTTCTTCCTTCCTTCCTTCCTTCCTTCCTTCCTTCCTTCCTTCCTTCCTTCCTTCCTTCCTTCCTTCCTTCCTTCCTTCCTTCCTTCCTTCCTTCCTTCCTTCCTTCCTTCCTTCCTTCCTTCCTTCCTTCCTTCCTTCCTTCCTTCCTTCCTTCCCTCCCTCCTTCCTTCCTTCCTTTCTTTCTTTCTTTCTTTCTTTCTTTCTTTCTTTCTTTTTCTTTTCCATTTTTTAATTGTTTAGAAACTTGTTTTCCCACTTTAACAAGTTTTGGATTTTTGCAGATTTCAGCCCCTCCTGTAGAACATTCGTCCCCCGGAGGAAGTATAAATCTTTGGGCTAACGCTGAAAGAACACTTTGTGGTTTGACGAGATATAGCCGCCACTGCAGCCTAGTCAATAAAAAAAAAAAGTCTTAACATCTCTTTCCTGATACTCGATTTCCCGGCCAAGCCTTGATGGGAAATTCCTTGCAAACCCCATGGGCACCTGAAAGGATTAGCAGAGTGTAATCTGGGCAACATGAATGGCTATTATATGTACAGTTGTATTTAAAAAAAATACATATTTATATAGATATATATATATATACTATCTATATAAATATATATATATATGCAGTTGGACTCATAAGTTTACATACCCTGGCAGAATTTATGATTTCTTGGCCACTTTTCAGAGAATATGAATGATAAAACAAAAACTTTTCTTTCACTCATGGTTAGTGTTTGGCTGAAGCCATTTATTATCAATCAACTGTGTTTACTCTTTTTAAATCATAATGGCAACAGAAAGTACCCAAAATGACCCTGATCAAAAGTTTACATACCCCAGTTCTTAATACCGTGTATTGCCCCCTTTAACATCAATAACAGCTTGAAGTCTTTTGTGGTATTTGTGGATGGGGCTCTTTATCTTCACAGAACAGATGGTAAAGCTGCCCATTCCTCTCGGTAAAAAGCCTCCAGTTCCTGTAAATTCTTGGGCTGTCTTGCATGAACGGCACGTTTGAGATCTCCCCAGAGTGACTCAATGATATTGAGGTCAGGAGACTGAGATGGCCACTCCAAAACCTTCACTTTATTCTGCTGTAGCCAATGACAGGTTGACTTGGCCTTGTGTTTTGGATCATTGTCATGTCGGAATGCCCAAGTATGTCCCATGCGCAGCTTCCTGGCTGATGAATGCAAATTTTCCTTCAATATTTTTTGATAACATACTGAATTCATCTTGCCATCAATTGTGACCAAATTTCCTGTGCCTTTGTAGCTCACACATCCCCAAAACATCAGCGATCCACCTCCGTGTTTCACAGTAGGAATAGTGGACCTTTCATCATAGGCCTTGTTGACTCCTCTCCAAATGTAGCCTTTATGGTTGTGGCCAAAAAGCTCAATTTTGGTCTCATCATTCCAAATGACTTTGTGCCAGAAGGTTTGAGGCTTGTCTCTGTGCTGTTTGGCGTATTGTAAGTGGGATACTTTGTGGCATTTGCGTAGTAATGGCTTTCTTCTGGCAACCCGACCATGCTGCCCACCTTTCTTCAAGTGCCTCCTTATTGTGCATCTTGAAACAGCCACACCACATGTTTTCAGAGAGTCCTGTAATTCACCTGAAGTTATTTCTGGGTTTTTTTTTTTGCATCCCGAACAATTTTCCTGGCAGTTGTGGCTAAAATTTTAGTTGGTCTACCTGACCGTGGTTTGGTTTCCACAGAACCCCTCATTTTCCACTTCTTGATTAGAGTTTGAACACTGCTGATTGGCATTCTCAATTCCTTGGATATCTTTTTATATCCCTTTCCTGTTTTATACAGTTCAACTACCTTTTCCCGCAGATCCTTTGACAATTCTTTTGCTTTCCCCATGGCTCAGAATCCAGAAAGGTCAGTGCAGCACTGGATGAAAGATGCAAGGGTCTGTCAGGAGTCCAGAAACTCATTGACCTTTTATACACACACTAATTACAAGCAAACAGATCACAGGTGAGGATGGTTACCTTCAATAGCCATTCAAACCCCTTTGTGTCAACTTGTGTGCATGTTATTAGGCCAAAATAACCAGGGTATGTAAACTTTTGATCAGGGTGATTTGGGAAGTTTCTGTTGTCATTATGATATAAAAAGAGTAAATACAGTTGATTGATAATAAATGGCTTCAGCCAAAGACTAACCATGAGTGAAAGAAAAGTTTTTGTGTTATAATGCATATTCTCTGAAAAATGGCCAAGAAATCATAAATTCTGCCAGGGTATGAAAAATTCATGAGCACAACTGTATATCTGTATATATATATATATATATATATATATATATATATATATATATATATACTACTGTGCAAAAGTTTTCAGCAGGTGTGAAGACATGCTGTAAATAAAGAATGCTTTCAGAAATAGAAGCGTTAATAATAATTTATTTTGATCAAGTAACAAAATGGAAAGTAAATGAACAGAAGAGAAATCCAAATCAAATCATTTGGTGTGATCCCCCTTTATCTTCAAACCAGCATCAGTTCTAGGTAGACTTGCAAACAGTTTTTGAAGTCACTCGGCAGGTAGGTTGTTCCAAACATCTTGGTAGAACTAAGCACAGATCTTCGGTGGATGACGGCTGCCTCAAGTCCTTCTGTCTCTTCATGTCATCCCAGACAGACTTCATGATGGTGAGATCATGGCTCTGTGGTGGCCAAACCGTCACTTCCAGGACTCCTTGTTCTTCTTTACACTGAAGATAATTTCTAATGACATTGGCTGTATGTTCGGAGTGGTTGTTCTGCTGCAGAATAAATTCGTGGCCAATCACACGCCTCCCCGATGGTCCGTTTCAGCTGCGAATTCAGCCAAAAAAATCGGACCTGATTCGCACCTGAAACAGTGAACAGGCACGCACCGGGCCCCTTGCTGTGAGCCGCAGCTAGTGTGGAAACCCGGCCTAAATACAAATAATGGTTCTTTTTAGAAGCATGGACACAATTTTATATTTTGGTAATTCTTTGTTTGGTTTCCACTTAAAATTATACATTCCGCTGTACGTCCTGAAAAAAAAAAAAGGCCTACGCATTGGGAAACTACCCTACCAAACTCATCACTTTGGTGAAATGTAACACCCGTTTGTATATTTAAAAGTCCTCTTTTTTTTTTTCTTTTTTTTTTAGTTAGATACATTTCCATTTGGTCTGTCTTCCTCTGTTCCACCAAAAAATTTACACTTCACTTGAGCACATCATCAATCAACGTCCAGAGTTGCTTAATATGCAAATGAGCACGATTACATAATTGCGCAGCTGTTTTGGAGAGAGGGACTTTTGCCAGAACAATCAATGTCAGAACCCTTTGTTAATGTTTTTGGACGCCCTTGCATCTGGAGAGCTGGAAACATTTTTTTTTTTTGGGCACTTGATGGCCGGCCAGGAGGAGGTTATCGGAGCCAGCAAAGCCTACCTTTATGTTGGATCGACTGATTCTCATGCCAGGAGGATTCATGTATGGGAACAGGGAGTGGGTTCCCCCATTCTTACTGCTTACATAAACTAAATTCGGCCAACGGGGAGGCATTGCTATGTTTCTTTTTGTTGGAGCTGCTACCTGTTTTCCTTTCCTTGAGTCATCGGGGCTAGGTCATGTCAGCTGTGTCTAAACCACTGTGTCTCCGATATGCTGAAAGCACACTGAGTACAATGCAGATGAAGCTGTTCGGGGTGAAATTTCAACAAACGTTTACAAGGGACGTTTCCCAGTCTAAACCCAGGCAAAACATGACATTTATATTAGCGAGAAGTGTTCAAATTTCACCGCAAGGAAAGTGATAATTGTGTAATAGCCTCTTTATGACAACAGCAATTTTGAGACATTTTGCGACAACTTGGGTGGTTCCCTCTAGCTAAACAAGGGAGACACTTTTCTACTTTGCTTTTGTATTAATATTTAGAAGATTAAAAAAAAAAAGGAAAATTTAAATATTTCGTGATTTGTCTCACTGCTACGCTTACAAAAGTCAGACAAGACAAAACTAGCCATTTTGTTTTAATTTAGCAATTTATTCTTGTCAAAGAATCAATACATTTATTGAAGACCTGGCCTTTTCTGGAACTTTTTGTTTAAAAGTTTAAAACGGTATTATTTGCTAGGAAATTACTTAGAACCATGGGCGTGTGCATGGGGTATGCCGGGTGTGCCTGGGCACACCCTAATCACCCCGTGCGGCGCAGATTTCCCCTGCTGATATTTCACCGAAGCCCCCCAACGGGGCTCCTAAAAAAATTGTAAAAAATAATAAAAAAATAATCCATAAGCCATCAAGTTCATTCCAAAAAAAGTCCTCAAGGCAAAGCAGCGCTTCCAAATAATGTTGTACACCGTTAGATGACAATAGTACAAAACACCCAGTGAGACAAAATTCAAGTCAAGATGCTTGGGCGGCATGGAGAATCCATCTTCACCGCACCACGTGATTCCACTCCCCCAAGAATTGCACTTACCAGAAATATGTCAAATCACGCTTTGGATATGTTATGCCCAAACAATATCAAGGGACCATCTTCCAGGATATCTCAAATAAATCACCAGGACCATGGATTGGTACACTCCAAATCACGTTATTCTCACTCATGTAATCATAAGTAGTTCCATGGGCTTAAATATTAAAGGGAAAACAATCCTCATAGCGTAACTCTGTTAAAATTTTATTATATATTGAATCCCCCTCAAACCTATGCACCTACAAACAACGGTTAAAAGCCTGCATTGAATAAAATATCGCACTGTTCGCCGTCATTCGATACTCTCTCACCGCTTGTGAAGGCCAATTTGTCTGCGGTGATTCCCTGGAAGAGATCGTATACAGTAGACCAGTGCAGCAAGCCGTGTGGTCACGCCTAGACACGTTTCGTCATTACGCCTTTCTCAATAGGCGTGGCCGCACGGCACGGACTTGCAACTTTATAGACAATAGTCTGTTCAGGCTTAACCCCTTCTAATACTCGGGGACAGATCTTCAGCGGCACTCACCACAGGCAATCTGAGCTGGAATACAACGCATAGCGATCCACACCGCCAGCATCTCCAGACTAATTGTATAGTGTATGGGGCCAGCGGCACCCAATATTCCAGAAACCACTTAACCGGAGGATCGGTCGCCACCGGCCACCCTGCCGTGCAGTAGCTATCCACTGACTTGACATGTGCAAAACTCACATTTAATATGATAAAACCTACAAACATGATACATAATACATTGTGCTGATCATCCAAAATAAAATGAATATTTTCATTTGATAGATTCCACAAACAATCATTATGGTGTCCAATGTTGAATATAAAAACCTACATTTGGAAGGACATCATCCTGCCATGTGTTACAGGGGGTGACTTCCTACTTTAACTCTAATATTGAACACCATCAAACTCGATTAGTAGTTGCTTATAAAGCAATTTAAATCGAGTTTGACGTTCAACACCTTTGGTTGGAGAGTATTGGTGAGATATATCAATTTTCTCCAGTCTCACTCTTGGATATTTCCCTCACCATATTAGAACCCCTCTAGGAGGGACACAGCTTCTCTACACCCCAAAACAACAGCCCAGAGGGATCTCTATTGTGTTTGCGTCTAAAGTGAAGCGACACACTATGATCCTTATGTCCAATCAGAATGTTGTAGATATGTTCAGATACTCGTTTGGCTAGGGTTCTTTTAGTCCGGCCTATATACATAAAGCCGCATGCGCACTGTAAGGTGTAAGCCACAGGAGTAGAATTACACTATAAGAATTCTTTAATATCGATTTCCCTGCCATTTCGTTTGGTGTGTTGGTTTGTTGGCACGCCTTACACCTTCTGCATGCATAAAAACCCTTTTCTATCCCAAAACATTATCAGTCTTTGAGGTGGGTCTAAGGCCTTTTTAACTATGCTTTCTTCAAAAGAAGAAGACTTCCTGTAGATAAATACAGGTTCCATCGGGAGACCCTTAATAAGGGTCTTGTCCATACTTTTTAAAAATCTGTTCTACTTCTCTAAATTGGGAATGGAAGTTTACTGATGAATCCCCACTCATGTCTTTCATCTCTGACATTTTCTCTATCCTCCAGGCACCACATTTGGGAGTATTGACCTACCTGTTGGATTGTTGAATTCAGCTGTTCTACTTTACATCCTTTTTCCATAAATCTATTTTTTAGCACATCTGATTGAACCAGGAAGTCGGATTTGGAGGTACAGTTCCTCCTTATCCGCATGAATTGTCCCTTCGGAATATTTCGTAGCCACGTCGGATGTTGGCCGCTATGTATTGATAGATAACTGTTACGATCCGAAACCTTAAAGTATGCTTTAGTAACTAATTGTTTAGACTGTCTCATAACTGTCACATCTAAATAATTGACTTGTTCTGTATTTATCTGGTAGTACAATTTAATATTATTCATGTTTGCATTTGAAAACACTCATAAAGTCAATTAATGACTGTTTTGGGCCTACCTAGATCAGGAACAAGTCATCAATGTACCTCTTGTAAAAGAGCAGTTTATCTTCCCACTCACTCATGAAGAGGTTAGCTAAGCTGGGTGCAAATTTTGAGCCCATAGCAACCCCCCTCTTCTAAGTGTAGAAACGGCCATCGAACCAAAAATAATTGTGTGACAAACAATATTCTAACACCATCCTCAAAAACTTTTTTTTGAATGTAAGGAATATCTTCCCTTTGGCTGAGGCCCAATTAAGGGCTAACAGTGCATCATCATTGTAACGAAACAAACGTCCCACACTCTGCTTAAGTGCTTTAGTCATATACCGCTTCCTCCCAGTCTCAATATAGGTATCAGATATTCCAACCACTAACAACCAGAAAACAAGACAATACTCGTTTGGTTGCTGAACATGAATTGTTTGTTAGAACAAGAATACAGTCTTATATACAGTTAAAGAGGAGGTTCCCCTCTCCTGCTCATATTACTCTAACAATACACCTGTAACCAGAAACCTAATTAACATGAGCTAGTTATCTAATCATTTACCCAGACTAGGTGACTCAGAGATATGACCTTTCAGGGTAGACTTGCCGTCTCCTCACTCCCAACTTACAATACATAAAAGTATAAACACATTCCCCAATAGTTTGCTAGGGGACAAAGGTGTTTTAATGAGCACAATAAAATATTGGGTGAAAGACCCGGGCTTTCCAGATCTCATTAATCAGTATTCCTTTCACTGACATCTGTCCACTGAGTCCCAAGCTGGCAGAGACCATCATGGCATCCTTAATAATGTCCTTTTGCATTACATAACAGAATATCTTCCTAAATGCTTGTAGCTCCCTCAAATGCCAGGGCCCATAGTCAGTAGGCAAGAGGCTAGTATTCAGTCCCCTCCAAAAGCCTCTGTCCCGGGTGAGTCTGTCACAATCATGCTGTATAATAGTATACAGCGAGGATACATCTGCTGTTACCAAAAATCTCTAATTCGTCTGGCAATACTTTTTTGCCTTGATGTTGTAAGAAATCTTTGGTATCTTTCAGATACGCTTTGGTGTTAGTCACACTGGGCTGAAGGAAACGGTCCAGATATTGTCCCAGTCTGGCCGCGACCGAGCCTATGCAGTTCACTATTGGACAGGCAGGCGGGTTCTTCGAAATCTTTGTGGACTTTTGGGAGGGTGTATATAGTTGGTACTCAGCTGAAGCTCTGCACCAAATATCATTTTTCTTTCTTTGTTAACACCCTATTGTCATACCCATAGTCCACCAGATTCGTTAGATCCTGCCTGAAAGATTTAGTGGGATCCCAAGTCAATGGATCATATGTAATCTCATCAGTCAACATCTCATTTAGTTGGGAGTGCTAAAACTCTTTGTTTATAATTACCCCCCCACCTTTGTCTGCTGGGTGAATTATGATGTCCTTCCTTTTTTCTAGGATACTGATCCCTCCCTGTATATGCCTTTTGATTTGCTTTTTTGGGGGACAATTGCCTCTAGATCTTTCAAGACTAATTGTTTAAAGACCTCTATATGATGGTTGGTCATGGAGGGGGGTTAAAGAAGGATTTTGTTTTTTAAGCCACTGTTGACTCCTAAAAGTCAAGACTGCTAAAAAGTGACGCTCTCCGTCCATCTTACTACATGAGATTGGTTGCCCAAAAAATACTTTTTCATGTTTATCTTACGTACATATTTATGGATGTCAATATAAACACAAAATTTATTGATTTTTTTTTTTTTTTTGTGGAACATTTCAAACCAGTGTTTAGGATATTCATTTCTTTGTCCGTTGAGGTTAAAGATCCCTGTTAGTCTGTCTCCCTTTTTCTTTTTCTCTTGGACTCTTTGTCCTGCCCTACACCCTCTGATGCGTTTATGTTCCTTTGTTCCCCTACCTGTGGGGTGTATGGTCTCTCCATCTCCGGAGGGCGCCACCATCCCTGTTCTCTGGGAGGTTGGAAGGAGCGAGGAGGACGACCCCTCCATGGGCGGCCGCCTCATCCTCTTGGATTCCCTCTCCCTCCACTCCCTAAAAAAGACCTTGGCGTGTGTAGGTGTAAGGAGATGGTGGATTATAGGATTCTCTGTCATTGTACAGGGGTTCAAAACATTTGGCCAAAGGGAGCAGTGGTGGTGCTGCATACCCATTTTTAGTCTGAGGGTACTGATCGTAGTAATTGTTATTATTACTCACTTCCCTCTGTACACCCGTCTTGCTTCCCCTTCCCCTATTATGATTTCTTGGGGTGCCTTGTCCTCGTGGTTTATTATTATTGGTCCCAATATATGGTCTGGGAGGGGGTTGCCCTGTGGTATTATTCCCTCCTTTTGGTCGAATGGTACTCACCAGTGCTCCACCCATCGGCTGCACCTGTGTGTCCATATGATGCGAATCCAGATTGGAGTTCTGCCATAAATATATTGTATGGATTTTGAAATCCCCAATGTCCCTATTGATATGTTTTATTTTCTTTTTTTTCTGTGTGTCTCGATCAACTTTTTCCAATCTCTTAGTAATTTCTTTATTAAATTCTATAACTTGAGATGTAGTTTTCACGGGATCTAGTTGGGTCTGAAATTCAGTTATCTTATCCTCAAATAGTCTCAATTTTTTTTTTTTTTCCTCTTAAGTAAGAGTTCTTGCAGTTTTAATCCTACCCCATTAAAAAATTCAAGCCACTCAGATTGGGATTCCGGGTCATCTAAACCGTCTTGCGGGCTGACCTCCCATCTTAGGCTGCGCATAATGATTTGACATATTTCTGATAAGTGCAATCCCTGGAGGAGTGGAATCACGTGGTGAGGTGAAGGTGGATCCTCCATACACCTAATGATTTTCTATGAACCCAAGCATCAAATTTGTCCGAATTTGACCGAATTTGTCTCACTGGGTCTTTTGTACTATTGTCATCTAACGGTGTACAACATTATTTAGAAGCGCTGCTTTGCCTTAAGGACTTTTTTTTTTCGGAATGAACTTTATGGCTTATGGGTCATATTGTATTTTTTTATTATTTTTTTTTTTTTAATTTTAGGATCCCCATTGGAGGGCTTCGGTGAAATATCAGCAGGGGGAATCTGCACCGCACGGGGTGATTAGGGTGTGCCCAGGCACACCAGGCACATTCATTAAGAGTAATTAACCCTCATGTAGATTGAAGCTCCGGATAAGTGACCCTGTGTACTTTACTTTGTTAATAAGAAAATACAATTGTCAAAAATAATACAAAATATTTAAAATAATACGACCGATATGTCCATTGCCCTACTGACACCATCCATGTTTTAATACATTTTAAGATTTTTTTTTTTACATTTATTTATAAGAGTGTTTGTGTGTGTGCGTCTATCTCTCATCCCTCACATTTTTGCAAATATTTTATTATATCTTTTCAGCGTCATATCCAGAGGTTGTCTTTGGGAAATAGACGTATGAGTGCTGCCAGCATTGCTGCTGAGTTGTGGGGGGGGGGGGGGGGGGGGTCAGCCTGTCAGCACTCAGACCAGATCAGACTAAATAATAAACACTGATTTGGGTTATTTCCACCAAAGAAATGTAGCAGTAAGCATTTTGGCCTAAATTTATGGAAAGAAAAATGATTTATTTGCAAAATTTTTTAACAGAAACAACATTTTTTTTTTTTCAAAATTGTAAGTTTTTGGTCTTTTTTTTGTTTATTTGGCAAAAAAAAAGGGTATTGAGTAAATACCACCAACACAAAGCTCTATTTGAGATAATGGTACAAGAAGTGAATATGGTGTGAAGACACAAGTACTTACCAAGGGTAACGAAGGTTTCTCTAGCAGCCTGTCATAAGCGTGTACATGTGACAGGTGGGACACAGCTTCTGGCAGGAGGAGTTGTTGACGGCACTATCCCCGGAAGCAGGTCCTTCTCCCATAGCAACGGGAGCAGATCAGCACCTCAGAGGTCCCCAGCCTGTGCACAGGTAGAGAAGAGGAAGAGTTAAGTGAGTGCACATATGGAGTCATCACTAGGCGGGGCTCCATACTCTTACTATGAGTGAGGACAAGTGGAGAAGGCATGGCTCTGTGTGTAACTCCTGAATGCATCAGTGACCATGGTGGTGTATAATTACATCGAGAGAGTTTACTTAAGTTCTGTCACCTGTCCAAGCAAAGGTACCCCATGTGTAAGGCAAGGATTGAAGCCGGTCACACGATAACTTCTTTTAGTGTTCTTTATTGGCTACATCATGTTAAACAGGATCAATGCATTGATTTTTTGTTTTGGATGTCTACTAAGGGAGTTTGACCCCCCAGCCTGAGCACCGTTCCTCAGCAAGTACTTATACTATTCTGGCGGTTGAGCTTGGGTATCATTTGCTTGTATACCCCATGTGTAATGGAGTGACCCTAACCAAAGTGCTTAGCATAGCCCAGAAAAACCCACCTGGGGTAGGCCTCTCATATGACCCTTGCTTGACGCCCAACGAGGAGGTAAGCTTGGAGGACATGACTACCACCCCACGACCCCTGCCGTACACCCCCTACAGATTTCCAGTTTAAGTCTTGGGAACTCTTTAGCCGAAGAATTACCTAATGGCCTAACCTTGCATCAGTCAAGTCAATTCAAGACATTTACAAATTGGTTCACGGCCTGGATCAATGGGGCCATTTTTTCAACCCAATAATGTCCCTAGGCTTGGTGAATAAATTAAAGCAGATTGATCCCTGTAGTCAAGCTGCTGATTCATCCTCGGCCTTGACTTATTTTATTCTAATTTTTGCTGGTGATTTTTTTTTTCCAAGCTCTTCTCTTGTTTGCTGGCTTTTTCATGATGAGCTTCCATTCGATGGTTACCATGTGTCATTGTTCCACCTCCAGTTTAATTGACTATCCTTCCATTGTGTCAAGTTTGATTAAAAGTGAAAAGAAAACGACCATGGGACAATAAACAAAACATAGCAATTGTTTCGGTGTTTACTGACGTCTTAGAAATGTCATTTTTAGAACTGTTCAGGACTTGGAAAGGCAAAAACCCCCCAGCGGGTCTCTTGAGGTCAACGATTGTTTCATCACCACTTTCAGGCCTTGTGAAATCTTTGACCTTGAATCTCGAAAGCCCTGTTGGCTTAATAGTTGAAAAGAGAATGTGTTGCTCATCTTAACCATCCCAGCTTGCAATTATCTGGTTTAGTGTTATGGAATTAACATTGGAAGAAATGCAGGCTACAAGAATAGATTGGAAAACTGTAGCAATACAAGTAGAAATAAGCAAAAGCAAGCAGGAAGTGATTTATTAGTATATGAAAACTATGATGGTTTGGGGTGCGATACTGTGTGAGCCAGTGAGGAGAAAGAAGGAGCCGCTGCTTTCGTGCACATCGCTGGATCGAGAGGGGGGTCATAAATATAAGGGGGGGGGGCAGTTGTGGAGCTGCACCCAGAATGTTTTTTTTTACCTTAATGCATAGAATGCATTATCAATACAGGGCACTTTTACCCCCTTACTGCCCAGGCCAATTTTCAGCTTTCAGCGCTGTCACACTTTGAACGACAATTGCGCGGTCATGCTACACTTTACCCATATGACATTTTTATAATTTTTTTTTCACACAAATAGAGCTTCTTTTTGGTGGCATTTAATCACCACTGGGTTTTTTATTTTTTGATAAAAAATGTAATGAACTTTTATTTCAATCAGTATTATATGTGTTTTCTCCGTTTCTTTTTTTTTTTTTGGTGGTTGGGGGGGGGGGGGTATTTTAGGCAGTTTAGTTTATTTTAATTAGTATTTTTTGTATTTTCATTTTTTCTTGTTTTTTTTTGGGGGGGGGTATTTTAGGTAGTTTAGTTTAATTAAATTGGTGTGGGGTTTTTTTTGTATTTTTGTCTATGTGTGTGTGTGTTCTTTGTATTTTTTTTTGTATTTTTGTCTATGTGTGTGTGTGTGTTCTTTGGGGGGGGGGGGGGTTAGTTACTTTAGGTTATTTCCATTATTGTTCTAGTGTTCTCTGTGTTTTTTGTTTTGTTTTTTTGTTTTTTTGGCGGGGAGGGGGGTAGGGGTGTATTTAGGTACTTTGGTTTATTTTGGTATCCTTTGTGTTTTCATTTTTTCTTGTTTTTTTTTTTTTTTTTTGGATGTATTTTAGGTAGTGTAGCGGGTTGGTGTTTTTTTTTTGGGGGGGGGGGTGGCGGGGGTGAAGGGATTTTAGTTTCTTTAGGTTATTTCAGTTACTGTTCTCTGTATTTTTTTTTTTTGGTGGGGTGTATTTAAGTACTTTAGTTTATTTCAGTTGGTGTTTTTTTTTGTATTTTTGTGTATGTTTGCATGTGTTCTTTGGGGGGAGGGAGGGATTTTAGTTACTTTAGGTTATTTCAGTTTCAGTTAGTGTACTGTGTGTGTGTTTTTATTTTTTGGGGGTTGGGGGGAGGGGCTCAGGGTGTATTTAGGTACTTTCGTTTATTTCAATTAGTATTATTTGTGTTTTCATTTTTTCTCTTTTTGTATTTGTTGGTTGGGGGGAGGGGTATATTGTAGGTTGTTTGATTTATTTCAGTTGGTGTGTATTTTTCGTATTTTGTGTATGTGTGTGTGGTTTTTTTTTTTGGGGGGGGGGATTTGAAGGGATTTCAGTTACTTTAGGTTAGGTTATTTCAGTTAGTGTTCTCTGTGGTTCTTTTTTTTTGGGGGGGGGGGGGTAAAAGGATTTATTTAAGTGTTTAAGTACTTTAGTTTATTTCAATTGGTGTGCTTTTTATTTTATTTTTGTGTATGTGTGTGTTCTATGGAAGGAGGGTGGGATTTAAGTTATTTTAGGTTATTTCCATTAGTGTTCTGTGTGTTTTTTTTTTGGGGGGGTGGGGGGGGTATTTTAGGTAGTTTAGTTTATTTCAGTTGGTGTGTTTCTTTGTATTTTGTTTATGTGTGGTTTCTTTCTTTTTTTTTTGGGGGGGGGGGGGGGGGGTGGAGGGAGTTTTGTTACTTTAGGTTATTTTGGTTAGTGTTCTCTGTGTGTTTTGTTGTTTTTTTTTTTTTTTTTTGGGGGGGGGGGTAAGGGTGTTTTAAGTACTTTATTTCAATCAATCTTCTTTGTGTTTTTCTTGCTTTTTTGGGGGTGGGGTGCATTTTAGGTATTTTTGTTGTATATTTCAATTAGTGTTTTTTTTTTGTGTGTGTGTGTTTTTATGTATGTGTGCGTGTAGGGGGGGGAAAGGGGTGAGGGTGGGGGCAGGGGTGTATGCAGGTACGTTTGTTTATTCATTCAGAAAAATTATCTGTGTTTTTACTCTTCCGCCATGGTCACAACACCCTTGCATGCTTTTTTTTGCACACCTGCCTGCTGGGCTAGGTCTTTTGGCTGAGACCAGAGGAATCTCTATACCGGCCGGAAGGCCAGCCTTTGTGTAGGGCTTTGCCACTCCCAAAGCACTTATTTATTTTGCTCTTTTTGCACAGCATGTATGCACTTTACTCCCCTCTGATTAGTAGGGTGCAGGTCCTCAAACTTGTCCTAAAAATCTTGGGGGAAAGGCATGTGGCCTTATGGTCAGGTTCTCCCTTGCCCATGGGATCTCCCTTCCTCACCTCGTACTTGGATGGACCTTGTCTCAGCAGATCCCCTGAAGAATGGGGTTTGCCAGGTTTCAGCCGGGTGGACCACGAGCACCCCAGTCCTCGCCAGGAGTCTTCCACCCCAGTGGTGATCATGGCCAGGGTTCTTTCTCTTCGGAGGAGGCCCATGAGTACACTCTCAAGGGCCTGTGCACTTATTTGTGTGCTTCAAACTTGTTTGCTCACATTTTATTGCACCCGGTGTTCGTTTTGATTGTGCGCACCGCCCTGCGAAACAAAAAAAATGTGCTGCCTTATCAAATGAGCCCTCAGGACTGAGTTCATTATGTAGATACTATGCATGAAATGTTCCATTTTGAATCAGTCTGGTACACCATTAATCATCAGGGTGGAGGTTGTAATGAATTGCAAAGCACGGGAGGAACAGTCAACAGCTTCATGTTGGACGGTGTCAGGTGTTTTCTGCTTTAAGTAATTCATTGAGTGTTAGAGAGATCGCCCATACAGAGAATATTCTGCATATTTTCTGCGTCTGTGTCCCAATCTCCATTATTATTCTTTTTCTGTGTCTTTCAGAGTCACAGATAACCCCCTGAACCCTTCAGTATCCACTCCCAAATACTCCACCTGTTTTACAGATGCCATAAGGCTGATGTACTGTAATGTCGTATAACTGGAAGCTATAGAAAGCTGATTTAATTTTTTGTAAAGTAATCCTATAAAATTAAGGCAAAGTAGCAGGCTCACTTAAAGTGGATGTAAACCCGAACATTTTTTTTTTTTTTTTTATATCATACTGTAGAGTAGGGGTGCACATCTTCACTGGTCTCACGATTCGATTCGATTACGATTATCTGGTCAACGATTCGATTCGATTCGATTCCGCGATGCATCACGATGCATCACGATTACCGACGAGCTCCTACTTCCGCTTGGGCCGCCTAGGCGGCCCTTCCACCCTGCAATCTTCTGGGACACATCACAGTTCCCAAAAGATTGCCCGGCTATGCAGGACAGCGCAGTGAGACATGCGCAACCGGCTGTGAAGCTGCAAGCTGTCACAGCCGGATGCCCACAGTAGTACTGCCAGCGCTGTGGACAGGCAAGGGAGACAATGGAGGGTTTGGGTGGCCACGTCACTGGATTGTGGGACAGGTGAGTGTCTTTTTATTAAAAGTCAAAAGATGCACTTTTTTGTAGCTGCTGACTTCTAATAAACAAAAAATTGACTGGAACTCTGCTTTGAATTAAAAATAACCTCACTCCCTAAAAATTGCACTAATCCGGTGCACTACAGGGTACAGAGATTCACACACACACGGCTGCTTGGAGGTCAGAAGGGATAGAATCCACAGATAACAAACAGCCCTGTGAAGTTCCCTGTACTGTCTCTGTGCTGACCAGTGGCGGCTGGTGCTCAAAATTTTTGTTGGGGGGCGCAAACAAACTGAAAAATACTGAACCTCCCCCATCAAACGCAGCCATCTGTGCCCGTCAAACGCAGCCACCTGTGCCCGTCAAACGCAGCCACCTGTGCCCAAACGCAGCCACCTGTGCCCAAACGCAGCCACTTGTGCCCAAACGCAGCCACTTGTGCCCAAACGCAGCCACTTGTGCCCGCCAAACTCAGCCACGTGTGCCCGCCAAACTCAGCCACCTGTGCCCAAACGCAGCCACTTGTGCCCGTCAAACTCAGCCACGTGTGCCCAAACTCAGCCACTTGTGTCCGCCAAACTCAGCCACCTGTGCCCAAAAGCAGCCACCTGTGCCCAAACGCAGCCACCTGTGCCCAAACGCAGCCACTTGTGCCCAAACGCAGCCACTTGTGCCCAAACTCAGCCACTTGTGCCCGTCAAACGCAGCCACCTGTGCCCAAACGCAGCCACCTGTGCCTGTCAAACTCAGCCACTTGTGCCCGTCAAACTCAGCCACTTGTGCCCGTCAAACTCAGCCACTTGTGCCCGTCAAACTCAGCCACCTGTGCCCAAACGCAGCCACCTGTGCCCAAACGCAGCCACTTGTGCCAGTCAAACTCAGCCACTTGTGCCCGCCAAACTCAGCCACCTGTGCCCATTAAATGCAGCCATCACTAACCCCCCACAATTACTTTCTTTTAATAAATATATTACAATGGATGCTGTGCCCCGCTGTATGTGCTTTTAAAAAACGATGTCACTTCATACCAAATTTCGCCGGTATACTATCATGTGACTCCCGGCCGTCCCGCCCCTCTCCGCTCTCCTCTTCCCTCTCCGCTCTCCGCTCACGTGTCTCCTGAGTCCTGACGTCAGCGGGGATTTCTCAGTCCCGCTGACTATAGTTATCGTATCAGAAGAGAGGCGGGCGGGACTGAGAAATCCCCGCTGACGTCAGGACTCAGGAGACGGAAGCGGAGAGCGAAGAGGAGAGTGGAGAGGGGCGGGACGGGGCGGGAGTCACATGATCGTATACCGGCGAAATTCGGTATGAAGTGACATTGTTTTTTAAAAAGCACATACAGCAGGGCACAGCATCCATTGTAACACATTTATTAAAATAAAGACATTTTAAAAATATGCTCGAGCGCGGGGCGGAGGGGCGGGGCTACTAATGATGACGTCACCGGACATTGATTTTCCGGTTTTTATGCATCGATGCCGCATCGGGGACACCCGAATCGCGATGCATCGATGCAACGATTAATTTCAGCACCCCTACTGTAGAGTATACGATTTCCTATTATTTGAGCTCAGTCTTGCCACACAGAGTTAATCCAGCTCTGAGCAATCCTCTTTTATTGTTCAGTGAGATAAAACTTGACAAACAGAGAAAAACTTTGTCAAATCTCCCCCTTGCTGTGAGTGACAGGTGATTTACATATCTCGTGCACTAGCCTAAGACATGCATTATTTTTTAATTCCCTCCCCCACTCCTTTCTTCAGCAGCTCTGCAAGGATTGGCTGTTCCACACCTCACCATGATAGGACATGCTGAAGTCATGTGGTTACTTTCCTGTCTTTTCACTGGATCTTAGAGATCATAGCAGAAGTTCAGTGTAAGAAATACACAGGAGAAAATGCATATTGACAAGGGGAGTGTAGAGGTGGGCGGGGAGTCTACTGACATCACGACTCCACCCACCGAGCTCCAGACAACAGACCCACCCACAGAATCTGCAGTTTTTCGGGTCTAATATCAGACAGAGGGGAGACATTTGACAGGTAAAGATAAGTGCAGGAGGCATGTATATCCTTATAGATAACCCCTATGGCAGGAGTTTAGAAAGGATGACATTGGGTTTACATCCACTTTAAAGCAATTTCATTATAAGACTTTCTCAATGTCACAATATAGGGGGGGGGGGCATAAATAAGAAAAGGGTGCGATTGGAAACTACATCTGTGCCCACCCCCGCCAATATTGCTAGTGGGCATGTGCGCTTCGTTTCAATCCGAATCAGGAAGTTTTCATTATTTGGAGATTCAAATGTATCTGAATTTTGGAATCACAATATTAACCACTTCAGCCCCGGAAGGATTTACCCCCTTCCTGACCAGAGCACTTTTTGGGATACGGCACTGCGTCGCTTTAACTGACAATTGCAGGGTCGTGCGATGTTGCGCCCAAACAAAATTGACATCCTTTTTTTTCCCCACAAATAGAGCTTTTTTTTGGTGGTATTTGATCACCTCTATTATTTTTATTTTTTGCGCTATAAACAAAAAAAAAAACGACAGTTTTGAAAAAAAAGCAATATTTTTAACTTTTTGCTATAATAAATATCCACAAAAAATATATAAAAAAACTATTTTCTTTCTCAGTTTAGGCTGATATGTATTCTTCTACATATTTTCGGTAAAAAACAATTCACAACATAAGAATATACAGTAGGGCTCATAAGAGCCTTAGGTGTATTTAATGATATATCTGTAGATCTTAACATAAATTGCCATGAGAAATAGTGAAATAGAATTGCAAATATAAGAAATTAAGCATTAAACACCATAGCTAATGTGGAGAAAAGCAAAAAAACAAAACAAAACAAAACAAAACAAAACAAAAGAAGGAAAATAAGAAAAAGAATAAAAAGAAAAGAGGGGAAAAATGACATGGGCCTGTCGATGTCCAATACTGTACAAAAAAATTGGGATTTTGGGGCCAGGTGGAGGAATTCCAAGATAGTAAGCTTGCAAAATCAGGGCTTTTCTTCAAGAATATCCAGGGAAGGCATATGTCCTGGAAATGAGAATATTGGTCGTGTGGTTGCGCCAATAGTTTTTTCATTCTCATAAGATTATTTAGTTCAACTATCCATTCAGTTATTAAAGGAGGCTTAGGCTTCTTTATAAAATAGAATAGAATAAAATAAGTTAGATAAAAAAAGAATAAACTAGAATAGAACAAAACAGAATAGAATAATAAATAATATTATAGAAAATAATAGAATAGAAGCAAAAAAAAATAGAATAGAAAAAAATAGAATAAAACAGAATAGGAAAGAAAGAAAGAAAGAAAGAAAGAAAGAAAGAAAGAAAGAAAGAAAGAAAGAAAGAAAGAAAGAAAGAAAGAAAGAAAGAAAGAAAGAAAGAAAGAAAGAAAGAAAGAAAGAAAGAAAGAAAGAAAGAAAGAAAGAAATTAGAATAGAAGAAAATGAAAAAAATAGAACAAATTTCTAATTTCAAATCTATTTGAAAATAATCAATATGTGAAAGAAATCTGAATATACAAAACAAATTCTGAAAAAAAAAATCATTCTAACATAGCAAACTTATCTTAAACTAAACATTTTTTTTTGTTGTGCACATTTCTAATTGCTAGTATATAATAAAAGAGATGTATCAGGTGGTGGAGATTTTTTAGGGCACCAAAACAGAATAACCACAAAATAGTTATAAAAAAATAATACAGCATTTAAATCCTAATTACAGGCCAAAGATTTCTAGTATACCCCACATCACAAGGTATAATTGTAAGCACATCCAGACTGTGACAAATTGAGAGTTTTTCTTTTTTAATTTTTTTTTTACTTTTCTTTTTTCTTTTTTTATTATCTCCTTAATTTTTGGAAAAGATGGCCCTGACAGTAAACACTTCATCAGTGTATAACTGTTTAATCCTCTCAATTCAAGAGGAAATTCAGTAGCTTTATATCAAATATATTGCTGCCCAGATGTGAGACGTGTTTCAAGACTCGCTCTTCCTCCAGGGCAATCAGATGAACTAAGTATTGCAGTCAGCAAATACCTCAAAAACTACATGAGGGAATGGCCTGTGTTCATTCCCTCATATACTGTACGTTTAATCGTGTGTTAAAACCATAGTAGTTTGTGTGCTTCACCTGACCCATCCCAGGGGAAAGTAAGGGAGTTCAGCCAGGTTAACGCTGAGATCCCCAAGGCACTTTAACCAAGTTCCACCAAGGCCCATCCATTGGCATGGATGACCTTCACCCTCCAGAGCCAGGATACAGCCACATGCACTTATGCCTGGCAGCACTAGGGTCATCAGATTAAATCCCAACCATGCACTACCTGCATGGAGTTTGCATGCTCTCCCTGTGCCTATGTGGGTTTCCTCCAGGTACTCCAGTTTCCTCCCACAGCCCAGAGACATGCTGGTAGGTTAATCGGCTCCTGTCTAAATTGTCCCTACTTGGTCAGCAACAATGTTTAGGTAGGTGGTACATGTCAAAGTAACATCTACATGAATGGCCAAGGTTTCCCAGTAGAACATTGCCCAAAGCAACACATTGCCCCTGCCGGCTTGCCTTATTCCTATACTACACCTGGTACCATCTGGTAAAAGACACACCCAGCCATCATCTACATGATGTAAAAGAAATGTGTTTTTATCAAACCAGCCCACCTTCTTCCATTGCTCCGTGGTCCCATGCCCATTGTAGGTGCTTTTGGTTGTGGACAGGGGTCAGCATGGACACCCTGACCGGTCTGTGGCTACACAGCTCCATACACAACAAACTGTGATCCACTGTGTGTTCTATCCGATCCAACATTAACTTTTTTAGCAATTTGAGCTCCATTAGCACCTATTGGATCAGACTACACAGGCCAGCCTTCCTTTCCCATGTACATGAATGAGCCTTGACCACCCATGAATCTGTCACTAGACATGTGCACTGCTGAAAAATTTGTTTGTTTTCATTTCATTCGTTTTTTTAATTTTTTTTGTTTTTCGGGTCATTCGTTATGATCGCAATTCGTAAATTCATAAATTCTAAAAATCTGAAAATTCGAAAGAACGAAAATCCAAAAATTCAAAATACTAACTAACTAACTAACTAACTAATAATATCTAACTATTAAATTATAGGTATTGGAATTTTTTTTCAAATTTGTCTGTTAGTGAACATAACGAATACGAATTTATCCGAAGTTATGAATTATCGGAAATAACGAATGCCGCATCTAAACAAATGGAACGGATCAAATTAATAATAAATAATAATAATAAAACGTTTTTATTATCATTGTTAGTTATTATTAATAATTTGTTACGTTCCATTAGTTTAGATGCGGCATTCGTTATTTCGGACAATTCGTAACTTCAGATCAAATTTGTATTCGTTACCTTCACTAACAGCCAAATTTGAAAGGAAATTTCAATACCTATATTTTAATAGTTAGCTATTATTTCAGATTTTCAAATTTCCGGGTTTTAGGATTTTCGAATTTCAAATTTACGAATTTATAAATTTTTGAATGTACTAATTTACGAATTTGCAAATATTTGAATTTACGATATTCTGAAAAAATTGTTAAACGGGTTTTCGTTAATTTGGATGTTTCCAAATTGACGAATTTGTCAAAATTCGTTAATAAATTAATTGGGAACTAAATGAATTGCACATGTCTACCCGTCACTGTTTTTCTTTTCTTGGACCACTTTTGGTTGGTCCTAACCCCTGCAGACCAGGAACATCCCACAAGACCTGCAATTCTGAAGTTGCTCTGACCCAGTCATCGGGCAATTTTTTTTTCAACCTGACAGGGTTGTTTTATAGAACATTATTTTTTTCCCCAAGTACAATCAACCTTACTACAGATGATGATAATAGGCAATAAAATTATAGCCTCATTTACATTTTCAATGTATTTTCTCTGTAGCACCCTCTATTGTGCTGCTAGTGTCAGAGTAGGTAAGCCTGAGTCATGAAATCTGGGTCGGGGTTTACTGGAGTTCAGGGCTGGATGACTCATGCAGGCATTGTTGGAGAATGTTCTGGAAACTAGAGGGCGGAGGCAGGGGCGGACTGACAACTCATGGGGCCCCCGGGCAATAGGAGATTATGGGGCCCCCAGGCAATCAGAGATTATGGGGCCACATAGTATACACACACACAGTATACACAGACATGTTTCTATTGGCTGTCCCTGGTCCATACTGTCTATTGGCTGTCTCTGGTCCATACTGTCCCTGGTTTTACTGAGGCTGGCAACCCTGATGGGGCCCCCCCAGTGGCCCAGGGCCCTCGGGCAGTGCCCGAGTGGCTCAATGGTCAGTCCACCCCTGGGCGGAGGCTAGGAGGGCTGTCCTGCATACTTAAGGGAGCTTGTGCTGCGTAGGAGTGGGGAACCCAGACATTTGAAACCCATGTGGGGGTAGTGCTACATCACTTATACTCTCACCTTTAATAGCAATAGGCAGAGGGGCAAGTTGCAGTAATGCTTTGCAGGAATTGTGGCAAAATATTTCCTTGGCTCTGGACATCTATGATGACTGAGTGTTGTTCAGAAAGCTGATGATAGTACAAAATCAAAGGGAAAAACTATGGCTGCACTCTGCAAAGACTCAAATGCTGGTAACTTTATTTAATCTAGACCATGAGTCAGTCCAGTCTTGTGGGCGAAACGCGTCAGAGGGGGGTCACAGACAGGAACTGTCTGATGTGTGGTTTGACTGAATAAAAGATATTAAAGGTATTCATGGAGTGCAGCTGATTTTCTTTCCTTTGGATGCTCCCAGTCTGTGGGTCACGAGTCCCTGGTGATATTCAGCACCTGGCCTCCTGAAAAAGGTGACCAGATCTAGGGCTTAGAAACAAGGCATCTCATATCTACCAATATCTCCAGACTAGTCCCCAGGACATTGCTACTCCTGCCCATGGCCCACGTTTGATAGACCTACCCTCGGGGCAGTCTCACTCAGATTATGGCCACTTTGGGGAAAAAGCTTTGGCTATACTCCTGTAGCCACCCTGGCGGTATCATTATGTCAGATTTTTACGTCTCAAAGCGGTACAATTGTTTTGCATAGAAATTTGGCATTTTATATTGCAGGCCTGTAACTTTTAGCAAAAACACACTTAAATCTGTCCAAACAAGAGTCTAGTAGACATCCCGGGTATGATAAAGTTTGAAAGACAAAATCATAATTTTTAATATAATAAATAACTATAAATAATTATAAAAAATAATAATATAATAATAACAAAATGAATTTCCCCACGATTCACTATCGCTCAATTCTGCAAGTGTTCTAATTTACTATCGCTGTTTTCTAGCTGGTCTAAAACCACTTTTGACGTAAAGGGACACTTTTTGGTTGCCATGGACAATCTCAAGTTTCCAGGCATAAAGAACAGTATATATAATATAAAACTGCATGCAGGGCACTGGACAAAGCACTGGGGACAAAAGGGATGTGAAATGATTTCATACACTAAGTGTACTGTATGTGTTATGAATTTTGTACTTTTTGAATTTGCCGCCGTGGGGTCCGCCCCAGTGTGTTGCGACGCTTGTAGTGAACGGAGCCCGGCACACAGAGGCATCGGGCGGAGGACACAGCTAGCAGACACAGCGGGGGGGGGGGGGCATCGCAGGATCCTGGGGAGAAGGTAAGTAACCTGCACCAAGATCCTGAGATGCAATCCCGAGTGTGGCTTGGGGGTTACCGCTAATGGTGCTGAAACTTAACCCCGAGCCACACTCGGGAAAACCGCCATGGAGGTTAAAGGCCGTGGAACTGACAATACCCAATACTGCATAATAGCCCAGGTCTGGGTTGATATATTAGAATAGTGATGAACATGAACTCTAATCTGGTATAACAATGCATGCACAGTATGCCTGAATGGCCATGTTTAACCCTATAGATCAATGACCACACTACATATACTTACAGAGGCAAAATTGGGTTAATGTTGGCAATTGGACAGAGGAGTCAGAGGGGGCTGCTGTGTAATGGAGTCTCAGGACGCGTTCCCCGGCAGCGCGGGATGATAGGAAATGCACATGTCAGCAGAGCGCAGTGTATCCATGGACACTAAACATTTACATGAGAATTGGAGAAGTGCAGACTCACAGCAAACAGCCTGAGATACAGCGAAAAAGTCCCAGCCGTGCTTTATGGCTGTGTGACTCGGCGGGTTTACTGCTACCAGTGACGGAAAACGTCCATAATAAATCGAGAAGAATGTAAGAGGCAACATCATTCACCCCGGCCTGGGAAAAGCTTCTATTTGTTTATTATTTTGTGACATGCTAAATCTATCATCTGCAGTATCTATCTTTTATACTGTATGTTATGATGTCCAGCTATATCTCTTGCATTGTTCCATCCAGCCATTGAGGTTAAATGATGCTAATAGGAAGAGCGAGAGAGAGATGAGCTCATCTGCTGCTTCTCCTCTCAATGCAATGTCCAGTATCTATCTATCTATCTATCTATCTATCTATCTATCTATCTATCTATCTATCTATCTATCTATCTATCTATCTATCTATCTATCTACACTATATTACCAAAAATATTGGGATGCCTGCCTTTACATGCACATGAACTTTAATGGCATCCCAGTCCTAGTCCGTAGGGTTGAATATTGAGTTGGCCCACCTTTTGCAGCTATAACAGCTTCAACTCTTCTGGGAAGGCTGTCCACAAGGTTTAGGAGTGTGTCTATGGGAATGTTTGACCATTCTTCCCAGAAGCACATTTGTGAGGTGAGCTACTGATGTTGGACAAGAAGGCCTGGCTTGTAGTCTCTGCTCATCCCAAAGGTGTTCTATCGGGTTGAGGTCAGGACTCTATGGAGTGGAGGCCAGTCAAGTTCCTCCACCCCAAACTCCCTCATTCATGTTAATTATGGACCTTGCTTTGTGCATTGGTCCAAATCATTTGGTGGCTCGCAGTCTCCCCTCTAATTCATCCCAAAGGCCAGTCAGGTTCCTCCACCCCAAATATGCTCATCAATGTCTTTATGGACCTATTGAGTAAAATCAGGACACAGGCAGTGGCGGCACGTCCATTAGGAACGCACAGGCGCTGCCCCCCCCCCTATTCATACGTTCAACCCCTTGATCTACATACAAGGCGCTGGAATTTGGATTCCAATGGGTGGGTGTGTTTTTTTGAAGCATGTGATTAGAGCCAGAGGCTCTAATAGGCTTAAAAAAAAAGGGTGGGCTCAGGGCGCAGGGCACTGCGCCCCGATCCCACCCAGTTGTGTGACAATAGCGAATGAATACTCGCTACTTTCACACTAACTCTCCTCCCCGTCAATCAGGAAGCGGGTCGTGAGACCCGTCTCCTGATTGGCTAAAACATCAGGCAATCCTTTAGGATGCCTAGAGCCTAGGAGGAGCTGAGAGGAGATGCATGGCGAAAGCCGCCATTGAGGTTGAATGATGCAGGAGGAAGGCGCGAAAGGACAAAGAAATGAGCTCATCTGCTGCTTTTCATTTTCAATCTATCTATCTATCTATCTATCTATCTATCTATCTATCTATCTATCTATCTATCTATCTATCTATCTATCTATCTATCTATCTATCTATCTATCTATCTATCTATCTATCTATCTTTTATATAATATGATGTTCCATTAGACCTCTTGGAGGAGCCACAGGGGTAGTGACAGCGGCATTGCTGGAGGTCATTCCATTAGGGAAGGCTGGAGAATTCTTCTTCCTGATTAGCAGTTTGGGTTGGTCGTTTCTTCTTGTCATGACAGCTTGGTGGGATAGGGTTCTTTTATTTTGAAGTTGGGTTCTTGCTGGGTTTGGTGGTCTATGAAAGACTTGAAATTGGTACAAAAATAGACCTTTAGGTTAATCTACCAGAACTTGGTTCTTTGGCAGAAGATAATATATATGTTCAATTTGGAGTCGTCCTTGAGCCCATAGGATGCAGATGGGACAGGGGTGGAGCTTAGTTGAGACTTTTGTTAGTAGACACCCAAAGACCCTCACCTGGTAGTATTTATGCCCTGTACACACAATTGGATTTTCCGACAGCAAATGTTGAATGTGAGCTAGTTGTAGGAAAGTCCAACCGTGTGTATGCTCCATAGAACATTTGTTGGCCGAATTTCGGCCAACAAATGTTTGTGAGAGCCGGTTCTCAAATTTTCCGACAACAAAACTTGTTGTCGGAAATTCCGAGCGTGTGTACATAAGTCTGACGCACAAAAGGCCACACATGCTCGGAATCAAGCAGAAGAGCCACACTGGCTATTGAACTTAAAGGGGTTGTAAAGGTGTTTTTTTTTTTTTTTAAAAATAACAAACATGTCATACTTACCTTCACTGTGCAGCTCGTTCTGCACAGAGTGGCCCCGAACCTGGTCTTCTGGGGTCCCTCGGCGGCTGTCTCAGCTCCTCCCCGCAAGCATTTACCACCTTCATGCGAGCTCTCTCGCACGGTGGTGAGTGCTTGCGGGCGCGCTCCCGTGATACAGCCGGCGGCTATAGCCGCTCGCTGTATCACTCGGCCCCGCCCCCCGGCGCGCCGCGTCATCGGATGTGATTGACAGCAGCGCGAGCCAATGGCTGCGCTGCTTTCAATCCATCCACTGCAGCCAATCAGCGGCCAGGGTGAGCGGAGGAACAGATGTCGGGAACGCGAAGCTGACTTTCGAGGCGTCAGGTAAGTAAAACGGGGGGGCTGGGGGCGGCGGTTCTGTCAGAAGTTTTTTCACCTTAATGCATAGAATGCATTAAGGTGAAAAAACTTTTACCTTTACAACCCCTTTAATTTTTCTCGGCTCGTCGTACGTGTTGTACGTCACCGCATTCTTGACGTTCGGAATTTCTGACAACATTTGTGTGAACGTGTGTATGCAAGACAAGTTTGAGCCAACATCCTTCGGAAAAAAATCCACGGTTTTGTTGTCGGAAAATCCTATCGTGTGTACAGGGCATTACAGTACCTACTTATGTTAGCACATGCTTGTGGATCATTGTTACTTATTGAACTATTAATCATTGGTCATTCGAGGGCCTCTGTGGCCAATTTAGACCCAAGTCAGGCAGTCAAAGTCATTATTTGGGAGTTGAATGGCAGGGACAGAACTGACAAATCCATTAGGCTAGCAATAACCGTTTCCATTGTTTCCTCCTAAATGGAACGTCTGGTGCCACGGCTGGACAAAGTTCAGTGCATTAAAAGCCATTAGCTCTTTCTTTCTATGTACAATATTGTTTTGTTTTTTTTTCGTTTGAGCTAATCAAAAACAGAAACAAGAAAATTAATCTCAAATTGAAATATATTAACAACATAGGGATTGGACTGATATCACTTTTGTCGTAAATGCACAACAGATTGAAATGTTTCCTAAGAGGGTTTAAAGCATTAAAGCCTGTTAGTAACAAAATCTATGTTCTGAGGTCCAAGATTTTGCTTTTTTTATGAAATAGACCCCAATTCAAGCTGCAATAGCACTTAAGGCACTTAAAGGTGGACTTAGTATTTTCTGACATCTTTTGGTTGGTCATGTGATATGCTAGGTCCTTTTCTGGCGGTGGGCAGTTATGGATGATGCACAGAGCAGAGCTGACATCAGTGCTGTTTTATGCATCCACATACTATGAGTGCTGGGCACTGTGCTCAGGGGTTTGGACCATGAGGCCCTGCACTTAGTCTTTCCTTGGCATTCCAGGTTGAATGATATTCGGTATCATTTAATCAAGGTCATCTTGTGGCGAGAAGAATAGGTACCATAGGGGCCAGAATTTATCCAGGTCATGGTGTAACTCAGACTTTCTCAACCTTTTCAACACAGAGGAACCCTTGAAAAGAATTTTCCGGTCTCAGGGAAAGACTGCTAAAAATTACTATATCTACAACTCATGGTACGATAGTGTGATGGTCAGTGGGAAGAATGCTCCTTACATTTGTGGTCATTGAGAAGAATTATAACTAAAAAGATCAATGGTGTCGGTGGGAACTTATCTAAGAGGAAGAAATTGCTTATTGCTCAAGGAACCCCTAGCAATCTCTGGAGGAACCCTAGGGTTCCATTGAACTTTGGATGATAAACCCTGGTGTAGCCACTAGTAGTGACATGAAGTGGCGTCTAAATAAGTATTGGACAAATACCCTAGCATTTAACGCCACAAGGATAACTCAATCACTTTAATCAAATCATGATAGGGCCACTAAAATATGTTTAAGGTAAGATGTTGATTGTCCTTGAACCTGACTGTATGGGACAGGTGTCACCTGTTCACATTACATGGTTGAAGGCACTTTGTGTGTGGAGGATAGATGGTCATTGAGAAGAATTATAGCTAAAAAGATCAATGGAGTCGGTGGGAACTTATCTAAGAGGAAGAAATTGCTTATTGCTCAAGGAACCCCTAGCAATCTCTGGAGGAACCCTAGGGTTCCATTGAACCTTGGTTGATAAAACCTGGTGTAGCTACTAGTAGTGACACGAAGTGGCGTCCAAATAAGTATTGGACAAATACCCTAGCATTTAACGCCACAAGGATAACTCAATCACTTTAATCAAGTCATGATAGGGCCACTAAAATATGTCAAGGGAGATGTTGATTGTCCAAGAACCTGACTGTATGGGACAGGTGTCACCTGTTCACATTACATGGTTGAAGGCACATTGTATGTGGAGGATAGATGGTCATTGAGAAGAATTATAGCTAAAAAGATCAATGGTGTCGGTGGGAACTTATCTAAGAGGAAGAAATTGCTTATTGCTCAAGGAACCCCTAGCAATCTCTGAAGGAACCCTAGGGTTCCATTGAACCTTGGCTGATAAATCCTGGTGTAGATACTAATAGTGGGGCGGCACAGTGGTGTAGTGGGTAGCACTTTCGCCTAGCAGTAAGAAGGGTCACTGGTTCGAATCCCAACCATGACACTACCTGCCTGGAGTTTGCATGTTCTCCCTGTGCCTGCGTGGGTTTCCTCCGGGTACTCCGGTTTCCTCCCACACTTCAAAGACATGCTGGTAGGTTAATTGGATCCTGTCTAAATTGTCCCTACTATGTATGAATGTGAGTTAGGAACCTTAGATTGTGAGCTCCTTGAGGGTAGGGACTGAGGTGAATGTACAATGTATATGTAAAGCGCTGCGTAAATTGATGGCGCTATATAAGTACCTGAAATAAAATAAATAAATAAATAATAGTGACACAAAGTGACGTCCAAATAAGTATTGGACAAATACCCTAGCATTTAAAGCCACAAGGATAACTCAATCACTTTAAGCAAGTCATGATAGGGCCATATGTCAAGGGAGATGTTGATTGTCCAAGAACCTGACTGTATGGGACAGGTGTCACCTGTTCACATTACATGGCTGAAGGCACATTGTATGTTTAGGATAGATGGTGTTGAAGCACCCCTCCCCCATTTTTAGGGGTGGCTGTTCCAGTTCGATATACTTTGACGAAAGTATGTAAAAGATTGTAAATAAACATAAAAAAGTAAAAAAAATGTTAAAAAATGTTTTAAAAAAATTAAATAAAAATTTTATTTTATTTTTTTAACATACTGTCACCAGTCAATATCTATGATCACCTCCACACCAGACATACAAAAATTGTAATAAAAATTACAACTTCGAAAAACTCACCATGCCTCTTACTAAATACCTCTATTTTCCAAAAAGGGGTCATTTAGGGTGGTATTTGTACTGTCCTGGTGTTTTAAGGGCCTCAAAGAATGAGATAGGCCATCAGTACATCAGGATTGACCGATAGATAGACATACAGTATATCCCATAGTTTGTGGACTCTATAACTTTCCTACAGACTAAATAATATACACTGATTTGGGTTATTTTCACCAAAGAATGAGATAGGCCGTCAGTATATCAGGATTGATCCATTTTCAATCATATATCCCATAGCTTGTAGACCCTATAACTTTCACACAAATCAATTAATATATTCTTATTGGGATCTTTTCTCATGTAGCAGAATATTTTGGCCTAATTCTATAAAGAAATTAGATTTTATTGCATATGTTTATAACATATATTTTCTACTTTAAGAGTGTTTTTTCAATAATTTTGGTCCTTTTTTCATTTATATAAAATATAACTATGAAAAAATATTATTTTTTTCCAAATTTTCAGTCTTTTTTAATTTATTTAGCAAAAAAAAAAAAAAAAAAAAAACACAGTGGTGATGATTAAATACCACCAAAAGAAATCTCTATTTGTGTGGAAAAAAATGATAAAAATTTCAAATGGGTACAGTGTTGCATGACTGCACAATTGTCATTCAAATTGTGGCAGCGCGGAAAGCTGAAAATTGGCCTGGGCAGGAAGGAGGTAAAAGTGCCCGGCAGGCAAGTGGTTAATGTAAAGTAGAAAATATTGGAGTTTTTTTTCCACATTTTTGGTCTTTTTTTGTTTATATAATAAAAAAATTAAAAATACAGTGGTGATAAAATACCACCAAAAGAAATCTCTATTTGTGTGAAAAAATTATATAAATTTAATTTAGATACAGTGTTGCATGACTGCACAAATGCCAGTTAACCGCTTCAGCCCCGGAAGGTTTTACCCCCTTAAAGACCAGGTCATTTTTTGCTACACGGCACTGCCTAATTTGAATGACAATTGCGCGGTCTTGCGACGCTGTACCCAAATAAAATTGATGTTCTTTTTTCCCCACAAATAGAGCTTTCTTTTGGTGGTATTTGATCACCTCTGCAATTTTTATTTTTTGTGCTATAAAAAAGAGCGACAATTTTGAAAAAAAAAACAATATTTTTTTACTTTCTGTTATAAAACATACTCAATAAGAAAAATGTAAAAAAAATCAAATTTCTTTATCAATTTAGGCCAATATGTATTCTGCTTCATATTTTTGGTAAAAAAAAAATCCCAATAAGCGTATATTGATTGGTTTTCCCAAAAGTTATAGCGTCTACAAACTATGGGATAGATTTATGGACTTTCTATTTTTTTTTAATTGTTTTTACTAGTAATGGTAATGTTTAGTGGGACTACGACATTGCTGCAGACAAATCTGACACTAAGTTTTTGAGGACCAGTGACGCCAATACAGTGCTCAGTGCTAAAAAAAAATGCACTGTCACTATATAAATGACACTGGCAGGGAAGGGGTTAACATCAGGGGCAATCAAATGGTTAAGTGTGCTCCTAGGGGGTGATTCCCAACTGTGTGGGGAATGGACTGATGGGAGGAAGAGAGACATCTGTGTTCCTGATCAGCAGGAACAAAAGATCTCTATCTTCCCCTCTCACAGAATGGCGGTCTGCCTTGTTTACATTTTTTGCGATACGGCACTGCGTTATTTTAACTGATAATTACGCGGTCGTGCGACGCTGTACCCAAATAAAATTGATGTCCTTTTTTCCCCACAAATAGAGCTTTCTTTTGGTGGTATTTGATCAACTCTGCAGTTTTTATTTTTTGCGCTATAAATAAGACCGACAATTAAAAAAAAAAAAAAAAAAAAAAATATATATATATATATATATATATATATATATATATATATATTACTTTCTGCTATAAAACACACCCAATAAAAAAAATTTAAGAAATCCCATTTATCAATTTAGGCCAATATGTATTCTGCTACATATTTTTGGTAAAAAAAATCCCAATAAGCGTATATTGATTGGTTTGCGCAAAAGTTATAGTGTCTACAAACTATTACTAGGGAATAGATTTATGGACTTTCTATTTTTTTTTTTTTTAATTGTTTAATCGTGTGGGGGATGGACTGACTGGAGAAAGAGAGACATCTGTGTTCCTGATTAGCAGGAACAAAAGATCTCTGTCTTCCCCTCTCCCAGAACAGCAGTCTGCCTTGTTTACATAGCTTTCTTTTGGTGGTATTTGATCACCTCTGCAGTTTTTATTTTTTGCGCTGTAAAAAAGAGCGACAATTTTGAAAAAACAACAATATTTTTAACTTTCTGCTTTAAAACATACCCATTTAAAATAAATGTAAAAAATCAGAATGGCGGCCTGCCTTGTTTACATTTTTTGCATTACGGCACTGCGTTACTTTAACTGATAATTGCGCGGTCGTGCGACGCTTTACCCAAACAAAATTTATGTCCTTTTTTCCCCACAAATAGAGCTTTCTTTTGGTGGTATTTGATCAACTCTGCAGTTTTTATTTTTTGCGCTATAAATAAGACCGACAATTAAAAAAAAAATTATATATATATATATATATATATATATATATATATATATATATATATATATATATTTATATATATATTACTTTCTGCTATAAAACATACCCAATAAAAAAAATGTAAGAAATCCCATTTCTTTATCAATTTAGGCCGATATTTATTCTGCTACATATTTTTGGTAAACAAAAAAAAAAATCCCAAAAAGCGTATATTGGTTGGTTTGCGCAAAAGTTATAGAAATGTATAACTATTTCTATGGCCGCGGGTCCCGACAGACCATTGCAGCCGCCGGAACCCGCTGTTATTGGGCAAAGCGGGAGCCAATCAGTAGGTCCCGGCTGACGGGAGCCGATGACAAGCGATGACGTACAGGTTGGTGATTATGCGCTTAAGTGCCGCCCTGCCGCAGTACGTGTACGTGGGGCGGTCCTTAAGTGGTTACAGTAGGGCAGTTCTAAATAGCAAAACAATGGCCTGGTTATGTAAGGGGTAAAACATTTTGAAGGTCAAGTGGTTAATTTTTAATCCATAAAGGGTTCATTTATGAATGTATTTTTTTTTTTTTTGTTACAATGTTTCATTGCTGATGTTAAAGCAGAACAAGCTGTAGATGTATATATATAGAGAGGGAATCACATTCTGAACGCTCAGTAACCCGATCTGTTCTGGATGTGACCGGTGCCCAGATGCGTATAAAATTGAGAGCAGATCTTTTCCATACATTATTTCACCGCAGATTATTTAAACATATGTAGTCAGCGATGGGCTGCGACTGTAGGCAAAGCTGCGGCGCTTCATATAATGAGGTGGGTATGAATGTACCTGCATGTTTAAAGGCAACTCCGAGCTAACAGCTACACGTGTATGAAATATATACTGTATACTGTGTATGGGAATGGTTTTACCTGCTGAAATAGCGGTGGGGGGTGGTTGACACCGTCATTTGCTGGTACCGCTCACATATCTGGATCCTGAATCACCATCTCTGCTATATTATATGTGTCTATGAGGCTTTAGTCCGTAGGGTTCAATATTGAGTTGGCCCACCCTTTGCAGCTATAACAGCTTCAACTCTTCTGGGAAGGCCGTCCACAAGGTTTAGGAGTGTGTCTGTGGGAATGTTTGACCATTCTTCCAGAAGAGCATTTGTGAGGTCAGGACAATTTTATGCTCCCAACTTTGTGGGAACAGTTTGGGGATGGCCCCTTCCTGTTCCAACATGACTGCGCACCAGTGTACAAAGCAAGGTCCATAAAGACATGGATGAGTGAGTTTGGGGATGGAGGAACTTGACTGGCCTGCACAGAGTCCTGACCTCAACCCGATAGAACACCTTTGGGATGAGGTATGCCCCGTACACACGGTCGGACTTTGTTCGGACATTCCGACAACAAAATCCTAGGATTTTTTCAGACGGATGTTGGCTCAAACTTGTCTTACATACACACGGTCACACAAAGTTGTCCGATCATTCTGAACGCGGTGACGTAAAACACGTATGTCGGGACTATAAACTGGGCAGTGGCAAATAGCTTTCATCTCTTTATTTATTCTGAGCATGCGTGGCACTTTGTCCGTCGGATTTGTATACACACGATCGGAATTTCCGACAACAGATTTTGTTGTCGGAAAATTTTATATCCTGCTCTCAAACGTTGTGTGTCGGAAAATCCGATGGTAAATGTGTGATGGAGCCTACACACGGTCGGAATTTCTGTCAACAAGGTCCTATCACACATTTTCCGTCGGAAAATCCGACCGTGTGTACGGGGCATTAGAGCGGAGACTGTGAGCCAGGCCTTCTCGTCCAACATCAGTGCCTGACCTCACGAATGCTTCTCTGGAAGAATGGTCAAACATTCCCATAGACACACTCCTAAACCTTGTGGACAGCCTTCCCAGAAGAGTTGAAGCTGTTATAACTGCTAAGGGTGGGCCAACTCAATATTGAACCCTACGGACTAATGCCCCGTACACACGGTCGGATTTTCCGACAGAAAATGTGTGATAGGACCTTGTTGTCGGAAATTCCGACCGTGTGTGGGCTCCATCACACATTTTCCATCGGATTTTCCGACACACAAAGTTGGAGAGCAGGAGATAAAATTTTCCGACAACAAAATCCGTTGTCGGAAATTCCGATCGTGTGTACACAAATCCGACGGACAAAGTGCCACGCATGCTCAGAATAAATAAAGAGATGAAAGCTATTGGCCCCGTTTATAGTCCCGACATACATGTTTTACGTCACCGCGTTCAGAACGATCGGATTTTCCGACAACTTTGTGTGACCGTGTGTATGCAAGACAAGTTTGAGCCAACATCCGTCGGAAAAAATCCTAGGATTTTGTTGTCGGAATGTCCGAACAAAGTCCGACCGTGTGTACGGGGCATAAGACTGGGATGCCATTAAAGTTTATGTGCGTATAAAGGCAGGCGTCCCAATAAATGTCTATATTTATATAATATATATTTATATAGTATCCCCTGAGCGCCGACTGTATGCACATATGCGGCCTCGGCTTTAAGGGGTTTTACCGGGGTGATATGCAGCTGCAGGCATCACCCCGGTACCGTTTTTTAGAGCGGACGGTGGGCTTTTTAGGGATAACAACAGATGCGGCTAAAAGCTGCTCGGCCGTTATCCCGAAGGAGCGGGAGGGGACAAACCCCCCCTCCCGCCGCCTTCCGCCACTATTCCCAGGCCTCCCGTCCCACTGGGAGACCTGATCCACGATCCGGCACTTCCGCCGGCTAGAGTGAGACTGAAACAAAGCCGGAAACATTCCAGTCTCCTATGGAAAACACACGGAAGCGACGTCACTTCCGATTTACTTGGCTACCAATGGCGCAGATTTATTTAAAATGACAGTATTCGTTGCCGTTTTTGGTGATCAGAATACTTTTAAGTGCAAAGGAGGTCTTTTAGACCCCCCCGATCCCTCCATAAAGAGTACCTGTCACCACCTATTACTGTCACATGGGATGTTTATATTCCTTGTGACAGCAATAAAAGTGATCAGATTTTTTTTTCTTTTAAGTGAGAATGTAAAAAAAAAACAAATAATAAGAAAATAAATAATAAATTAAAAAAATAAATGTTTAAAGCGCCCCCGTCCCTGCGAGCTCGCGCAGCAAAAAAAACGCATGCGTAAGTCGAGCCCACATATGTAAACGGTGTTCAAATCACTCATGGGAGGTATTGCCACGATCGCTAGAGCAAGAGCAATAATTATAGCAAAAGTCCTCCTCTGTGACTCTAACCTGGTAACCGTTAATTTTTTTTTTTAAAGCATTGCCTATGGAGATTTTTAGGTACCGTAGTTTGTCGCCATTCCACGAGTGTTTGCAATTTTAAGGCGTGACATGTTGGGTATCTATTTACTCGGCGTAACATCATCTTTCACATTATACAAAAAAATTGGGCTAACTTTATTGTTTAGTTTTTTTTTTTTTATTCACGAAAGTGTCTTTTTTCCCCAAAAAGTGCGTTTGAAAGACCGCTGCGCAAATACAGTGTGACATAAAATATTGCAACAATCACCATTTTATTCTCTAGGGTCTCTGCTAAAAAATATATATATATATAATGTTTAGGGGGGGTTCTACGTAATTTTCTAGCAAAAAATACAGATTTTAACTTGTAAGCAACAAATGTCAGAAATACAGTTAGGTCCATATATATTTGAACACAGACACAATTTTCATACTTTTGGCTCTGTATGCCACCAACATAAAATTAAAATGAAACAATCCAAATGAAATTAATTCAAGGAGATGAATATAAATATCAAGTACAAATTTTAGGAACTGCGACCATTTTTATACACAGTCACCCCATTTTCAGGGGCTCAAATGTAATTGATCAAATGAATATAATCATAAATAGAATGTTCATTTTTTATATTTTGTTGAGAATTCTTTACTGGCAATGACTGCCTGAAGTCTGGAACCCATGGACTTTACCAAAGACTGGGTTTCCTCCTTTCTGATGCTTTGCCAGGCTCTAACTGCAGCTGTCTTCAGTTCTTTGTTTGTGGGTCTTTCTGCCTTTAGTTTTGCCTTCAGCAAGTGAAATGCTAAATTGGGTTGAGATCAAGTGATTGACTCGTCCATTGCAGAATATTCCACTTCTTTTCCTTCAAAAGCTCCTGGGTTGCTTTTGTAGTGTGTTTTAGATCATTGTCCATCTGTACTGTGAAGTGCCGTCCAATCAACTTTGAATCTGGGATGACAGTATATCTCTTAACACTGCAGAATTCATCCGGCTGCCTCTGTCTTCTGTCATATCATCAATAAATACCAATGACCCAGTGCCACTGGAAGCCATGCATACCCATGCCATCACACTGCAAGCTCCACCATGTTTTACAGGTGACGTTGTGTGCTTTGGATCATGAGCTGTTCCAAGCCTTCTTCACACTTTTTTCTTTTTTCATTCTGGTACATATTAATCTTAGATTCATCCATCCAAAGAATGCTTTTCCAGGACTTTTCTGCTTTTGTTAGATGTTTTTAGCAAAGTCTAATCTGGCTTTTCTATTCTTCAGGCTTATGAATGGTTTGCACCTTGTGGTGAACCCTCTGTATTTGCTCTTGTGAAGTCTTCTCTTGATTGTATACTTTGACAATGATGCGCCCACCTCCTGGAGAGTGTCCTTCACTTGTCTGGATGTTGTGAATGGGTTTTCTTTTACCATAGAGAGGATCCTGCGATCTTCCACCACTGTTGTCTTCCGTGGACGTCCAGGACTTTTTATGTTGCTGAGCTTACCAGTGCGTTCTTCTTTCCTCAGAATGTACCAAACTGTTGATTTGGCCACTCCTAATGTTGCTGCCATCTCTCTGATGAATTTGTTTAGTTTTTGAAGCCTTACAATGGCCTGTTGCACTTGCATGGACAACTCCTTTGAACGCATGATGTAGGTTCACAGCAATAGATTCCAAATGCAAAGACCACACTTAGAAAAAATTTCAGACCTTTTACCTGCTTAATTAATATAGAAATTATGAAGGAGTAGCCCACTCCTGGCCATGAAACAGCTTTTGGTTCAATTGTCCAATTATTATTATTATTATTATACAGGATTTATATAGCGCCAACAGTTTACAATATAAAAGGGGGACAATACATTTATAATACAATAAGATACAAGAGGATTAAGAGGGCCCTGCTCAGAAGAGCTTACAATCTAATAGGATTGGGCAGGTGGTATAAAAGGTTATAACTGTGGGGAATGAGCTGATGGAAGTGGTAGAAGATTAGTTAGAGACGTGATAGGCTTTCCTGAAGAGATGAGTTTTCAGGGATCGCCTGAAGGTAGCAAGAGTAGGGGATAGCCGACAATTACCGTATTTATCGGCGTATAACACGCACTTTTTTCCCCTTAAAATCAGGGGAAAATCGCGGGTGTGTGTTATACGCCGATCCCCTGCGATCCTAAGCTTCAAAATCGCCGACCGCGATTTGAAAATGGCGCCGCCGGCGCCAAAATACACAGAGCCGGTCCTCGGCTCTTCTCGGCCACTTTCGGCTTCACTCGAGCGCCGCCTGAACCTAGCCGAGTGTACTCGGCTAGGTTCGGATAGCTCCGCTCACAGTCACGCCCATCCCGGGCGGGACTACGAGTGGAGGCGAAAGTGAACGAGAGCCGCCGAGAAGAGCCGAGGACCGGCTCTGTGTATTTCGGCGTCGGCGGCGCCATTTTCAAATCGCGGTCGGCGATTTTGAAGCTCAGGATCGCAGGGGATCGCAGGGGAGCCATTTTCAAACTGCAGTGACAATGAAAAGTCACTGCAGTTTAACTGCAGCCTGAGCAAGGCTGCAAATGGACACAGAAAGCTGTAGATCAGCACTGACAAAGCTGCAAGGCTGCAAATGACTGTAAGGCTGCAAATGACACTGGACAAGCATGCAGATGGACACTGTGCAAGGCTGCATTGATGGGCATTTAAATGTAAGTTTTTTTCCTTAAAATTTTTTTTCCTTATAATTCCCTCCTAAACTTGGGGTGCGTGTTATACGCCGATAAATACAGTACTTTTGGTCCCTTGAAAAAGGGGGGATGGCTAGTCTTAAGAGCTGTAATTCCTAAACTCTTCTTCTGATTTGGATGTACACACCCTCAAATTAAACCTGAGAGTGTGCACTTTCAGCACTTTCAGCTCATATCTATTATATAACTATACAGTGGCAGAACTACCGCCATAGCGACACACGCGGTCGCTATGGGGCCAGCAGCCAAGTTGGGGCCCGATGACTGGTGTTGGTAGGCGGGAGACACCCGCCAGAAGGGTGATACCCTTAGGTAGCGGCAGCCGCACCGCTCGCTGTCCCTCAGCGGCGCGGACCAAAGCCACCTCCCCTCCTCTCTGTTTACATCCAAAGAGGAGGAGGAGGAGGAGCCTGCACTCAAGCCTCTAGACTGTTCTGAGGTATGTAAGAAGGGGGGGTGTCTGTACTGCTGGGGGGGTCCTGCACTGGGGGGGGTGTCTGTACTGCTGGGGGGGTCCTGCACTGGGGGGGTGTCTGTACTGCTGGGGGGGTCCTGCACTGAGTGGGGGGTGTCTGTACTGCTGGGGGGGTCCTGCACTGGGGGTCTGTACTGCTGGGGGAGTCCTGCACTGGGGGGGGTGTCTGTACTGCTGGGGGGGTCCTGCACTGAGTGGGGGTGTCTGTACTGCTGGGGGGGGTCCTGCACTGAGGGGGGGTGTCTGTACTGCTGGGGGGTCTGCACTGCTGGGGGTGTCTGCACTGAGAGGGGTGTCTGTAATGCTGGGGGGTCTGTAATCCTGGGGGGGGTCTGCACTGGGGGGTGTCTGTACTGAGGGGGGTGGTCTGCACTAGGGAATGTCTGTACTGCTGGGGGGGTCCTGCACTGAGTGGGGGTGTCTGTACTGCTGGGGGGGTCCTGCACTGGGGGGGGTTTCTGTACTGATGGGGGGTCCTGCACTGAGTGGGGGGTGTCTGTACTGCTGTGGGGGTCTGCACTGCTGGGGGTGTCTGCACTGAGAGGGGTGTCTGTAATGCTGGGGGGTCTGTAATGCTGGGGGGGTCTGCACTGGGGGGGGTCTGTACTGAGGGGGGTGGTCTGCACTGGGGGATGTCTGTACTGCTGGGGGGGTCCTGCACTGAGTGGGGGTGTCTGTACTGCTGGGGGGGTCCTACACTGGGGGGGGTTTCTGTACTGATGGGGGGGTCCTGCACTGAGTGGGGGGTGTCTGTACTGCTCTGGGGGTCCTGCACTGGGGGGGTGTCTGTACTGCTGGGGGGTCCAGCACTGAGTGGGGGTGTCTGTACTGCTGGGGGGGGTCCTGCACTGAGGGGGGGTGTCTGTACTGCTGGGGGGTCTGCACTGCTGGGGGTGTCTGCACTGAGAGGGGTGTCTGTAATGCTGGGGGGTCTGTAATCCTGGGGGGGTCTGCACTGGGGGGTGTCTGTACTGAGGGGGGTGGTCTGCACTAGGGGATGTCTGTACTGCTGGGGGGGTCCTGCACTGAGTGGGGGTGTCTGTACTGCTGGGGGGGTCCTGCACTGGGGGGGGTTTCTGTACTGATGGGGGGTCCTGCACTGAGTGGGGGGTGTCTGTACTGCTGTGGGGGTCTGCACTGCTGGGGGTGTCTGCACTGAGAGGGGTGTCTGTAATGCTGGGGGGGTCTGCACTGGGGGGGTCTGTACTGAGGGGGGTGGTCTGCACTGGGGGATGTCTGTACTGCTGGGGGGGGTCCTGCACTGAGTGGGGGTGTCTGTACTGCTGGGGGGGTCCTACACTGGGGGGGGTTCTGTACTGATGGGGGGGTCCTGCACTGAGTGGGGGGTGTCTGTACTGCTCTGGGGGTCCTGCACTGGGGGGGTGTCTGTACTGCTGGGGGGTCCAGCACTGAGGGGGGGTGTCTGTACTGCTGGGGGGGTCCTGCACTGAGGGGGGGTGTCTGTACTGCTGGGGGGGTCCTGCACTGAGTGGGGGGTGTCTGTACTGCTGGGGGGGTCCTGCACTGGGGGGGGTGTCTGTACTTCTGGGGGGGTCCTGCACTGGGGGGGGGGTGTCTGTACTGCTGGGGGGGTCCTGCACTGGGGGGGGTCTGTACGATTTTTTTTTAAATCGCACATTTTTTTTTTGGAGAAAATCGCCCAGCTCTACTGCATACAGTATACTGCATACTTTCTTGTTCGAAATTAATGTAAGCTGCCTGGGTACTGTGCTACATGGGTGTGGTAATCTGTTGTCCAATGGCATTAGTTCATTTTTTTTTTTTTGTGGAGTGGGGGGTGGGGGAGGCCCATACAACATTTTGCTATGGGGCCCTGTGATTTCTAGTTACGCCTCTGTAACTATAGCTTGAATATGTTTTGGTAAATACCTGAAAAATCTAAAATTGTGCCAGTGTCCAAATATATATGGACCTAACTGTAGACTTAGGCGTGAAAGGGTTAAATTACATTAAATTAAATAACATGGGAAAAAATAATAAAACAATAAAATAACAAAAATAAAAAAACGACTGACACCAGTGGCGAAACCACCGGGGGTCACAAAGGTCGCATTTGTGAGAGGGCCCTTGCATTCTGCCACCGTGTGGGGGGGGGGCATTTATGTTTTCTTGCACCGGGAGGCCCTAAAGGTTCTGGTTACGCCTCTGTTCTACATGTTTCCCCACATTGCATGTAGTACAGCCGTTCATTTAAATGGACTCCCCTACGCACAAGAAACATGCAAACGAAGTCCCTTTTCTCTAAAGCTCGCTGCACAGTTGGGTGCAGTTGGGTGTCCTTAGAAATAATGTCTGCTAAAGGTTTCTGCGCTATTTTGCACATGTTTCCGACATGCACAGTGTGTGAACCTAGCTGAAATGAAAGTTTTTGTGCCGGAGTGCAGCTTTAGAAGTTTTGGAACTTTCCCCCCGTGTACAGAGGGCTGGACGGATGAAGTCCGCACCAACAGGTCATTGCACTTTCTACATCCTGTCTTGGAGATTTGCTCGCTGGTTACTGTGGAAACAGGAGCGGCAAACTGACATTTGGTTTTTCTGAGGTTTTTGGAGATCCCATCTCAGCATCTGGCTTCCAGCAACCAAACAATTGCAGAAAGGGAGGAAAAGAACAGCAGAGAGAGCGCAAATAATAATAAAAGCAGACACGTAATGCGAGGAAGGATGATGGAGATAAAATATGACCCTCGCCGGCTCTCAGCAGATTTAGACGTTATACAGAAAGAATATCCGCCAAGTAGCAACACACCAAACACCGACACCAAACAGCCCCAGCTTGTAGAACGCAATGCTTCCTCCTTGGCATCCGCTCATGCAGGTGTTTTCAGATGCTGCAGTTTCCAAAATTAGGCAAGTCCGGGGAGAACAGATGTCTAGATCGAGGGTTGGAGGGTGTAACAAAGACAATTTTATGTCTACAGATCCAACTTCTGCATCCTTATAAAAAGTTTGCTTTGTGATTTTGAAGGTTCTTTGCGGTAAAAGCAAGAAAGCATAAAAACCTCTGTAGTGTATACTTGCCTTATTAAAAAAAAAGTGCTGCACCCACTTGTGGGATAAGCAATTTAAGACATACAAAATATTACAAAATATATGCATAATATATACACATGCACAAGCTATCTATCCCTAGGAAATGAGTATTGTATGCAATAGGAATACTCATGTGTCAAACACAAGGACCGTGGGCCATGTCCAGTCCTCCAGGCCATTTAACATGACCCTTGCACCTCTCCTGCAGCTTACCTTTTGTCTCAACAGTAGGAAGCAGAGAAGAGGACAGAACTCGTCTTACAGATCCTGCTTTTCTCTGTGCAGCCACAGCACTCCTTTGTCTCAACCTCCCCTGGTCTCGGCATTCAGCAGACTCCACCTCCCCTGGTCCTCCTCCAGACCCTACACTTTCTGCTTCTCAGATCCACCCCGGCTTCCTCCTGGCAGCAGCACAAGGTAAGAGGGGTGCACTGTGATGTAAGGAAGGGTTGTGGACTTGACTTCTGATGGGGGGTGCTCTGGACATCTAGTTTTACAGATACAAGCGGCCCTTTGAGGACAACCATAATGCTAATACAGTCCACAATAAATTTGAGATTAACATCCCTGCTTTAAAATTTCTTATTTCATGGGGGCTTCTTCCTTTTAACCAAAATCTTTCCAGTCCTGCAAAAACTACCAGTGCTTCCTTTGTTCAGCACGTGGCCTTGTCTAAGTCCTCTTTCTCCTCCCCCTACTTCCTGTAGCATCACGTTCTCTCCTGAACTCATGAACCAGTCCAACTAGTTAATTAGCATGTGAATAGGGGAAGCCAAGCTTCACATCACTTCCTGTCTTGAACTCATGAACCAGTCCAACGAGTTAATTAGCATGTGAATAGGGGAAGCCAAGCTTCACATCACTTCCTGTCCTGAACTCATGAACTAGTCCAACAAGTTCATTAGCATGTGTGTCAGGGAAGGCAGGCTTTCCATGTAAGCACCCGGCGTGCACGCATGCGTACTAGCACTTTAAGACACACACCTGTCACTAATACTGAAGTCAGGCAGGCTATTTAAACAGGGCTCCTACAGAGGTTCATTGCTGTTTGGTCTGCAGCTCCTGTGTTGTATCCTGTTTCCTGTGTGACCTCTGATTCTGATCCAGCTTGTTGTTACCTGTGATTGCCTGCTGCCTGTTCTGATCCCGGCTTCCCATAGACTCTGATCCTGCCTGCTGATTCTGTCTGCTGATCTTCCGGTACTACTTGGCTTGTGACCTGACCTCTCTTCTGCCTACCGTCTATGCCTGATCTGCCTGATTATTACCGACCCGGCCTGTCTGACCCTGCATCTCGCTCATCCAGCCTGCTACAGCTCCCAGCCCTGCAAGCCTGCATCTGGTACTGCTCTGTGGTTCATCCCAGCCTGCCACCAGTCAAGCATTGTGTCAGCTCATCTACTATCTGCCTGCTGATCACCGCTACTACACGGACTATTGAACTGTTTACAGGCACTCATACCCCACCGTGCTCCTGTGGCTGCTGTATCACTACCAGTGGTCCGCGAGCCGGAGTTGTACGAGAGGCCTTCCTCTACACGTCAGGCTCACATCCCAGGTACGTAACAGTACCAAACAGCCATGTCTGAGCCTGCAAGAGGACCCTCTCCAGTAAATGAAATATGTCAGCACCTTGCTGCTCTTACACAGACGGTTAAGTCGCTGCAGGAAGGATACGTCCCTGTCCAATCCAGCAACCATAGCTCCTGCATCTGATCCTGCCTCCTCCATCACCCAAGCTGGGGCTTTAGCCAGCCATACAGTAATGATGTTACCCCCTGAGCCTCGTGTACCTACTCCTGAGAGGTTTTCCGGTGATCGGAGTAAATTTAGAGCCTTTCGCAATGCCTGTCAGCTCTACTTTGCTCTCCAGCCACAGACTTTTTCCCTGGAAACCACCAAGGTGAGATTCATTATTTGCCTCCTCCAAGGGGAACCACAGACTTGGGCCCACCGGCTGTTAGAAGAGAACAACGCACAACTAAACACCATGCAAATGTTCTTTGACGCCATGGCGCTGATTTATGATGACCCACAACGTACCACCACTGCTGAAGCCGCTCTTCATACACTCCAGCAAGGCCATAGAGCGGCAGAGGACTATGTCACTGACTTTAGACGCTGGAGTGCAGACACTAGCTGGAATGATGCAGCCCTGCGTCATCAATTTCGTCTGGGTCTCTCGGAAAGCCTGAAAGATGAGCTCGCTCGGGTCGGGGTGCCAAGCTCTCTGAAAGCCCTAATCACTCTGTCCATTCAGATTGACCGCCGCCTACGAGAACGCAGGTCTGAAAGAACCACACAGCACTTCCGCCCAGCCTGGATGTTACCTAAGATGCCTGCTTCTCCTAACCCGGCTCCTGGAAATTCCACTTTCCCCACTCCAGAGGTGCCTAAACCCATGGAATTGGGCCTGATTCGCTCTTCTTTGACTCCAGAAGAACGCCAACGCCGACGAGTAAATAACCTCTGCCTGTACTGTGGAGAAGCCGGTCACTTCGTACATACCTGTCCTGCCAAGCTGCGTAAGTGTCTTTCCCTTTCTTCACTCAAGCAGTCACCCCTGCCTGCCTTGTCTGCCAGCTCAGCCTCATATCGCTCTGCCTGTTTCCTTCCAACTACCGGGAAGAACCGTATCAGTGACCGCTATTATTGATTCTGGAGCGTGTAGCTGTTTCATCGACCAGTCCTTCGCAGCTCAGCAACACATTCCTCTACAAACCAGAGGACAGGGACTCACTGTATTCCTGGCCGATGGGTCTCGTATTAAATCTGGACTGGTAACAAAGGAGACCCCACCGATGCTGACCATCTCCTCCACCAACCACCGAGAGCTGCTGCGTTTAGACGCAATTTCTTCGCCCTTATTTCCCATCATCCTGGGCCTACCCTGGCTACAGGCCCACAATCCACAGATAGACTGGAAATCCGGAAGTGTCAAGTTCCAATCAGCATATTGCCAGAGACACTGTTTGGAAACTTCACCACCATCACCTGCTACCCTGCTGTGTATGGACGCAGACCCTGAATTATGTCAAGTAGTTCCAAATTCTTACCACGAATACCTGGACGTTTTCAGTAAACGAGGAGCAGACACCCTTCCTCCACACAGACCTTATGACTGCCCCATCGAGCTCCTTCCTGGGACAGAGATTCCATTCGGGCGCATCTTCCCTTTATCTGAGCGGGAATCAGGAGTTCTGAAGGACTATATTGATGAGAATCTGCAGAAAGGATTCATCCGTCCCTCTACTTCACCAGCCGGTTCCGGTATATTTTTCGTAGAAAAGAAGGATCATTCCCTGAGACCATGTGTGGACTATCGTGACCTAAATAAAATAACAGTGAAAAATCGCTACCCCCTTCCTCTAGTCCCTGAACTGTTCCAAAGACTCAAATCAGCAAGCATTTTTACTAAGCTGGATTTAAGAGGGGCCTATAACCTGGTTCGCATACGAGAAGGTGATGAATGGAAAACTGCCTTCCGTACCCGATTTGGGCACTTTGAATATCTAGTTATGCCCTTTGGCCTTTGTAATGCCCCTGCCACCTTCCAGTACTTTATTAACGACATTTTCAAAGACTTTCTGGATATTTTTGTGGTTGTCTACCTTGATGACATCTTGATATTCTCTGTATCATTAGAGGTGCACCGAGGGCATGCTAAAAGCGTATTGTGCCGGCTCCGCAAATATGGACTTTATGCCAAAGCCGAGAAATGCGACTTTGAGCAACAGAGCATCCAGTTTTTAGGTCTGATCATTTCGACCGAAGATATCAAGATGGACCCACAGAAAGTCTCAGCGATACTAGATTGGCCAGCCCCCACAGAGAAGAAGGGAATACAACGATTCGTGGGCTTTGCCAATTTTTACCGCAAGTTTATCAAGAACTTTTCTGCTATCATTCACCCTATTACACAGCTGACCAAACAAGGTATCCGTTTCTGTTGGACTTCTGAGGCTCAAGCTGCTTTTGAAATCTTGAAGAGACGGTTTACCATTGCTCCTGTCTTAAGTCACCCAGACTCTACCTTGCCCTATATTGTGGAGGTGGATGCTTCAGAAAGTGCAGTTGGGGCCATTCTATCACAACGTCAAGGCCTCAAAGAAGTGACCCATCCAGTGGCATTCTTTTCACGCAAACTCACGTCAGCTGAAAGAAACTACGATGTAGGGGATCGGGAACTTTTGGCGATCAAAGCCGCGTTGGAGGAATGGAGGTACTTGTTGGAGGGAGCGGCCCATCCAATTCTGATCTACACGGATCATAAGAATCTTGAATATCTGCGATCCGCTAAACGCCTCAAACCACGCCAAGCTCGCTGGGCACTCTTTTTCTCAAGATTCTCATTCCATATTACGTACAGACCCGGATCAAAGAACACTAAGCCTGATGCGTTGTCGCGCATGTTCGAAGATCCAAGAGACATCCTAATACCAGACACCATTTTACCAGCTGGAAATTTCCTACTATTACACACTGACCTTATGTCTCAGTTACAGCAAGCTTCTGCAGAAACACCCAGTCCTCCAGGGGTCACACTACAAGCAAAGAATGGGCTATTATGGAGGGGTAAGCAGATTTTTGTACCTAAAAAGGTTCGAGCAATGATCTTGGGGGTTTGTCATGACCACCCTTTGGCAGGCCATTTTGGGGTTCATAAGACTGTCGAACTTGTACAACGCTCATTTTGGTGGCCAGGTTTGGAGAAAGACTGCAGAGCTTATGTAAATGCATGCACCACCTGCACCCGGAGTAAAAGTTCCCGTAACAAAGCTTGGGGACTACTCAGACCTTTGCCTATACCTGACAGACAGTGGAAGATGATTGCTATGGATTTTATAGTTGAACTTGCACCTTCTGAAGAATGTACCGCTATCTTTGTGGTAGTGGATCGCTTAACAAAGATGGCTCATTTCATTCCTCTAAAGAGTACACCATCGGCTGCAGAAACCGCCCGGGTGTTTATAAAAGAAATTGTCAGACTCCATGGAGTCCCCGCAAATATTGTGTCTGATCGCGGTGTCCAGTTCACATCCAGATTTTGGAAGGCCTTGTGTGAGACCCTACAGATTGAACTCTCATTCTCTTCTGCTTACCACCCACAAACTAATGGGCAGACGGAGAGGACTAATCAAACCCTAGAACAATACATCCATTGTTTTATTTCTTTTGTCCAGGATGATTGGGTATCATTATTACCACTGGCGGAATTTGCCTATAATAATGCCACCCATTCTGCCACCAAGCAATCTCCGTTCTTTGCTAATTATGGATTCCATCCCACCTTCTTACCTAATCTTGTCACAGAATCTTCCGTTCCAGCCGTCCAGGAAACTCTGGACTTTTTCTCTCGCAATAATATGTTGTTACAGGAAACCATCGCGAAAGCGCAGGAGGACAGCAAGAAATCATTTGACAAGAAAAGAAGGGGGGAACTGATCTTGCAACCAGGAGATCAAGTATGGCTTTCAACAACAAATTTGAAGATGCTATGTCCTTCAAGGAAGCTGGCACCAAGGTTCGTAGGACCATTTCCGGTAAGGAGAAAAATTAATGATGTTTCTTTTGAATTAACCTTACCTGAGTCTTTTAAAATCCACCCAGTGTTTCATGTATCCTTGCTAAAGCCTGTTGTGCCAGATCCATTTCCGGATCATAGACCAGGTCCTCCCGCACCTATTATTATTGATGGGAATGAGGAATTTGAGGTTGAGGCTGTTTTAGACTGCAGGAAAAGAAGGGGGCAGACACAATATTTAATCAAGTGGAAGGGTTATGGTCCAGAGGAAAATTCCTGGGAACCCGCACGAAATGTACATGCCACAGACTTGATCCGTGCCTTCTTCCGCAGGGACCCGCAAAAGAGGAACTGGATGGGCACCCAGAGGTTGCCCGTAGGGAGGGGGCAATGTCAGGGAAGACAGGCTTTCCATGTAAGCACCCGGCGTGCACGCATGCGTACTAGCACTTTAAGACACACACCTGTCACTAATACTGAAGTCAGGCAGGCTATTTAAACAGGGCTCCTACAGAGGTTCATTGCTGTTTGGTCTGCAGCTCCTGTGTTGTATCCTGTTTCCTGTGTGACCTCTGATTCTGATCCAGCTTGTTGTTACCTGTGATTGCCTGCTGCCTGTTCTGATCCCGGCTTCCCATAGACTCTGATCCTGCCTGCTGATTCTGTCTGCTGATCTTCCGGTACTACTTGGCTTGTGACCTGACCTCTCTTCTGCCTACCGTCTATGCCTGATCTGCCTGATTATTACTGACCCGGCCTGTCTGACCCTGCATCTCGCTCATCCAGCCTGCTACAGCTCCCAGCCCTGCAAGCCTGCATCTGGTACTGCTCTGTGGTTCATCCCAGCCTGCCACCAGTCAAGCATTGTGTCAGCTCATCTACTATCTGCCTGCTGATCACCGCTACTATACGGACTATTGAACTGTTCACAGGCACTCATACCCCACCGTGCTCCTGTGGCTGCTGTATCACTACCAGTGGTCCGCGAGCCGGAGTTGTACGAGAGGCCTTCCTCTACACGTCAGGCTCACATCCCAGGTACGTAACAATGTGAATAGGGGAAGCCAAGCTTCTAAAAACAATTCATATAACTAAAATTAATCATTCTTATACAGGTGCATCTCATAAAATTAGAACATCATCAAAAAGTTAATTTATTTCAGTTAATCAATTCAAAAAGTGAAACGCATATATTTTATATAGATGTGTTACACACAAAGTGACACATTTCAAGCATTTCTTTCTTTTAATTTGGATGATTATGGCTTACAGCTAGTAAAAGCCCTAAATTCAGTATCTCAGAAAATTAGAATATTACATAAAACCAATAAAAAAAGAATTTCGAATACAGAAATGTTGGCTTACTGAACATTATGTCCATGTACACTATAGTATGCACTTAATACTTGGTCGGGGCTCCTTTTCTATGAATTACTGCATTAATGTGGCATAGCACAGAGGTGATCAGCCTGTGGCACGGCTGAGGTGTTATGGAAGCCCAGGTTGCTTTGATAGCGGCCTTCAAGTCATTTGCATTGTTGGGTCTGGTATCTCTCATCTTCCTCTTGACAATACCCCACAGATTCTCTATGGGGTTTACGTCAGGCGAGTTTACTGGCCACACAGTAATACCATGATCAATAAACCAGGTATTGCTTGTTTTGACATTGTGGGCAGGTGCTAAGTACTGCTGGAAAATGAAATCAGTATCTCCATAAAGCTGGTCAGCAGAAGCATGAAGTGCTCTAGAATTTCCTGGTAGTCTTTGGACTTGATAAAACACAGTGGACCAACACCAGCAGATGACACGGCTCCCCAAATCATTACTGACTGTGGAAAATGTAGCATTTCATTTGGAAATCAAGGTCCCAGAGTCTGGAGGAAGAGTGGAGAGCCACAGAATTCATGTTACATGAGGTCCAGCCAATCACAGTGATCACATGAACGAGAAGTCCATTCTGCCTCCCAGCATTAACTTCTTACAGACCGCCCACCGTGTATTTAGGTCGCTACTTTGACGTTAAATACCGTTGTTATGGCAGCAGATAGCTGCCTTAACCCCAGTATTTTCTTCAACGGCGGGCGGTCCGCTTTAGGATAAAAGTGGTCTTTGTGGCGGATTCGCCACAAGATGACTTTTATCGGCGGCGGGAGAAGTGCCCCCCCCCTCCTGCCATGTCCCGGTCATCTCCACCGCTTACCGGATACATCGGTCATCAAGCGTCACTTACACACTCCGGCATGCCTCCCAACTTTTTGAGATGGGAATGAGGGACACCTATCAGCAAAAGTATGCAGGCATAGGACACACCCCTGGTCACGCCCCTTAAAGGAGAATTGTACAAAAAAACAAGATTGGTTTAATCCACAAGTGCTTTTTTTACCTTTACTATTCATTTATATTGGCTTTTGGAATTTACAAATACAGCAATTTAAAAATCAGATGAAAGGTTTAGCATTGGAAAACTCTCGCTTCTCGGCCTTTTGGCTAAGATCAAGTGTAGTATCTGTTCTTATCAGTTTAATATCTGATACGTCCCCTATCTGGGGACCATATATTAAATGGATTTTTGGAACAGGGAGATGGAAGAAGAGCTTGCTCTGTCCACTCCACGCATCGACCTGGTATTGCAGTACCTCCAGGACCGGTGCACCAAAAAAAAAAAAAAAAAGTGTATTTTATATACATCTATATAGATCAGGCCAAAATGAGGGACAAATGAGGGTGAAAGAGGGACAGAGGGACATTGCTCCAAATCAGGGACAGTCCCTCCAAATCAGGGACAGTTGGGAGCTATACCTCCGGCCTTAAAGGGACCACATTTTTTTTTTATTGAAAAAAAAAAAAAATGTATTGCTTTTAAGCGTAAATGTGAGATCTGAGGTCTTTACATTCCTTCTAATAGGAATAAAGGTGATCCATTTTTTTTTTAAATGGACAGTCTAAAAATAAAAATAAGTAAAATAAATAAGAAAAAAAAAATTTTTTAAGCGACCCATCCCTCCGTGCTCACGCGCAGAAGCCAACGCATACGTAAGTCACGCCCACATATGAAAACAGTGTTCAAAGCACACATGTGAGGTATTGCAGCGATCTTTAGAGCGAGAGCAATAATTCTAGCAAAAGACCTCTTCTGTAACTCAAAACTGGTAACTTGAAATTTTTAAACGTCGCCTATGGAGATTTTTAAGTGCCAAAGTTTGTCGCCATTCCACGAGCGGGTGCAATTATGAAGCATGACACGTTGGGTATCAATTTACTCGGCGTAACATTATCTTTCACAATATAGAAACAAATTGAGCTAACTTTACTGTTTTCTTATTTTTCAATTCAAAAAAGTATTTTTTTCCCCAAAAATTGCATTTGTAAGACAACTACCAAATACGGTGTGACATAAAGTATTGCAACGACTGCCATTTTATTCTCTAGGGTGTCTGAAAAAAAAATATATAATGTTTGGGGGTTCTAAGTAATTTTTGTTGCAAAAAAAATGATTTTAACTTGTAAACAACAAGTGTGAAAAATAGGCTTGGTCCTTAAGTGGTTTAAAGGGGGGGGGGAGGGTTAACTACTTGCCAAATCATGTACCTGTAAGTCATTTGACTTCAAGTGGTTGTACTGGAGTGATGCCTGCAGCTGCAGGCATCACCCCGGTACCGTTTTTTAGTGCCGACGGTTGGCTCTCTTGTAAATAACAACTGATGTGGCAAAGCAACTGCTTGATTGCTATTACAAGCAGTGGAAGTGGGTTCCCCCCCGTTCCGCCGTTTGCCCAGGCTCTCCTGTCTCACCAGGATCGTCTTTGATCGGGTCTCACATAGTTGCCAACAGTCCCGAATTTCCTGGGACATTCCCGATATTTAGACACTTGTCCCGGTCTTACTGTGTTTCATGGGAAATTGGTAGTTTCCTGATTTTTCGCCAGAGCCGCTGGTCCGGGGCCGGCACTAGTGAATTGTCTCTGCCACCATTTTACAGAAGACCAGCTCTCGTGAGTAAGAAACAAGAGGCGGAGCCCGGGCAGCAATGAAAGTGGCTACCAATGGAAATGGAGCACATTTTTCCACCCGCCCGCTACATTACGCCTACAAATGAATGCCCCGCCCCTAATTATAATAAGACTCCGCCTACAGACAAGGTGTCCCTATACATTTTTTGGTCTATGGTCTCGGATGTAGTAACCCGGAAGTGATGTCATGACATCACTTCCAGGTTACTGGAGTCTTTTTTTTTTTAACAACAAGGTTGGTCTTTATTGAAAAAGAAAAATCATGTCATGATACATACATTTCACGCTGACAATTATAACAGGTAAAACAGTTGCAATATCGTATTCTGTATTGTCAAATAACATATACCTGAGTATACACTAGTACCCTCCTCCACACTTAATGTAAACTTCCTCTACGTAGTAGAAACTTAGTAGGTCTCCGGGGGGGGGGGGATGGAGGGCAGGTCCCCCACCAGGGGAAAAAAAAAAAAAAAAAAAAGGGGGAAAGGAGGAGGCAGACAAGTCACAAGGTCAGCGTATCCGTATCAAACACATATCAGGAAGCCTCCTATTACATGGGATCAGTCCATGGTCTCCAAATTTTTTCATATTTCAAGGGACACCCTCTACTTATGTACGTCAGTTTATATAATGGGAGAGTCGCATTGACTGATTTTTCCCATGCCTCCGCCGTTGGTGGCAACCGGGAAGTCCATTTCAGCAGAATCTCTTTTTTTGCATAAAAAAGTAAAAGCGAGATCAATATCTTAGTATACCTAGGTCGTCGCTCGTCATCCTGCACCCCCAGCAGTGCCAGCTCCGCCGTCAAGGGGGCGTCCAGCTGAAGGCGGATTTTAAACCACTCTCCCACCGAAGCCCAAAACCTCGACAGCCTGGGACAAGACCAAAACATATGAAGGTAAGTGCCTTCGGAGGAGTGACACCACGGGCAGTCGGGAGAGCGAGACGGGAAGATTCTGTGCAGCCTCTGAGGCGTATAGTATACCCTATGCAGAAATTTGGTTTGTATTAATTTGTCCCTAGAGGATATCACTATTTTAGCACTATTTTCCAAACATTCCTCCCAGGTTTCTCTATCCAATTCGGGTAGGTCTACCTTCCATTTTTCCCAGAGAGCATCCATTTTAGGTGAGTCTAACTGGAGGAGAGTTAGGTATAGGGCGGAGAGAGGTTTTTTGAGGGACTCCTGCGCCAACAGCTCCTCTACAGGATCTGTCTCAAGATTGGGGGGCGCCGGGAACTGAGCTCTAGTTGCATGTCTCAATTGGTGATAACGGAAGGCCATCCAAGCCGGTAAGCCATATTTGTTAGCCAGGGCATTAAATGTGATAAGGGAGCCGTCCTGTACTACGTCTCGCAGCACCTTAATTCCATAGCGTGCCCAGATCTGTGGGTCAGGAATCGTCCGGTAGTGGGGGAGTTCGGGGTTCCCCCACAATGGACAATAAGGGGACCACCTATTCGAGTGCTGGAATCTACGTCTGGCCACCTTCCAAACCCTCAAGGTCGCCTGAGTCGGCGTCGGGAGAGATGGATATGCCGCTGAGCCCCTATACACTAGATTGCTTAGTTCATTGAGAGAACCTACTATATTTGCTTCTAGACAAGTCGCTGCATTGGCTCTCGATTGTTCCATCCACCATCTAACCGTGACAAGCATCGCTGCCCAGTAGTACACTAAGAAATTAGGCAAGGCCAGGCCTCCACTACTCACAGGAAGCCACAGGGTCTGTCTAGCTAATCGAGGGGGGGCTCCATCCCATAGAAAGTTGCCAATGCATTTATTTATGTCTCTGAAAAAAGAATGGGGTATCCATATCGGGCAATTTCTGAAAATATAGTTAAACTTTGGGAGATAGATCATCTTTATGATGTTTATGCGCCCCAGAAGATTAAGGGGCAGCTTAGCCCAGCGGGAACAGTGATCTTTAAGTCGTGTCACTATCGGTTGGAGATTGAGGCGTTGAAAAGCCCGTAAGTCCCTTCCCACCTTGATTCCCAAGTATACAAACTCCTCCACCCACGGCAAGGGGGACTGCATTCCTCCAGCTTTGGCATGGTCATCTAGCGGGAACAGCGCGGATTTGGACCAGTTAATACGGATCCCTGAATATTTACCAAATTCATCAAAGGTCTCAAGTGCTGCAGATAACGATGCGCCGGCATCATGTAAATATAGTAGGGTGTCATCCGCGTATAGGGATATTTTCTCCTCCAGAGGGCCAACCCTGAGTCCCACAATACGACTCGATTCTCTGACCGCTATTGCCAAGGGCTCCAAAGCCAGCGCAAATAGGCTAGGGGATAATGGGCACCCCTGACGAGTTCCCCTCTGGAGGAGAAAGGAGTCCGAGAGGGTATTATTTACGCAAATCCTCGCTCTAGGTTTTTGATACAGTAGGCCCAACCAATGAAGGAATTTGGGTCCGAACCCAAATCTAATAAGGACTTCCCAAAGATACCCCCATTCTACGGAATCAAAAGCCTTCTCCGCGTCCAGAGAGGCTATGACTCTTGTACCTCCATTGTCATGTGGGGTGGCTAGGTTAAGAAATAGACGACGGATGTTAATGTCGGTGCCCTTCCCCGCCATGAACCCAGTCTGGTCTATATGGATCAAATCATCCATAACCTTACTTATACGAATAGCCAATATTTTTGCTAGCAGTTTGGCGTCCGCGTTAATTAACGAAATTGGCCTGTATGAGGCGCACTCTTCTGGGCTCTTGCCGGGTTTGGGCACCAAGACCACTATCGCGTCTGCCATCGACTCAGGGAGGGAACCTTGCTCCGCGAATTGTTTCAATAGTGAGGTAAGCCGGGGCGCCAGCAGTTCTTGAAAGGTGGAGTAAAAATCAATAGGGATTCCATCGGGACCCGGGGCCTTCCCTGATTGCATAACACCCATCGCCTCCTGAACCTCCTCTAAGGAAATGTCTTCCTCTAGCATCTCTCTTTTTTCCGGCTCTAAGGTAGGTAGCGAGACTTGATCTAAATACTGCAGCAGCTCACCTTCCCCATAAGCCACCCTCGATGAGTACAGGTTTTGATAGAATTCTAGGAACCTAGCACTAATATCACTGGGTGTCGTCAGCAGACGGCCATCCAGCCCTCGCAGCCTGCCAATATGGGTCGTTGCTTGTTGCCCCCTAGCCAGCCAGGCCAGCAGCCTACCGTTTTTATCCCCATATTCAAACACCCTTTGAGAACTCTCTAGCATAGATTTCTTGGTGAGGTCTATTCTTACAATGGATAAATCCCTTAGGGTGTCTTGCCAGGTTATATAGTTAGCTTGTATCGGGGAACGTACATATTCTGCCTCCCTAAGGCGCGCCTGCTCCTCCAAATCTCTCAGAGACTGCACAGATTTCCTCTTCCGTTGGGCTATACGTTTGATATATTCTCCCCTGAGCCAGGCCTTAAAGGCATCTCATAATAGTGTGGGTTCAGTGGAACCTGCGTTATCCACCCAAAAATTGCACAGCCCTTCTGGTATCTCCTCCTGAATCTCAGGGTCTTCAATCCAGTATTTGGATAAACGCCATACCCTCCCGCCTTCCTCATATGAGGTCCTAACTGTGACGGACAGGGGGGCGTGATCAGATATCCCCCGCGACAGAATCTGAGTCGATACCACTCTCTGCAACATAGCTGATGAGACATATGCCAGATCAATACGTGACATAGTCCGGTATGTGGCGGAGAGACAAGTATACTCCCTGTCTGACGGATGGAAATGACGCCAGACATCGGTCATGTGGAAGGCGGTCGCCCAACGTGACAGGGCCTCCTGCGGAGGTCCCGAAGCATTCATTCTATCCAACTCTCTGGAAGGCACCATATTAAAATCCCCTATAATTAGGACATTATCTACGTTAAACATTGTGACCTGCTGCATCAATACATGCATCACCTCTACGTCTACAGGTGGGGGAAAGTACACACCCACTATTACATAAGGGATCTCAGAGATTAATGCGTGCAGAATAATGTATTTACCTCCGGGGTCAAGTCTCACCTCTATGAGCTGAAAAGGCAGGGATCTATGCACCAGAATACTGACCCCTCTAGCATAGTTAGAGTAAGATGCATGATAGTGCTCACCAATCCAGGCCCTCTTCAGACTCTTAACTTTGGAACCCGTCAAGTGTGTCTCCTGCAGGATGCACACTTGCGGGTGGAGTTTCCTCAAATAGTTTAGCACCAGGGAACGCTTGATGGCTGAGTTCAGCCCCCTCACGTTCCAGGAGACTATTAAGCACTTAGCCATTAACTACTCTCACCCAGTGATAAAGGATATTTCCTCTTAGTAACCCGGGGGTCCGGTGAACTCGAGGGGGACTACCCAACCCCATCGGGGCCATGGAGAACATGCGCACAGCAATATGTATAGTATCAACACCTCTAAATTGCTGCTCCAATCCATAAACGGGAGCAGCGAAAGACCAATCAAACCTTGTAAACTTACAAACCCATAATAACCAGCAGCCATGAACATTAGCTGCCCAACCACCCCTCCCCCCCACCCCATGCACCTCGGAACATTGAGATGCATTTAAAACCCTTAACGTCCATTACTCTCATACTAATCCCTCAGGTTGGGGACGCGTGACCAGACAGGGATCTGCACATCCAGTAGCTCACACAAAGTCCTAAAACAGAATTAGGGAAATATAAAAAAACAAAAAACAAAAATAAAGTCTCACAGGGGTTTGCTCTTTTTCCCTTTTTTCAGAGCCATTGGAGTGTTATATACTGATATAGGGATATTGTCACCTGGTGAGCAGGGGTACACACTTCAGAGTTCTGTTCGATAAGCCTTAGATAAACTCGGGGGTATTGAAGGTTACAGTTATCCACTAGACCCCAAGGGTCCGAAAGTCCCGCATTTTCAGAGCGCACCAAGGGTCTAGTTATGTCTTCTCCCCACTTCCTCCACACAGGATATATAAAACAAAAAAAAAGGGGGAACGTAGGGAGAAGGGGAGAAAAAGTGTGTGCTACCGCAATCCTGCATAAGTGAAGGGGAAGTGGGCACAGTTCCAAGGAGAAAAGCTTACCCAACCCAGTAGTGTAGGGCGATTCAAGAAACTGAAGGCAGATTATTCTCACATCAGCATGCTGGGCTCGGTAGTCCTACGGAGGGAGTGTTTCAAGCCACGCGGCGGCTTCCTTTGGATTGACGAAGAATCGCACGGTCTCACCATCCACTACTCGGAGTTTCGCCGGAAACAAGACGCTGTACTTCAACCCCTTGGTTCGCATGGCGGCCTTGACGCTGTCGAAAGATCGGCGCTGTCTCTGGGTCTCCATGGTGTAATCTGGGAACAATAGGATCTTTACATTGCGGTACGGAAGCTCCCCAGCCATTCGCGCCGCTCGCAGCAGCTCATCACGATCTCTGTAGTTGAGCAGCAGGAGGATAAAGGTTCTGGGTGGGGCCCCTTCAGGTCCAGGCCTGGCGGGGACGCGGTGAGCCCGTTCTACGGCAAAGTGTGGTGAAAGTTTGGCAGCCGGCAGGAGGGCGCGGAGGAAATCTTCTGTAAACAAGGCAGGGGATCTTCCCTCGACCCCCTCTGGAAGGCCCACAATCCTGAGGTTGTTCCGGCGGCTTCTATTCTCGGCGTCCTCCGCTCTATATTCAAGGGCCCTAACCTTCGTCTGTAGGGCTCTGATGGAAGTCGCATGCTCCGCCGTTACGTCCTCCACCTCTCCCACTCGCCGCTCTGTTTCGGAGACTCGAGACCTGATCTTATCGAGGTCTTGTCGAATTAGCCCAACATCCATTTGGACCTCCTCAATCTTAGAGGTCAAAGCAGTTTGGCACAGGGTGATGGCCGCCATAACCTCTGGAATGCCTGGAGGTGCAGGAAGAGCGTCCTCCTCGTGGTCCGTTTGCGACGCCATATTGGTTAGGCGCGCCGGAGAGCCTCGGGTTCCAGAGATCGAGGAAGTCTCTGCAGGTATATTCTGGGGGAATTTCAGCCTCTTACCCCTTTTCTGACTTCCGAAGCTTTTAGAAGGCATCCAGGTGTGACAGGATCGTCTCGATCCACTTGGTCAGTCAGTACGGATTAGTTTAACGGATCACACTCCAGGAGAGCTCTGCAAACACGTCTGCTCAGTCCACCATCCTGGCCACGCCCTGAGGTTACTGGAGTCTTAAAGGCGCTAGTTTTAAAAGATTGAAAGTATTCAAAAATGCTGATCTTGGCGTTTTGAATGCTTTTAAGTGAAAAGGAGGGATTTGGAGTCTTATAGGCCCCCGATCCCTCCATAAAGGGTACCTGTCACGTGCCTATTGCTGTCACAAGAGATATTTACATTCCTTGTGACAGCAATAAAAGTGATAAAAAAAATAAAATTAAAGCAACAGTATAAAAAAAAAAAAAATATATATATATATATATATAAAATTAAAAAAAAAGTATTTTGGGACCATTGACATTTATACAGATTTATACAGCGATCAGAGCTAAAAATAGCCACTGATTACTGTATAAATGTCACTGGCAGGGAAGGGGTTAAAACTAGGGGGTGATCAAGGGGTTAACTCTGTTCCCTAGGTGTGTTCTAACTGTGGGGGGATGGGACTGACTGGGGGAGGAGACCGATCGGTGTTCATACTTAGTATGAACACACAATCTGTCTCCTCTCCCCTGGGAGAACCGGGATTTGTGTGTTTACACACACAGATCCCGGTTCTCGCTCTGTCACGAGCGATCGCAGGTGCCTGGCGGTCTTCGCGCATCGGCTCCGGGGACATACGGCCGGCGCGAGCCCTCGGCGCTGGGCGCGCGTCTGCTGTGACATCATAAACAAGAGATGTACAGCTACAGCGCTTTGCGCAGCCGTGCCAACCTGCCGCAGCATAACTGCGGCGGCTGGTCGGCTAGCGGTTAAAGCGTGACATGTTTGGTATCTATTTTTTCAGAGTGACATCATCTTCTATATTGTACAAAAAAAAAATAGGTTATGTATTGTGTTTTTTTGCAATAAAATTTTAAAAAGTGTATTTTTTAAATATTTCTCCCAAAACCTGTGTTTGAAAAAGCGCTGCGCAAATATCGTGTGACATATTAAAATTGCAAAACCCACCAATTTATTCTCTAGGGCCTCTGCTTTATAAAAAATATATAACGCTTGGAGGTTCTAACTAATTTTCTAGCAAAAAAAAAAAAATCCTGATTTTCACATGTAAACAAAAATGCCCGGTCTTCAGCTGGTTAAAGGAGAACTTCAGGCAAAAGAATAAACAGATACAAATTAAAAGTTTATTAAAAGATAAAGTGGCAAAATCTGTTTTTGCTGCAATATTCACCTTCATCCCAGAGAGTTGCCTTGTAGTACTTTTTCTGCCACTAGGTGTCCTCAGTCTGCTGGCCAGCATCGTCTACTTTAGCCTGCCCCCCCCCAGCAAGTGACTGGACAGTGAATGAAGAAGCAGCGCAATGTTGAGCGAATCTTTTTGGCGCTCTGCTCTCTCCTCCTATCAGCATGCTACTTGTAAGCACATGATTGGCTCCTTGTACTGCTTCTTCCTGTACAGGGGACTTCAAGTGACTGATATATCAGGTACTAACATTGCTTGCATTAAAATTTACAATGAAATGTGTTAATGATAAAAGACATGCATTCGTTTGTGTCTTTTATATCTGCCTGTCTGGGCTCAACTTTGACCTTTTCAGTGACTGCACAGGTCTGCGTGGCCAAATTCCTGCCACGGCTCAGGATTATTAAAAATCTCCAGTCCAATGACTTAGCCTAGGCTACAATTAAGTCATCAGCCTGCTGCAGGCAGAGGGGGAAGCATTTCCTCAGTCTCCTCTCCCAGTGATCAGACTGTGGGGTTGAATTACTAAAGGCAAAAAGACCGCTGACTTTGCAAAGTGCAGTTGCTCCAGAGCTTAGTAAATGAGCAAAAAGCTCTGCTGACTTCCACCAGCCAATCATGTGCAAGCAAAAAATGCATTTTTTAAAAATATTTTCCTTGCATGTGATTGGGTACTCTTTGCAAAGTGAAGCCTCACCTTATTTACTAAGCTCTTGCAGAGGGCAATTGCACTTTGCAAAGTCTATTCGCCTTTAAATCAACCCCTGCATGTTGTTACTTTGTAGGTAGTCACAAAGTGAGAGCCTGCAGCAGGGGCTGATTAGTGTCAGGCGATTGTGAACGCTCTCTGAGCCGGCATCTCCGTCCTGATAGTAGATGGTGATCCTGGATGATGCCTGAACAAAGATGGCGCCGTCCTTCCGGAGAGAAAAGCAGAGGAAGGCATTGCCAGGGGGGAGCGCCGTGATCTCCATGAGAGGCAATAAACACGTAGAAAGGGTTACTGACACTTGATGCACCTAACAAGAATCAACATATCTATAAGTCCATTCAGGAGAAGTTCCTTTATGTAAGCGGAGACTTGAACAGATGGGAGTTTTCCCCTGCCGCATGCTGAAACGTTGCCAGTCATTGTTCGGCGGAAGTCATTCGGAGTTTAGTGGATGTGTGCGGATGGAAGAATCGATCATTTCTAAAAATAAAAAAAAGGACTGGACTTTTCCTGATGAAGATAACACAGCGCTTTCCAAAGGGCCAAACAGAGATTTCTCTGTGTAAAAAATAAAATGAGGTTCTATAGAGCGCCCCCACATGGTGAAGGGCAGTATGCACAACATTCTAGGTATAATGTTACAATTGAACCCCTTCCTGACTGCGTTTTATATATACGGCCTGTCAGCAAGTGCTTATTACAGGATCACGGCTACAGCTGCCGATCTTGGTACCATTTTGTTTTTTGTTTTGTTTTTACAGCTGGCGATTGGCTGCCTTGTAAAAGTGATCCCAGTGGCAGATCGCTATTACTGTACTGTGAACAAAAATTGATTTACTTCCCTGGAGATTGGGATCAGCTTTGGTCCAATAAATATGTAAGAGAAAACACCGTTCGCACACCACCAGCCGAGCAGACAAGCGCGATGACGTTACTCGATAAGAAACGCCCTGAGTGGAGGAGCTTACCAAATGACGTCATCACGCCCCGTCCATAGTGGGCGGATTCACAAACAATGCTTGTGATGGTTTTGGATGAGGAGTTTACGTGTCCACAAATTGAAGATCACTAATGATTACAGTGTACAATACTTTGGGAAATTAAGAACTTTTTATTATATTTGCACATTTTTTTCACTATTTATTTATCATTAATTAATGGAGATATAAAGTGTATATTATACTTTGAACTCATATTCGTTTACTTCCTTGGAGATTGGGATCAGCTTCAGTCTAATAAATATGTAAGAGAAACACCATTCACACACCACAGCCGAGCAGACAAGCGTGATGACGTCACTCAGTAAGCTCCGCCCTGACTGGCGGAGCTTTTGCCGAGTGACATCATCACGCCCGTTCATAGTGAGCGGATTCACAAACAATGCTTGTGATGGTTTTGGATGAGGAGTTTATGTGTCCACAAATTGAAGATCACTCATGATTACAGTGCGCAATACTTTGGGAAATTAAGAACTTTTTATTATATTTGCACATTTTTTTTCACTATTTATTTATCATTAGTTAATGATGATATAAAGTGTGTATTATACTTTGAACTCATATTCATTTACTTCCCTGGAGATTGGGATCAGCTTCAATCTAATAAATATCTAAGGGAAACACCGTTCGCACACCACAGCCGAGCAGACAAGCGTGATGACGTCACTCAGTAAGAAACGCCCTGAGTGGCGGAGCTTACCAAATGACGTCATCACGCCCCGTCCATAGTGGGCAGATTCACAAACAATGCTTGTGATCGTTTTGGACGAGGAGTTTACGTGTCCACAAATTGAAGATCACTAATGATTACAGTGCGCAATACTTTGGGAAATTAAGAACTTTTTATTATATTTGCACATTTTTTTCACAATTTATTTATCAATATTTAATGGAGATATAAAATGTATATCATACTTTGAACTCATATTAGTTTATTTCCCTGGAGATTGGGATCAGCTTCAGTCCAATAAACATGTAAGGGAAGCACTGTTAGCATACCACAGCCGAGCAGACGGACGTGATGATGTCACTCTGTAAGCTCCGCCCTGACTGGCAGAGCTTTTGCCGAGTGACGTCATCACGCCTGTCCATAGTGAGCGAATTCACAAACAATACTTGTGATGGTTTCAGATGAGGAGTTTATGTGTCCACAAATTGAAGATCACTAATGATTACAGTGTACAATACTTTGGGAAATTAATAACTTTTTATTATATTTGCACATTTTTTTCACTATTTATTTATCATTATTTAATGGAGATATAAAGTGTATATTATACTTTGAACTTATATTCGTTTACTTCCCTGGAGATTGGGATCAGCTTCAGTCTAATAAATATGTAAGAGAAACACCATTCACACACCACAGCCGAGCAGACAAGCGTGATGACGTCACTCAGTAAGCTCCGCCCTGACTGGCGGAGCTTTTGCCGAGTGACGTCATCACGCCCGTCCATAGTGAGCGGATTCACAAACAATGCTTGTGATAGTTTTGGATGAGGAGTTTACGTGTCCACAAATTGAAGATCACTCATGATTACAGTGCGCAATACTTTGGGAAATTAAGAACATTTTATTATATTTGCACATTTTTTTCACTATTTATTTATCATTAGTTAATGATGATATAAAGTGTATATTATACTTTGAACTCATATTCGTTTACTTCCCTTGAGATTGGGATCATATTCATTTACTTCCCTGGAGATTGGGATCAGCTTCAGTCTAATAAATATCTAAGGGAAACACCGTTCGTACACCACAGCCGAGCAGACAAGCGTGGTGACGTCACTCAGTAAGAAACGCCCTGAGTGGCGGAGCTTACCAAATGACGTCTTTATGCCCCGTCCATAGTGGGCGGATTCACAAACAGTGCTTGTGATGGTTTTGGATGAGGAGTTTACGTGTCCACAAATTGAAGATCACTAATGATTACAGTGTACAATACTTTGACAAATTAAGAACATTTTATTATATTTGCACAATTTTTTTCACTATATATTTATCATTATTTAATGGAGATATAACGTGTATATTATACTTTGAACTCATATTCTTTTACTTCCCTGGAGTTTGGGATCAGCTTCAGTCTAATAAATATTTAAGAGAAAACACAGTTCGCACACCACAGCCGAGCAGACAAGCGTGATGACGTCACTCAGTAAGAAACGCCCTGAGTGGCGGAGCTTACCAAATGACGTCATCACGCCCCGTCCATAGTGAGCGGATTCACAAACAATGCTTGTGATGGTTTTGGATGAGGAGTTCACGTGTCCACAAATTGAAGATCACTAATTATTACAGTGCGCAATACTTTGGGAGATTAGAGACTTTTTATTATTATTATTATTTTTATTTTATTGCAAATTTTTTTCACTACAGTCTAACCTCGGATGGCGAGTAAAGCGGTTTCCGAGCATTTTGCAACACGAGGTCACTAATAATTACAGTGCACAATACAAGTACTTTGAGAAATTAAAGTGGACGTAAACCCGATTCATGAAATTTGAGCCGGGCATATATATTTGCAGTGTTTTCTTATCTCTCTTTAAAGCACTATGTCCCCTGGCTGTCTCCTTCTCCGTTCTTCTGTCATCAGCATGATAACTTCTGACAAGTTCTCTGACACATGTGATAAAACCAGCCTGAAATTTGTGTCAGGGTGGGTGCTATAAATAGATTAGAAAAGAGTTGGTCAATTCACAGCACAGCTCTGCCAGTCTCTGCCTATGAGGAGAGGAGGTGTGTGCCTTTCCTCCAATCAGCTGTCTTACAGTGTATGGCAAGACTCCCCTCCCCCCGCTGGAACAGGAAGAGAAAATTCTAACACGATGTGCACTTTCTAAACAGTATATAAAGCTAAAGAGAGTAGATAAAGATTTAAAACTTATGTAGGGAGATGTGTTTCATCTCGGTGTATCATCTGAGGCTGTTCACTTCACTGGGTATATGTGAGGGTTTACATCCACTTTAAGGACTTTTTTATTTTTGTCTTCTGATTATTTAATGGAGATATAAAATGTATATTATACTTTGAACTCATATTCGTTTAGTTCCCTGGAGATTGGGATCAGCTTCAGTTCAATCAGTTCAACAAACTATGTAAGAGAACCGCTACTCACACACCACAGGCAAGTTGACAGGCGTGATGACGTCACTCAGTAAGCTCCTCCCTGAGTGGTGGAGCTTACTGAGTGACATCATCACGCTCGTCCAAGGTGAGCAGATTCACAAACAATGCACAGGGTGGTGTTGGATGAGGAGTTCACCTGTCCGCAAGATGCTTTAGGAGATTAAGAACTTTTTATATTTGTGCTTTTTTGCTATTTTTTTATAAAGTGTATATTATGCTTTGAACTCATTCATTTTTTACATTTTTTTTTTTATATATTTTGGTGCTCAGATCTTTTATGAATTTTTATATTTTTATGTAACATTAGTTGCGGTTTGTATTTGTATATGTAAGAATTTAATAGCGCTGCACATATTTATTGTTGATTCGATATTATTTACTACCACTCAGATTAAATGAAAAAACAAAAAAAACATTCTTTTATTACACATAATAAAACATACTAAAAACATTCACAAAAAGCCACCCAGCCCCCCAACCCCCATTCCTATTTATAAATGTACTCTTCAATGATCATTCATATAGTATAAGGCTGGCCATACATTATACAATTTTATTATACAATTCTCTTTTAGATTTACCAAAACCATATAATAGGAGGTCAAACCTAAACACTTTTTTTTTTTTTTCTTCTGAGTTTGCTTTTGGGTTGAGGATATTTTGTGAAATATAAAATTAAAGGGAGGATTGAGCTATATTCTGCTGTTTAGGGTATGAAGATAAGGATAACAAAAGGTAGAGAGGATTTGGAAGTGAAGATATATGAGTATATAAAGTTTAATATGCATATATTGAAAGGCATAAGCAGAGAAATGTGAATACTCTACTTAAAGAGGAGTTCCACCCAGGGGGTCCAGTCAAAAAAAAAAAAAAAATTAAAAGTCAGCAGCTACAAATACTGCAGCTGCTGACTTTTAATTGGACACTTACCTGTCCCTGGGTCCAGCGATGCAGGGGATCGTCTCCCCCTCCGTTCAGCGGCGCCGGCATTGCAACTGTGGGCGCCGGGCTGTGGCTTCACAGCCTGGCACCCACTGCGCATGCGCGAGCGGCGCCGCGCGCCGTGATTGGCCGCTCAGTCACCTGGGACCTGTAATGGGTCCCAGATGATTGACAGGAGGGAGGGAGCAGAGCGGAGCCCTTCCTGTGCCGAGGGGGAAGTGATGTCACCAGCCCAGGCACTGGAAGGGGCAGACTACGAGGGACCCCCTAGCAACAGGTATTTAGAGGTAAGTAAAAAAAAAAAAAAAATATCCACATTTTTTGGGGTTTTTTTTATTTAGGATTTTTCAAGTATTTTTTTTTTTTTTGGGTGGAACCCCACTTTAAATTGAGAGTTGATAAGAAATGAACTATGTATTTTTGCAATTGACGGTATGTAATGTATTACTTGTTCCTCCTTTGGGTGTAAATAAAGAATATTTAAAAAAAAAAAAAAAAAAAAAAAAAAAGAAGGTAAATCTAAAGGAAATTGAACAAGAAAATTGTATAATGTATGGCCAGTGTAAGATAAGTATCTGCTTTATCAATATTGTTTTTAAAGAGTAACTCCACTTTTGTTTAGAAAAAAAAAACAAAAAAACTCCCCTCTCAGTGATCTATCTATTTAAACTTTGTTGCAGATTCCTACCCTTTGTTATTCTGAAGAACTATCTGTTTTTTTGTCTGTGTCCGTGTGTAGAGTGAATGTGAATGGGAGTGATTTTATAATTAAGCCGAGCTGTCCCCGAGTATTTCCGAGGCTCTCCGGTGCCCCCCCCCCCCACCTCTGGCCACATGCGGTATTGCATGGAATAAAAGTCAATGCGGAACAAATTATCTTCGTTTCCATTGACTTCTATGGGGAAACTCGCTTTGATATGCGACTGCTTTGGATTACAAGCATTCTCCTGGAACAGGTTATGCTCGAAATCCAAGGTTCCACTGTATTAGGGTACAAATATTTTACATGTAGAAAAAGTAACAATACATTATACACAAATATTTGTATAATGTATTGTTACTTTTTCTACATGTAAAAATCTAATAAAATGTAAAAAGAAGATGGCAGGGTCTGCATCCCTTTAGACGTGATTTCCTATTGGGAGTATTTCACCAAAACTGAAACTTTTGCTGCAGGGGATGCTCAAAATCTTTCTTGTATCTTAGTGCAGACTTCTGGGAAAATCAGTGAGCCAATCACACAAGCAGGAAATGACATTTCTGGGGAGGGTGGGGTGCTCTGTATTCCATCTTTTTACAGAACGCCTCCAGGTTGCCATAGTGCATTATTCAGAAAATCACAGATTGAAAACAAAAGGTCATTTTGATGACATTCAGTTGCAATATGACTTGTGTAACAATTGTATATGCCAGATTTTTTCTTTTTCTCCCCACGAAAGTGGAGTCACCCTTTAAGTCCAGGGATGTCCGTTTTGTTATTCCAGCGTACAGCTCAATGTATACAGTTGCAGGTGTTGCTCGTGCACCTCTGCACTTTATAAAACGCCAATAAATATAATTTGTAACCAAAGCAAGACATGAAAGTGTCAACGGAGTTTATGGAGATCTCTGCAAGCATCTCAGCATCCTCCGACACCGGGGCGGCACGTTAATGGAGGCTCGTATAATGTGGAAACCGCACTAAGCCGTAAAGTGTTCCAGCACATTGTGTGCTGCTGTCTGTGCCGGTCACATCTGTGGCTTTATAAGGCAGAGTGCAGGTGTCGATCGGTTTATGGCGCACCTGGAGGATAAAAGCTTTACATGGGCGAATAATTAAGTGCTGACACTGAGTCACAGAGCGCCTTCTTGTCACTGCTTGACTTGTCAGAACTTGTGCTTCCTTACAAGTAAAAGAGATCCTGAGCTCTCCTCCTCTGCTAAAGTGCATGGCAATGAAAAAAATAAACATACAGTTGTGCTCATATGTTTACATACCCTGGCAGAATTTAGGATTTCTTGGCCATTTTTCAGAGAATATGAATAACACAAAAACTTTTCTTTCACTCATGGTTAGTGTTTGGCTGAAGCCATTTATTATCTATCAACTGTGTTTACTCTTTTTAAATCATAATGGCAACAGAAACTACCCAAATGACCCTGATCAAAAGTTTACATACCCCGGTGATTTTGGCCTGATAACATGCACACAAGTTGACACAAAGGGGTTCGAATGGCTATTAACCACTTGCTTACTGGGCACCTAAACCCCCCTCCTGCCCAGACCAATTTTCAGCTTTTAGCGCTGTCACACTTTGAATGACAATTGCGCGGTCATACAACACTGTACCCAAATCAAATTTTTATCATTTTTTTCCCCACAAATAGAGCTTTCTTTTGGTGGTATTTGATCACCTTTGAGTTTTTTATTTTTTGTTAAAAAAATTAAAAAAGTTTGAAATGTAAAAAAAAAAATACAAAACCGTTTTATATTTGGTTAATAAATTTTGCAAACAGGTAATTTTTCTCCTTCATTGATGTACGCTGACGAGGCTGCACTGATGGGCATCGATAGGCTGGACTGATGGGTACCAGTAGGCTGCATTGATGGGCACTGATAAGGCGACACTGATGGGCACTGATAAGGCAGCACTGATGGGCACTGATAAGGCAGCACTGATGGACACTAATAGGCGGCACTGGTGGGCACTGATAGGTGGCATTGGTTAGCACTGATGGGTGGCACTGATGAGCGGCACTGAAGGGCATTGATAGGTGGCACTGAAGGGCACTAATAGGTGGCACTGATAGCTGGCACTGATGGGCACTGATGGGTGGCAGTGATGGGCACTGATCGGCATTGGTAGATGACACTGATAGGCAGCACTGCTAGGTGGCACTGTTGGCACTGATGAGGCACTGATTGGCACCACTGGTGGGCATTGATAGGTGGCACTGATTGCTGCCACGTATGTACTGGTGGGCACTGTGGGCACTGATTCGTGGTGCTGGCAGGCGCTACAGGTGGGCACATATGAGGCGGCTTCGCCTCTTTCTCTTCGGGACCGATGTCCCTTCAACAGAAGCCGGAGATCGGCTTTTTTTTCTCCTCACACTGTCAGCGTGAGAAGAAAAAAAAAACAATTACCGATCTTCCGTTTACATCACATGATCAGCTGTCATTGGCTGACAGCTGATCACATGGTAAGGGGCCGGGATCGACCCCTACTCCGATCTCATTGACTCATTGACTCGGGTGATCACAGTGTGCGCCCTTCAGGCGAGCCTGAAAAGGGGAGGACGTCTATGGACGGCCTATCGGCAAAGCAGATCCGTGCTGTAGCCGTCATTCGGCTATAGCGCGGATCTGAAGGGGTTAAAGGTAACCATCCTCGCCTGTGATCTGTTTGCTTGTAATTAGTGTGTATGTGTATATAAGGTCAATGAGTTTCTGGACTCCTGACAGACCCTTGCATCTTTCATCCAGTGCTGCACTGACGTTTCTGGATTCTGGGTTATGGGGAAAGCAAAAGAATTGTTAGTCTGGTAACCACCCAAAAGCCAAAAAAAATCCCTTTGAATTTTTACTGTAAAAATACTAAGGCTGCTATAATATATATATCGCAGGTGCTCACTTGCTCTCCTCCTTGTTCCCTTGGGAGTCCAAAAGAGTGGTCTCTTGTAAGTTCTTTGGAGGTGGGGCCTGTCCTAAGGAATGTAGAGACAGCACACGGAGGCTTCAGGATCACTAAGATCAAATTTTAAAGTAATCTTTGGCTGCGGGACATGTTTATCCTTTTCTCCATCATCATACATGGTAAATATACGCCATCATATATATGGTGAGATGTAATGTACAATATAAAAATGATGTTTGATTATGAAAAATGTATTTTTCTTCTCCCGCATAGAACAAAAAACCTCCCTTGAAGAAGTCCATAATTAGAAGGGTCGAAACGTGTGGATGACCACGTTGTAGTAAAATGCCAACAACGGGTTCCATATAAATGTGTGGTTTTATCATGAATGATGGGTAATGTTAGTTTCATGTCAATGCCAGAGCTCATCTTTTTTTTTACAACTTTCATTAATTTGTAAATCGCTTTTTGATAAAATAAAAGAATTTTAGTTAGAAAATTTGAATACATTCCTTGTCCAATACTTTTCTTGGCTGCTAAAAAAAAAACCTGTGAGGGAATTTTCCATTTTGAAAAATTGTTAAAGGTAGTTGAACTGTATAAAACAGGAAAGGGATATAAAAAGATATCCAAGGAATTGAGAATGCCAATCAGCAGTGTTCAAACTCTAATCAAGAAGTGGAAAATGAGGGGTTCTGTGGAAACCAAACCACGGTCAGGTAGACCAACTAAAATTTCAGCCACAACTGCCAGGAAAATTGTTCGGGATGTAAAGAAATACCCACAAAAAACTTCAGGTGAAATACAGGACTCTCTGAAAACATGTGGTGTGGCTGTTTCAAGATGCAAAATAAGGAGGCACTCAGGGTCATCTTTAATATTGATTGGACCCTGGGCAAAAATGTTCTCGTGCCACCCCCACCCCCCCCCATGCAATTTCGCTTTCCACCTGCACTGAGACATACAATAAATAGCAGCTAGACTCAAAATCCACTTAAGGACCAGCCTCGTTTTGGATTTTAGGTGTTTACATGTTTAAAACAGGTTTTTCTGCTAGAAAATTACTTAGAACCCCCAAACATTATATATGGTTTTTCTTCTAACACCCTAGAGAATACAATGGCGGTCATTGCAATACTTTTTTTTGCACCGTATTTGCGCAGCGGTCTTATAAGCGCACTTTTTTTGGAAAAAATTCACTTTTTTGAATAAAAAAATAAAACAGTAAAGTTATCCCAATTTTTTTTAATATTGTGAAATATAATGTTACGCCACGTAAATTGATACCCAACATGTCATGCTTGAAAATTGCGCCCGCTCGTGGAATGGCGTCAAACTTTTACCCTCAAAAATCTCCATAGGCGACGTTTAAAAAATTCTACAGGTTGCATATTTTGTGCTACAGAGGAGGTCTAGGGGTAGAATTATTGCTCTCGCTCTACCGGTCGCTGTGATACCTCACATGTGTGGTTTGACCACCGTTTTCATATGCGGGCGCTACTCGCGTATGCGTTCGCTTCTGCGCGCGAGCTCGTCGGGACAGGGGGGTTTTAAAAATTTTTTTTTTAATTTTTATTATTTATTTTAAAATATTTTATTTATTTTTACACTGTTTAAAAAAAAAAAAAAATTGTGTCACTTTTATTCCTATTACAAGGAATGTAAACATCCCTTGTAATAGAAAAAAGCATGGCAGGACCTCTTAAATATGAGATCTGGGGTCAAAAAGACCTCACATCTCATATTTACACTAAAATGCAATAAAAAAAAAAAAAAAAAGTCATTTAGAAAAATGACATTTGAAAAAATATGCCTTTAAGAGGCGTGGACGGAAGTGACGTTTTGACGTCGCTTCCGCCCAGCAGTATCTTGGAGACGAGTGAGCGCCATCTTGGCCTCACTCATCTCCTGACACACAACGGCAGAGGACTCGATCGCCTCCGCCGCTACCGACGGCTCCGGTAAGCGGCGGAGGGCACCGGATCGCGGCGGGAGGGGGGGGGGGCCCTCTCCAGCCACCGATAAAAGTGATCTCTCGGCGAATCCGCCGCAGGGACCACTTTTATCTGAAAGCCGGCCGCCGCACGAAAACGGGGATACCGGGGTTATGGCAGCTAGCTGCTGCCATAACAACGATATCCCCGTTCAAACTTAGGACGTATATAGTCGTGCGGCGGTCGGGAAGTGGTTAATGTATCAGATCAGGCAGCGATTGCAATTGGTGTTGCCAGAGGTTACAGCATATCATTACCGCTTACTGACTGGCTGCTAGAGGTTACAGCACACATTATGGGTCACTGATTATTTGCTAGAGGTTACAGCACATGATTTCTGCTTGTTGATTGGTTGCTAGAGATTGCTGTACAATAATACTGCTCACTGATTGGTTGCTAGAGGTTACAGCACATCATCTCCTCACTGCCTGCACACCATGGACTGGGGAGGTGAGTGGACCCATCAATAGACAGAAAACTCCTAGGTATTCTAGAACTCCTGGGATCAGTGGCAGTGCTGGGAGGAGGGGGGGGGGGGGGGGTGATCAATGGCAATGCTGATTGTTTTATCGACTACCAATATAAAGAGGAATTTCAACACTGACCACCAATGTAATAGGGGTTTACACTGACCACTAATGTGATAGAAGCATTCACAGTAACCACCAATGTAAGGAGGGATTTACACTGACCACCAATGTAAGGGGGACCTTCATACTGGCCACTAGTGTGAATGAAAGGATACTACACCAAGTCGCAACGAGAAGATTTACACTGACCACCAATGTAACTGAGACATTTAGCCTGCGTTCACATTTGTGTGTGTCGGGAACGCATTCAAAATCACTTTCCTGACACCACAGAAACGTGCTGCCCTTTAGCAGATACACAGCAGCGTCATCTGTACACAACAATAGGACTAAAACTTCAAGGGACAAGGGAATTTAAACCAGGATAGTTGGCAAGTAAGAGACAGCTGCTTTGGGCCCCAGAACAATGACCGGGCCCAGGGCAGCTGCCCCTTTTGCCCTGCCTTAAAGGCGGTCCTGGAGGCACTTGAAGAAAGATGGGCTGCATGGTCGAGTCGCCAGAAGAAAGCCATTACTAAGCAAATGCCACAAAGTACCCCGCTTACAATACGCCAAACAGCACAGAGACAAACCTCAAACCTTCTGGCACAAAGTCATTTGGAGTGATGAGACCAAAATGTAGATTTTTGGCCACAACCATAAACGCTACATTTGGAGAGGAGTCAACAAGGCCTATGATGAAAGGTCCACCATTCCTACTGTGAAACACGGAGGTGGATCGCTGATATTTTGGGGATGGGTGAGCTACAAAGGCACGGGAAATTTGGTCAAAATTTTTAGCAGGATGAGTGCAGTATGGTATCAAAAAATACTGGAGGAACATTTACATTCATCAGCCAAGAACCTGGGCATGGGACGTACTTGGACATTCCGACATGACAATGATCCTAAACACAAGTCGACCTGTCATTGGCTACAGCAGAATAAAGTGAAGGTTCTGGAGTGGCCATCTCAGTCTCCTGACCTCAATATCATTGAGCCCCTCTGGGGGGATATCGAACGTGCAGTTCATGCAAGACAGACCAAGAATTTACAGGAACTGGAGGCTTTTTGCCGAGAGGAATGGGCAGCTTTACCATCTGAGAAGATAAAGAGCCTCATCCACAAATACCACAAAAGACTTCAAGCTGTCATTGATGTTTAAAGGGGGCAAAACACGGTATTAAGAACTGGGGTATGTAAACTTTTGATCAGGGTCATTTGGGTAGTTTCTGTTGTCATTATGATTTAAAAAGAGTAAACACAGTTGATTGATAATAAATGGCTTCAGCCAAACGCTAACCATGAGTGAAAGAAAAGTTTTTGTTTTATCATTCATATTCTCTGAAAAATGGGCAAGAAATCATAAATTCTGCCAGGGTGTGTAAACTTATGAGCACAACTGTATGTAAATGCCCCCGTGTTATATCCCTTTAATACAGAAAGTCTCAACAATCTCAGCGGAGGTCATCACTGGTTCTCTGTGCTTCTCTATGCCTCCTCTCTATGGGGGGGGGGGGGGTCTTGTGATTGTGTCCTACCAGCTCCCATCTGTCACTCTGTGCCCGGGTGATGGCAGTGACAGTGATAGAGCACAAAACAGCGACCCATATATGTGGCAGCGCTGAATAAGGTCCACTTACATGCGATGCGACCCCTGAAAATGATTAAAAGTCCCTGCAAATACTCCAAAAATACCTTTTGATCTGCCAGAAATACATGTAGCCCATAATTTCTTTTAAGCAGGCTGACAACATACAGCATTTTTTTTTTTTTAATTGGTGTCAGCCCTGCTCTGTGTCTTTTGCTGAACGATTCAACCACTCTCAGATCTCCAAAATATAAAGGTTTATCATTCTGTAGTTCAGGAGGAAAAGGTTATTTGAGATAAGGAAGGTGTGCAGAAGACATGGGACAGCTGTAAATATCTGACATCAACAGGTTACTACACTTATCAGATATAATAAAAATAATAAATAAAAATAATAAATATATATATAAAACAAGTATATATATATATATATGTGTATGTATGTATATATATATATATATATATATATATATATATATATATATCCAAACAAGAATTGCTGCACTTAATATTTATTAAGAGTCCAAAAAAGACATTAATTACATATTATGTTCCAAATAGCAACCGTTTCAGGCAAAGTACAAACTCCCTTCTTCAGGCTGAACTTTATATTCTAGCCTGAAGGGCGTTTTGTACTTTGCCTGAAACAGTTGCTATTTGGAACATAATATGTAATTAATGTCTTTTTTGGACTCTTAATAAATATTAAGTGCAGCAATTCTTGTTTGGATTTTTCTATATGTGACCAGTGGGATGGTCTGATTGCTTTGCATTTCATCCTAAACCATTTTGCTGTTATAGTATAGTATACACACATTATATTACCAAGAGTATTGGGACGCCTGCCTTTACACACACACATGATCTTTAATGGCATCCCAGTCTTAGTCCGTAGGGTTCAATATTGAGTTGGCCCACCCTTTGCAGCTATAACAGCTTCAACTCTTCTGGGAAGGCTGTCCACAAGGTTTAGGAGTGTGTCTATGGGAATGTTTGACCATTCTTCCAGAAGTGCATTTGTGAGGTCAGGCACTGATGTGGACCAAAAGGCCTGGCTCAAAGTCTCCGCTCTAATTCATCCCAAAGGTGTTCTATTGGGTTGAGGTCAGGACTCTGTGCAGGCCAGTCAAGTTCCTCCACCCCAAACTCGCTCATCCATGTCTTTATGGACCTTGCTTTGTGCACTGGTGCGCAGTCATGTTGGAACAGGAAGGGGCCGTCCCTAAACTGTTCCCACAAAGTTGGGAGAATGAAATTGTCCAAAATGTCTTGGTATGCTGACGCCTTAAGAGTTCCCTTCACTGGAACTAAGGGGGCCAAGCCCAACCCCCGAAAAACAGCCCCACACCATAATCCCCCCCTCCACCAAATGATTTGGACCAGTGCACAAAGCAAGGTCCATAAAGACATGGATGAGCGAGTTTGGGGTGGAGGAACTTGACTGGCCTGCACAGAGTCCTGACCTCAACCCGATAGAACACCTTTGGGATAAATTAGAGAGGAGACTGCGAGCCAGGCCTTCTTGTCCAACATCAGTAGCTGCAAAGGGTGGGCCAACTCAATACTGAACCCTACGGAATAAGACTGGGAGGTCATTAGGCTGGATTCACACTATAGAATGCAGCGGCTCACAGCAGGAGTCCGGTGCATCTCCATTCACCGTATAACTGATTACAGCTCGAATTTTATGCGGAATTCGGACCAAAAATGGACCAAAAGACACAGGGGACTCCTGTGCAGTTCACACCAGAGACGCTGCAGAGATGTATTAACCAGCTCCATAAAGAGCCGGTCACAATCTCCTGCTATGCGAATTAGATGCGGAGAAACCCACATCCAATTCACAATAGTGTGAACCCAGCCTGAAAGTTCATGTGTATGTAAAGGCAGGTGTCCCAATACTTTTGGTAATATAGTGTGTGTATAAATATATATATATATATATATATATATATATATATATATATATATATATATACAGTATCTGACAAAAGTGAGTACACCCCTCACATTTTTGTAAATATTTTATTATATTTTTTCTCTTTCCATAGTATTTTATTGGAGAAATTCAGAAATATACAGTACCTGACCGCGAGATTGTGTTTCCAGCGCGATACCATCGCGCTGGTTCTCTGCGACAGGGTACTGTGAATGTCGCGCTGGCTCGCTCATCGGGAAAGGAAAACTTTGTTTTCCTTCCGCGATGAGTGACAGGCAGTGCTGACAGCTGTCTGGTATGAATCCTGAGGCGGGAACACCGCGCCAAATTTTAAATGAAAAAAACGGCGTGGGTTCCCCCCTCGGAGGCATACCAGGCCCTTAGGTCTGGCATGGATTGTAAGGGGAAACCCCTATGCCGAAAAATCGGCGTGGGGGTCCCCCCCAAATCCATACCAGACCCTTATCCGAGCACGCAGCATGGCCGGCCAGGAAAGGGGGTGGGGACGAGCGAGCGCCCCCCCTCCTGAGCTGTACCAGGCCGCATGCCCTCAACATGGGGGGGTGGGTGCCTTGGGGGAGGGGGGCGCCCTGCGGCCCCCCCACCCCAAAGCACCTTGTCCCCATGTTGATGAGGACAAGGGCCTCTTCCCGACAACCCTGGCCGTTGGTTGTCGGGGTCTGCGGGCGGGGGGCTTATCGGAATCCGGGAGCCCCCCTTAATAAGGGGGCCCCCAGATCCCGGCCCCTCACCCTGTGTGAATGAGTTTGGGGTACATGGTACCCCTACCCATTCACCTAGGGAAAAGTGTCAATATAAAAAACACACAGTACACAGGTTTTAAGAGTAATTTATTAGTCAGCTCCGGGGGTCTTCTTCCGACTTCGGGGGGTCTCCTTCCGACTTCTCCCGGTGTTCGGCCTCTTCTCCCGGTGTTCGGCCTCTTCTCCCGGGCCCCACCGCTATCTTCTTCCAGCTCTATTGCCAGCGAGGGGCCCGGTCTGCTGCCGCTGTCTCGCCGCCGCTGTCTTGTCGCCGCTGTCTCGCCGCTTCTTCTCTTCTTTTCTTCTTCCCCGATGTTGACACGACGCTCTCTCCGGCTCGAATGCTGTGTGCGAGCTGCGGAGCCATTTATATAGGCGGTAACCCCGCCCCCTTACGACGTCATGGTCCCAGCATGCGCAGGGACTCTGGCGTCATAAGGGGGCGTGACCCCAGAGTCCCTGCGCATGCTGGGACCATGACGTCGTAAGGGGGCGGGGTTACCGCCTATATAAATGGCTCCGCAGCTCGCACACAGCATTGGAGCCGGAGAGAGCGTCGTGTCAACATCGGGGAAGAAGAAAAGAAGAGAAGAAGCGGCGGCAAGACAGCGGCGACAAGACAGCGGCGACAAGACAGCGGCAGCAGACCGGGCCCCTCGCTGGCAATAGAGCTGGAAGAAGATAGCGGTGGGGCCCGGGAGAGGAGGCCGAACACCGGGAGAAGAGGCCGAACACCGGGAGAAGTCGGAAGGAGACCCCCCGAAGTCGGAAGAAGACCCCCGGAGCTGACTAATAAATTACTCTTAAAACCTGTGTACTGTGTGTTTTTTATATTGACACTTTTCCCTAGGTGAATGGGTAGGGGTACCATGTACCCCAAACTCATTCACACAGGGTGGGGGGCCGGGATCTGGGGGCCCCCTTATTAAGGGGGGCTCCCGGATTCCGATAAGCCTCCCGCCCGCAGACCCCGACAACTAACGGCCAGGGTTGTCGGGAAGAGGCCCTTGTCCTCATCAACATGGGGACAAGGTGCTTTAGGGTGGGGGGGCCGCAGGGCGCCCCCCTCCCCCAAGGCACCCACCCCCCCATGTTGAGGGCATGCGGCCTGGTACGGCTCAGGAGGGGGGATGAGCCGAACACCCCCCTGTTCGGTTCGCACCAGAACATGCGAACAGGAAAAAAGTTCGTTCGAACATGCGAACACCGTTAAAGTCTATGGGACACGAACATGAATAATCAAAAGTGCTAATTTTAAAGCTTATATGCAAGTTATTGTCATAAAAAGTGTTTGGGGACCTGGGTCCTGCCCCAGGGGACATGGATCAATGCAAAAAAAAGTTTTAAAAACGGCCGTTTTTTCAGGAGCAGTGATTTTAATAATGCTTAAAGTCAAACAATAAAAGTGTAATATCCCTTTAAATTTCGTACCTGGGGGGTGTCTATAGTATGCCTGTAAAGGGGCGCATGTTTCCTGTGTTTAGAACAGTCTGACAGCAAAATGACATTTTGAAGGAAAAAACTCATTTAAAACTACCCGCGGCTATTGCATTGCCGACAATACACATAGAAGTTCATTGATAAAAACGGCATGGGAATTCCCCAAAGGGGAACCCCGAACCAAAATTAAAAAAAAAAAATGACGTGGGAGTCCTCCTAAATTCCATACCAGGCCTTTCAGGTCTGGTATGGATTTTAAGGGGAACCCCGCGCAAAAAAAAAAAAAAAAAACGGCGTGGGGTCCCCCCAAAAATCCATACCAGACCCTTATCCGAGCACGCAACCTGGCAGGCCGCAGGAAAAGAGGGGGGGACGAGAGTGCGGCCCCCCCTCCCTCCTGAACTGTACCAGGCCACATGCCCTCAACATTGGGAGGGTGCTTTGGGGTAGCCCCCCAAAACACCTTGTCCCCATGTTGATGAGGACAAGGGCCTCATCCCCACAACCCTGGCCGGTGGTTGTGGGGGTCTGCGGGCGGGGGGCTTATCGGAATCTGGAAGCCCCCTTTAACAAGGTGACCCCCAGATCCCGGCCCCCCCCCTGTGTGAAATGGTAAGGGGGTACATAAGTACCCCTACCATTTCACGAAAAAAGTGTCAAAAATGTTAAAAATGACAAGAGACAGTTTTTGACAATTCCTTTATTTAAATGCTTCTTCTTTCTTCTATCTTCCTTCATCTTCTGGTTCTTCTGGCTCTTCTGGTTCTTCTGGTTCTTCCTCCGGCGTTCTCGTCCAGCATCTCCTCCGCGGGTCTTCTGTCTTCTTCTCCTCGGGCCGCTCCGCACCCATGGCATGGGGGGGAGGCTCCCGCTCTTCTCTCCTTCTCTTCTTCTCTTCTTCTCTTCTTCATTTTCTTCTCCGGGCCGCTCCGCAATCCATGCTGGCATGGAGGGAGGCTCCCGCTGTGTGACGACGCTCCTCGTCTGACAGTTCTTAAATAACGGGGGGGGGGGCCACCCGGTGACCCCGCCCCCCTCTGACGCACGGTGACTTGACGGGACTTCCCTGTGGCATTCCCCGTGACGTCACAGGGAAGTCCCGTCAAGTCACCGTGCGTCAGAGGGGGGCGGGGTCACCGAGTGGCCCCGCCCCCCGTTATTTAAGAACTGTCAGACGAGGAGCGCCGTCACACAGCGGGAGCCTCCCTCCATGCCAGCATGGATTGCGGAGCGGCCCGGAGAAGAAAATGAAGAAGAGAAGAAGAGAAGAAGAGAAGAAGAGAAGAAGAGAAGAAGAGAAGAAGAGAAGAAGAGAAGAAGAGAAGAAGAGAAGAAAAGAAGAAAAGAAGAAAAGAAGAAGAGAAGAAGAGAAGAGCGGGAGCCTCCCCCCCATGCCATGGGTGCGGAGCGGCCCGAGGAGAAGAAGATAGAAGACGCCGCGGAGGAGATGCTGGACGAGAACGCCGGAGGAAGAACCAGAAGAGCCAGAAGAACCAGAAGAACCAGAAGAACCAGAAGATGAAGGAAGATAGAAGAAGCATTTAAATAAAGGAATTGTCAAAAACTGTCTCTTGTCATTTTTAACATTTTTGACACTTTTTTCGTGAAATGGTAGGGGTACTTATGTACTCCCTTACCATTTCACACAGGGGGGGGCGGGATCTGGGGGTCACCTTGTTAAAGGGGGCTTCCAGATTCCGATAAGCCCCCCGCCCACAGACCCCCACAACCACCGGCCAGGGTTGTGGGGATGAGGCCCTTGTCCTCATCAACATGGGGACAAGGTGTTTTGGGGGGCTACCCCAAAGCACCCTCCCAATGTTGAGGGCATGTGGCCTGGTACGGTTCAGGAGGGAGGGGGGGCCGCACTCTCGTCCCCCCCTCTTTTCCTGCGGCCTGCCAGGGTCTGGTATGGAATTTAGGGGGAACCCCACGTCATTTTTTTTTTTAAATTTTGTCCGGGGTTCCCCTTAATATCCATACCAGACCTGAAGGGCCTGGTATGGAATTTAGGGGGACCCCCACGTCATTTTTTTTTTTTAATTTTGGTTCGGGGTTCCCCTTTGGGGAATTCCCATGCCGTTTTTATCAATGAACTTCTATGTGTATTGTCGGCAATGCAATAGCCGCGGGTAGTTTTAAATGAGTTTTTTCCTTCAAAATGTCATTTTGCTGTCAGACTGTTCTAAACACAGGAAACATGCGCCCCTTTACAGGCACACTATAGACACCCCCCAGGTACGAAATTTAAAGGGATATTACACTTTTATTGATTGACTTTAAGCATTATTAAAATCACTGCTCCTGAAAAAACGGCCGTTTTTAAAACTTTTTTTTGCATTGATTCATGTCCCCTGGGGCAGGACCCAGGTCCCCAAACACTTTTTATGACAATAACTTGTATATTAGCCTTTAAAATTAGCACTTTTGATTTCTCCCATAGACTTTTAAAGGGTGTTCCGCGGCATTCGAATTTGCCGCGAACACCCCAAATTGTTCGCTGTTCGGTGAACTTGCGAACAGCCAATGTTCGAGTCGAACATGAGTTCGACTCGAACTCGAAGCTCATCCCTAGTCCTCACCCCCTTTCCTGGCCGGCCGGGCTGCGTGCTCGGATAAGGGTCTGGTATGGATTTGGGGGGGACCCCCACGCCGATTTTTCGGCATAGGGGGTTCCCCTTACAATCCATGCCAGACCTAAGGGCCTGGTATGCCTCCGAGGGGGGAACCCACGCCGGTTTTTTCATTTAAAATTTGGCACGGTGTTCCCGCCTCAGGATTCATACCAGACAGCTGTCAGCACTGCCTGTCACTCATCGCGGAAGGAAAACAAAGTTTTCCTTTCGCGATGAGTGAGCCATCTCGGCGCTGGCCCCTGCGACGGGGCTCGTAGGTGTCAAATCTCGCCGAGAAGTGCGGCGAGATTGACACAATATCGCGGTCACCTACTGTATGAGCAAATATAACAATGGGTGCATGGGTCCAATGACCTAAAGGTATACATATAGTCTGTAACTATAACCTATTATATCTTTTCATGTGACAACACTGAAGAAATGACACTTTGCTACAATGTAAAGTAGTGAGTGTACAGCTTGTATAACAGTGTAAATTTGCTGTCCCCTCAAAATAACTCAACACACAGCCAATAATGTCTAAACCGCTGGCAACAAAAGTGAGTACACCCCTGAGTGAAAATGTCCAAATTGGGCCCAAAGTGTCAATATTTTGTGTGGCCATCATTATTTTCCAGCACTGCCTTAACCCTCTTGGGCATGGAGGTCACCAGAGCTTCACAGGTTACCACTGGAGTCCTCTTCCCCTCCTCCATGACGACATCACGGAGCTGGTGGATGTTAGAGACCTTGCGCTCCTCCACCTTCCATTTGAGGATGCCCCACAAATGCTCAATAGGGTTTAGGTCTGGAGACATGCTTGGCCAGTCCATCACCTTTACCCTCAACTTCTTTAGCAAGTCAGTGGTCATCATGGAGGTGTGTTTTGGGTCGGTATCATGTTGGAATACTGCCCTGTGGCCCAGTCTCTGAAGGGAGGGGATCATGCTCTGCTTCAGTATGTCACAGTACATGTTGGCATTCATGGTTCCCTCAATGAACTGTAGCTCCCCAGTGCTGGCACCAGACCATGACACTCCCACCACCATGCTTGACTGTAGGCAAGACACACTTGTCTTTGTACTCCTCACCTGGTTGTCACCACACACACTTGTCACCATCTGAACCAAATACGTTTATCTTGGTCTCATCAGACCACAGGCCATGGTTCCAGTAATCCATGTCCTTAGTCTATGTGTCTACAGCAAACTGTTTGCGGGCTTCCTTGTACATCATCTTTAGAAGGGGCTTCCTTCTGGGACGACAGCCATGCAGACCACTTTGATGCAGTGTGCGGCGTATGATCTGAGCACTGACAGGCTGACCCCCCACCCCTTCAACCTCTGCAGCAATGCTGGCAGCACTCATACATCTATTTCCCAAAGACAACCTCTGGATATGACGCTGAGCACGTGACCTCAACTTCTTTGGTGGACCATGGTGAGGTCTGTTCTGAGTGGAACCTGTCCTGGTAAATCTCTGTATGGTCTTCGCCACCATGCTGCAGCTCAGTTTCAGGATCTTGGCAATCTTCTTATAGCCTAGGCCATCTTTATGTAGAGCAACAATTCTTTTTTTCAGATCCTCAGAGAGTTCTTTGCCATGAGGTGCCATGTTGAACTTCCAGTGACCAGTATGAGAGAGTGAGAGCGATAACACCAAATTTAACACACCTGCTCCCCATTCACACCTGAGACCTTGTAACACTAACGAGTCACATGACACCAGGGAGGGAAAATGGCTAATTGGGCCCAATTTTGACATTTTCACTTAGGGGTGTACTCACTTTTGTTGCCAGCGGTTTAGACATTAATGGCTGTGTGTTGAGTTATTTTGAGGGGACAGCAAATTTACACTGTTATACAAGCTGTACACTCACTACTTTACATTGTAGCAAAGTGTCATTTCTTCAGTGTTGTCACATGAAAAGATAGAAGAAAATATTTACAAAAATGTGAGGGGTGTACTCACTTTTGTGAGATGCTGTATATACAGAGCCTTGAAAAAGTATTCATGCCCCTTGCAATTTCCCACGTTTTGTCATCCCCTTGTATTCATACAAGGGGTGTGAATACTTTTTTCAGGGCACTGTATACTTTATAAATCAAAGTTGTGTACTTTTTTGATGAGCTTAATTTCTATTTTTATTTTTGCTTTGACCTAAAGTGGACCTAGCACTATAAACAATTATATATATATATATATATTTATGTATGTGTATATATATATATATATATATATATATATATATATATATATATATACATATATATATATATATAGATATTTATGTATATATATAGTGCTAGATCCACTTTTGGTCAAACCGAAAAAGAAAAAAAGAGAAATTAAGCTCATCAAAAAAAGTAGACAACCTTGATTTCTTTTTTTTTTTTTTTTTTTCTTAAACTTTTTATAGCGTCCTCCTGACTTAGCGCTTTAACTTGATCACCTGTTCCCGGATATTCGATAGCGATAAATGTATCAACATTTCACTTAGGGTTTCCATTAATTAAATGATGTGTTCTATTTCCTGACAGCACGGAGGCATGCGGGGTCCATTAGCGGAGATCATCTCCTAATCCACCGCTATTAAGATTAACACGGAGGCCCGTGAACGGGTCCGTCATCCGCTATGGCCAACTGTGCTGGTGTGGATTGAGGTTTAAGGCTCTGCGACTTGAGCAGATAAAGAGAGCGCAGCAGAGGGAGGCCATACATAGACACTCCGCGTGGTTCCAAGTAGGGATGGGGAGAGAAATGATGGCCAAACTTCCAATTCTGCTAGCAGCATACTTTTTCCTGCGGCTGCTTAGCCAAAATTTCCTGGAAAGCCAAAATTATCATTTTTTTTTCTTTATTTGAAAGATGTGAGTAAATATATTTTTTCATTTAGGACCCATTCACACTATGGGGTTGCGATAATGCACACATTACTGCATGCCTCACCGCAACAAAGTTGAATACGTTGGCTTGGCGCTGGGCCATTCCTTCTGAATTGTGCCCCAATGGACCTTCCAGCAGATTTGCATTGCAGTACAGCAGAGCTCACAGCAATGCACTAACATGCCTTGGAACCATTTTTTTTTTTTTTTTGGCAGTACACCGTGTTCGTCCAATCACAGTACATTTATTAAAAGTAATACAGTGGAACCTTGGATTACGTGCATAATCCGTTCCAGGAGAATGCTTGTAATCCAAAGCACTCGCATATCAAAGCGAGTCTCCCCATAGAAGTCAATGGAAACAAAGATAATTAGTTCCGCATTGACTTCTATTGCATGCAATACCGCAGGTGGCCAGAGGTGGGGGGAGGGGGGCGCCGGAGAGTTTTGGAAATCCTCGGGGACAGCTCAGCTGAACTCGGAAAGCCTCGGAAAGGCTCGGAAACACTCGGAAACTGAGTATTTCCGAGTATTTCCATGTGTTTCTGAGTATTTCCAAGTTGTTCCAAGTCTTTCCGAGTGGTTCCAAGTATTTCCGAACGGCTCTGAACCGTTCCGAGTGTCACCGGCGCCCCCACACCTCTGGCCAAATTCGGTACTGCACCGCCCATTAGCTTAAATTCTGCTCGTTTTGCAGGACAACACTCGCAAACCGAGTCAGAATTAAAAAAAAAAAAAGTTGCTCGTCTTTCAAAACGCTCGTTAACCATGTTACTCGTTAACCAAGGTTCCACTGTATTAAAGGCTTGTTTTTTTTGTTGTTTTTATTTTTTTTAATGACAATCATATTATACTCACCTGCTCTGTGTAATAGTTTTGCACAGAGCAGCCCCGATCCTCCACTCCTCAGGTCCTCCACCCGTGCTCCAGGCCCCTCCCTCCTGCCAGCACGCAGCTTGAAATGGGGGCACTCGAGCAGGTTTGCCCATTTGCGTGACCATTCACACACAGAGCCACGGCTCACCCCGCCCCCTCTCTCTTCTCATTGGCTCACTTGCTGTGGTTAGCAGGAGCCAAAGGCCAGTGAGGGGTAAGATTACCCGGAGAGCCGAGGCTGTGGTGCACATCGCTGGATCGAGATGGCGCTCAGGTAAGTATGGGGGGGGGGCTGCTGTACAGAAAAGGTTTTTTTTTTTACCTTACTGCATAGAACACATGAAGGTAAAGAATATTGGGCCTTTAGAACAACTTTAACCACTTGTCGACTGTGTACTGTTACACCTGTACATGATTCTGCACTTCTGGGTCTGGAGCGCGCGCGCACACGCATGCCGCCGGTGACCCGCTTCCACTGTTATTGGACACAGCAGTGAGACAATGAGCAGGTCTGACGGACGTGGGTCCGCCGATCTTTTCGGGACACAGGCAGAACAGCGATCTGTGAGAAGGGAAGGTTGTGATCCTGTGTTCCTACAAAGCAGGAACTAGACATTTGCACTGCCGAAAAAAGGTGTTCGTTTTCGTTTCATTCGTTTTTTTTTTTTGTTTGTTTTTTTGTTTTTCAGGTCGTTATGTTCGTAAATTTGTAAATTCGAAAGTTCGAAAATTGGAAATCCGTAAATTCGAAAATACGAAATCCGTAGATTCAAAAATGTTGAAAATTCGTAAATTAATAAATTCCTAAATTTGTAAATTCGAAATTCAGAAATTCGTAAATTCGAAATTCAGAAATTCGTAAATTCGAAAATCCAAAATGCGGAAATCTGAAAATTCAGAAATTCGCAAACAAGAATTTGAAAATCCGAAACCTGGAAATTTGAAATAATAACTAACTAACTAACTAACTAACTAACTAATAATAACTAACTATTAAATTATAGATATTGGAATTTCCTTTCAAATGTGGCTGTTAGTGAACGTAACGAATATAGTCACAAATTATTCAAATAATGAACTAATAATTATAAAAAAGTTTTTATTATTATGGTTATTCATTATTATTAACTCATTACATTCCATTAGTTTGGATACGGCATTCGTTATTTCGGTAAATTTGTAACTTCGGATAAATTCGTATTCGTTACGTTCTCTAACAGCCAAATTTGAAAGGTAATAGTTAAGATATTATTAGTTAGTTGTTATTTCAGATTTTTGAATTTTTGGGTTTTCTAATTTTCTGATCTTCATTCTTTTTTTGGATTTTCGTTCTTATTTTTGGATTTTTGAATTTTCTCATTTCTGGATTTTTGACTTTTCAGATTTTTGGATTTCGAATTTCCTATTTTCTGAATTTCTGAATTTTCGAATTTACGGATTTTCGAAGTTCGAATTTACGAATTTTCGAAACTTTGGATTTACAAATATTTTGAAAAATGTGTTAAACGGGTTTTGATTAATTTGGATTTTTTCTGAATTAACGAATTTGTCCAAATTCGTTAAACAACGAATTTGGAACTAAACAAATTGCACATGTCTAGTGATATTTCAGTCCCCAGGAACCCCAGGTGCTGCATACAGCTGCCTACAGACACCAATGGCTGTGCATGGGTATAAACTCATGTAAACCAATGTATAGCGTACGGATGTACTGACAGCAAGAAGACACTTGAGTGCCCAAGCTATCCAACCCCAGTACCCTAAAGTGGCCACCAGCCTGGATGCTCTGGAAGTGGGGTTTGGACCCCCTTATCCCCCCCTTATCTACAGCCATGCAATCTCCCCTGATCACTAAGCAGCGGGGCAGCTGCTTGGTATGGGAACCGGTGACTAGCGGAGATCACTGTAGTAGTGGTGCTTCTACCTGTGGAGGATCCCACAAGTTTGGCAAGTTTGTTCCAAGCTGGACCAATGTAACCGTGTAAAAATTAAAATACTAACATTTCAGCTTTCATTTTGCCTTCCCCATTCATTCCAATACATTTTACCAAAATGGTGAAATGTTACTAAAATCTCCTGATTTGATGCCCGCATTCTCCACCAAAAATAAATAAATACAAATAAATCTCCTGATTTGATGCCTGCATTCTCCACCAAAAAAAATAAATTAAAAAAAATCTCCTGATTTGATGCCCGCATTCTCCACCAAAAAAAATAAATAAAATAAAATAAAAAAAATCTCCTGATTTGATGCCCGCATTCTCCACCAAAAAAAATAAATAAAATAAAATTAAAAAAAATCCTGATTTGATGCCCGCATTCTCCACCAAAAAAAAAAAAAATAAAATAAAAAATTCTCCTGATTTGATGCCCGCATTCTCCACCAAAAAAATAAACGAATAAATATATTTAAAAAAAAAATCTCCTGATTTTTGCAGAAATTTGGGGAAAATGAACACCCCCCAATGTCTCTCAGTTCCAAGCTTCCCCAGAACCCCTCCTGCCAGATGATCAAAAACATGATACAGAACCTCCTGTCTCTTCATAACCAGGAAACAAGCTGTACTCTGAAAGCAGAAACAAAAAAAAAAGTTCTGAAAAAACATAAGTTAAGCCCAAGTAAAAATTGATTAGGAAAAAAAATCATTTTCCTCTTCTGCTAAATAAGTTATAGAGGAGAGAAGCTGACTTCAGGTTGGGGAGACTTGGCCCGGGATCGCGGCCTCGCTCCTAGCGCTCTCCTGGAGAACACATCAGAAGTTTAAGCTTCTAACACGCCATCTGTACTTGAATACACATAAGTCCTTTCCGCTTCTTGAAAACAGAATTGAAGGATTGGGAATGACATCTAGAAGTCATTTTTGGCCCGATATCACCGGTGAATCATCACTCCGCGCGTCAGACCCAGCGCGAGGATCAAGAATTCAATTCACATGGGGAGTTTGCATTGGCCGATTCTTTCTGTTCCTCTATTTTGGTTGTTAAAATGTAAAATAAAAGTTCTGCTTCTGATGCTAGTGGAGAAAAAGAGAGGCGCTTAAAGCTGAACTCCGGGCATACAGCTGTTTTACCTGCTAAAGGATTTTTCTTTTTTTTTCCCATCCAGTCCTGAGATTTACACAGCATAGAAAGAGGCCTGATTCTTCAATGCTGCACTTACACTTACAAGTCTTGTTCCTTCCCAAGCCCGTGATTGAACAGTGAAAGCGAAGCAGCCGACTGAAGAGCTCATCTCTCTTTTTATCTGCACTATCCACCTATCAGTTCTCATGTTCCTGCTGTGTGCTAACATTAGTGATTACAGGGGGCACCAGGGAGCTGCTTCATTTTGTGAATGGGTTAATCCTTTTCAAACAAAGACGCTCTCTGGACAGTCAGTAGTCCTCATCTTTACACACTATATTCTCAAAAGTATTGGGATGCCTGCCTTTACACGCACATGAAATTTAATGGCATCCCAGTCTTAGTCCGTAGGGTTCAATATTAAGTTGGCCCACCCTTTGTAGCTATAACAGCTTCAACTCTTCTGGGAAGGCTGTCCACAAGCTTTAGGACTGTGTCTATGGGAATATTTGACCGTTCTTCCAGAAGCGCATTTGTGAGTTCAGGCACTGATGTGGACCAAAAGGCCTGGCTCACAGTCTCCACTTGAATTCATCCCAAAGGTTGAGGTCTAGACTCTGTGCAGGCCAGTCAAGTTCCTCCACCCCAAATTCGTTCATCCATGTCTTTATGGACCTTGCTTTGTGCACTGGTGCGCAGTCATGACGGAACAGGAAGGGGCCATCCCCAAACTGTTCCTACAAAGTTAGGAGCATGAAATTGTCCAAAATGTCTCGGTATGCTGATGCCTTAGGAGTTCCCTTAACTGGAACTAAGGGGACAAGCCCAACCCCTGAAAAACAACCCCCACACTATAATCCCCCCTCCACTAAATGATTGGGACCAATGCACAAAGCAAGGTCCATAAAGCCATGGATGAGCAAGTTTGGAGTGGAGTCCTGACCTCAACCTGATAGAACACCTTTGGGATGAATTAGAGTGGAGACTGCGAGCCAGGCCTTCTCATCCAAGATCAGTGCCTGAACTCACAAATGCGCTTCTGGAAGAATGGTCAAACATTCCCATAGACACACTCCTAAACCTTATGGACAGCCTTGCCAGAAGAGTTGAAGCTGTTATAGCTACAAAGGGTGGGTCAACTCAATATTAAACCCTACGGACTAAGACTGGGATGCCATTAAAGTTCATGTGCGTGTAAAGGCAAGCGTCCCAATACTTTTGTCAATATAGTGTAGATCAGGCTCCATTCCTCTGCATAGGTGGGCAGCAGCCAACAGGATGTAGTGGAAGGCGGAGCAGGCTGGCTCTGCACTGAGCTACATTGAGCATCACAGCACATAAAGTTGTCAGTGATTGTACCAGTAAAGTGGAACCTCAAAACTTGAGTTCTGCAGAGAAATGGACTTTTACAAACAGGGAATGCGTCTCTATTTCTAGTGACGTTAGCAACCCTGCCAGTGTGGGGTTTGGATCCCCACATCCCCCTCCTTATCTACGCCCCTGAAGCTGAGGTCGGAGGCAAGTGAACAGCAAAGCACCAAATCATCAACAGAATCAAAATCAGAAACAGACAGAGGTTGGCAACATGCAAGCGGTGAACTACAAAGTCAATAAGCAGAATTTTTGGTGAGAAGTCAAAGCCGAGGTCAGTAACAGAAGTGAACGGCAATCATAAGCAGACAGGGAAATCCAGGGGCAGGTTAGGTCGTAGCTTGGTCAACATGTAAGGTAAGACACAAGCTTAGAATTAGGAATCATGGGCATCAACACCGGCTAAAAGACCACTCAGCATTTGTCTATGCAGAACTAAAGTTTAAAAAGCTGCTTTATGCAAATGTCCTGGTGAACATACATGCACGTGTGTTCACATGTTGCACCATCTGGTTGGGCTTCTATGCACAGAAAAATGTGCATGGATATGTGCATGTGTATCATTGTATGAGTCTGACAGCTGGCATGATGGTCCTGACAGACTCAAGTATCACGGTGTGTTGGGAGCTCCCAGCATTCAGCACAGTAACCAAGCTGTCAGTCTCTAATAATAATTGGGAACCTGTGGGACTGACTACCGATCATGTGACCACTGTGACAACCAATCACAGTGGTCACATGAATGGGCAGTCCTTTCTGCCCCTAGACATAAAGACTCTGTTAATGTGATGCTGGGGCTGTGTTAAAAGGGATTAACCTTGGTCTACTCCAGTGGTTTCCAAACTGGGGCCTGTGGGCCAGATGCGGCCCTTTTCTTGCCTTTATCTGGCCCTTGGGACCTCTTCCTCCCTCTGAAATCAACAATGGGGTATTATTCTTCCCACTGAAAGATGGAGCATACATTCTTCCTCTGACACCAAAGATGGGGCACTATTCCTGCCACCAACACCAACAACGAGGCAATATTCCTCCCACTAACATCAATGATGGGGCACTTTTCCTCCCACTGACACTAAAGATGGGGCACTATCGCTCCCACTGACACCAGCAATGGGGTGCTAGTTCTCCCTCTGACACCAATGATGGGGGGCACTATTCCTCCCACCAATACCAATGATTCTGAACTATTCCTCCTGCACCTAACCACATGGGTGCTTTGTAATTTTTTACTGCCACTGACCACCAAATATTATTCTTCCCACTGACACCAATGATGGAGCATAAATTCCTCTTCTGACACCAAAGATGGGACACTATTCCTCCCACTGACACCAATGATGGGGCACTATCCCTCCCACTGATACCAATGATAGGGCACTATTTCTCCCACTGACACCAATAATGGGGCGCTATCCCTCCTACTGACACCAACAATGGGGTGCTTTTTCTCCCACTGAGACCAGTGATGAGAGCAATATCCCTCTCACTGACACCAACAATGGGGTGCTATTCGCCTTTGACACCAATGATGGGACACTATTCCTCCCACAAATACCAATGATTGGGAACTATTCTTCCTCTTCCCAACTACACGGGTGCTTAGTGATTTTTTGCTCTCACTGACCACTAAGCCTGAGGCATTATCTACTCCCACTGTCCACAGTTTGGCCTTCCTAAAGTCTGAAGGACAGTAAAATGGCCCTTTTATAAGAGTCCCCTGCTCTACTCTATCAAAAATAAAAAAATAAGAGTTATCTATCCTTGGCTATACATACACTTTAGGTGGACAGTTTTTTAGTAATGTACAGGTTGTATACAGCAAACTTGCCTCTTTCCACTATATTAAGATGCCATAAGTAGCTACCATATTAGATCTTGTGCTCACTCTAAGTGAGTACAGTCTTAGACCTTGGTCTTCAAAGTTCAACCAAGAGGGTCAAAAAGTAACTTTTCCAGGCCCTAATTCTGCAAAAGATCTGTCAACAAATTCTATATACACATGCATTTTCAAGGTTTTCTGTCCAACTTCCACTAAGCTAAAACATTTCTTAAAGCCTTTGCTTCAAACGGGGGGAAAAAAAAAGAACGATTTCTGAAACGTTCCTGTATGTCATATTCTGATGGCCTTCTGTGAAAACCATTTAGGGTAGGTCTACGATGTCTAAGCAGATAAGGATCTTAGCACCCTCCTCTCTCAACCATTACTCACTCACTCTGCGCATTCCGTGCCCTATGTAATGGATCCCTTCGCTGGCATTCTCCAAAGGATTGCTAGAGATTACATGGGTGTGTAGTTAAAACATGAGCCCCTCCCGTTTCCCTAGAGGGTATCTTTTCTTGAAAGCCATTCAGGAACTTTAGTGAGACTTCATTTCTTTTCATGCGGGTCTGTCCTTACACTGCTGGCCAGTACAAAAAAAAAAAGCATACTAAGCACACATAGAAAGCCTTCCGCAAACATCTTGAAAGGAACACTGACCTATGGCACAGGCGAGGAATTTGCGTTCGCTCTCCAGAATATATTTTTCTGCAATTTTTTTTTTGAGTGGTCCATCTTGCAGTGAATTGGAATAGACTTGAGGCGTGATTTGGCCTTGTTTGACACATCTACGGCTTGGTGTCTGGCTCCATACTTTCATTGTGCTATTTGTACTTTTGAGGCTGATAAAAAACTTCAACGCTGTACCTGAAAAACAGGCTTGGAGCCAACGTTTGCTCTTTCCACTTATTGCTCTAAGAAAAGGGCAGATGGAGACTAAATTTTACTAAAATAGGTTTTAATGGTTTTTGTATTAAGTTTCTTGCCCATGAGTGCAGCTTTCTAAAAGCAATCATTTTTAAACCAGACAAGTACTGCATTTAAAAGCTAAAATATATAGAGAGACAGAGCAGGGGTCTCCAAACTTTCCAAACAAAGAGACAGTTTACTGTCCTTCAGACTTTAGGGGGGCCAGACTGTGGCCAGTGGGTGTAGAAAATGTCTCAGACTTACTGGTCAGTGGGATTAAAAAATTATATAACGCCTGTGGTAAGTAGGATGAGGAATAGCGCCCAATCACTGGTATTAGTGGGAGGTAGAGTCCCCCTTTGTTGGTGTCAGTGGATGCCCTATTGGTGGTGTCAGTGGGAGGAATAGTGCCACGTCAATGGTGTCACTGGAAGGAATGGTGCCCCATTGTTAGTACCAGTGAGAATAATAGTGTTGCATGCCAGCATGCAGAATATTGCCCAATTACTGGTATTAGTGGGAAGTATAGTGCCCTTTGGTTGGTATCAGTGGGTGCCCTATTACTGATGTCAGTGGGAGAAATAGTGCCCCATCAATGGTGTCAATGGAAGGAATGGTACCCCATTGTAAGTACCAGTGTGAATAATAGTGCCTCATGCCTGTGGTTAGTAGGATGTGGAATAGTGCCCCATCACTGATATTAGTGAGGGGAATAGGGCCCCTTTGTTAGTATCAGTGGGGTGCCCTATTGTTGGTGTCAGTGGGAGGAATAGTGCCCTATAAATGGTGGGAAGGAATGGTGCTTCATTGTTATTACCTTTGGGAATACTAGTGCCTCATGCCTGTGGTCAGAAGGATGAGTAATAGTGCCTGATCATTGGTTTAAGTGGAAAGAATGGTGCCCCATCAATGGTGTCTGTGGGAAGAATAGTGCCCCATCATTGGTGTCTGTGGGAGGAATGGTGCCCCATTATTGGTGTCAGTGGTAGGAATAGTGTCCCATCAATGGTGTCAGTGGAAGGAATGGTGCCTCATTGTTAGTACCAGTTAGAATAATAGTGCTGCATGCCTTAGTAGAGTAGGAATAGTTCCCAATTATTGGTATTTGTGGGAGGAATAGTGCCCCATCATTGGTATCAATGGCGAATAGTGCCCCATTGTTAGTGTCAGTGAGAGGGATAGTGATCTCATCACTGGTGTCAGTGGGAGAAAATGTGCTCCATTGTTGGTGTCTGGAAGGGATAGCGCCCCATCATTGGTGTCAGTGGGAGAAATAGTGCCCTATCATTGGTATCAGTGGGAGGGATAGTGCCCCATCATTGGTGTCTGTGGGAGGAATGTTGCCCCATTATTGGTGTCAGTGGTAGGAATAGTGTCTCATCAATGGTGTCAGTGGAAGGAATGGTGCCTTATTGTTAGTACCAGTTGGAATAATAGTGCTACATGCCTGTGGTCAGTAGGATGAGGAATAGTGCCTGATCACTGGCATTAGCTAGAGGTATAACGCCCTTCATTGTCAATAGTGCCTCACTGTTGGTATCAGTGAAAGGAATGGGGTCTCTTTGTTGGTGTCAGTGGGAAGAATAGTGCCCCATTGTTGGTATCAGTGGGAGGAATAGTGTTCAATCATTGGTGTCAATGGGAGTGATATTGGCCCATTGTTGATGTCAATACAACCAGACCTGATTATGGATGTGGAAATACGGGGCAATTTAGGAAACAGCGATCACAGGTCAATTCATTTTAGTATAAATCACACAAATAGGAAACATAAGGGGAATACAAAGACACTGAATGAAGAGCCAACTTCCCTAAACTACGATCCTTGCTAGAAGATAATAATTGGGATAAAGTCTTAGGAACAAAGAACACGGTGGAAAAATGGGTATGCTTTAAAAGCATATTAAATAAGGGCATTAGCCAGTGCATTCCAATGGGAAATAAATTTAAAAGAGCTAATAAAAGTCCTGGGTGGCTTAACTCCAATGTAAACATGCATATAAAAACAAAGGAGAAGGTCTTCAAAAAATACAAGGCGGAGGGATCATCATCAGCATTCCAACTTTACAAAGAATGCAACAAACAATGTAAGGGTGCAATCAGAGCTGCTAAGATAAAACATAAAAGACGCAAAAAAAATTCCCAAGAAATTCTTTAAGTACATAAATAGTAAGAAAGGGAGGTCAGATCATATTGGTCCCATAAAGAATGATGAAGGGAATGTGGTTACTAAGGATGGAGAGGTGGCGAAGGTATTGAATTTATTCTTCTCCGCAGTCTTCACGAGGGAATCAGGGGGTTTCTGTAACCAAAACTGTAATGTTTATCCTCATGGCATTCCACAGGAAGCACCCTCATGGCTAACAGAGGACAGAATCAGAAATAGATTTGAAAAACCTAACATTAATAAGTCACTAGGACCAGATGGCTTGCACCCGAGGGTCCTTAAGGAACTCAGTCAAGTAATTGCCAGACCATTGTTCCTAATTTTTATGAACAGTCTACTGACTGGAATGGTACCAGCTGATTGGAGAAAAGCCAAATTAGCACCAATATTTAAAAAAGGGCCAAGTTACATCTTTGGGAATTACAGACCAGTTAGCCTAACATTAATTGTATGCAAGCTCTTAGAGGGGATGATAAGGGACTATATACAAAATTTTAGTAATGAGAACGGTATCATTAGCAGTAATCAGCATGGATTCATGAAGAATCGTTCTTGCCAAACCAATCTGTTAACCTTCTATGAGGAGGTGAGTTGCCATCTAGATAAAGGAAGGCCCGTAGACGTGGTGTATCTGGATTTTGCAAAAGCATTTGAAACAGTTCCCCATAAACGTTTACTGTACAAAGTAAGGTCTGTTGGCATGGACCATAGTGTGAGTACATGGATTGAAAACTGGCTATAGGGGCAAGTTCATAGGGTGGTGATAAATGGGGAGTAATCGAAATGGTCAGGGGTGGGTAGTGGGGTCCCCCAGGGTTCTGTCCTTGGACTAATCCTATTTAATTTTTTCATAAACGACCTGGAGGATGGGATAAACAGCTCAAACTCTGTATTTGCGGACGATACTAAGCTAAGCAGGGCAATAACTTCTCCACAGGATGTGGAAACTTTGCAAGATCTTAACAAATGAATGGGGTGGGCAAGTAGATGGCAAATGAGGTTCATTGTAGAAAAATGTAAAATAATGCATTTGGGTAGAAAAAATATGAATGCAATCTACTCACTAGGGGGAGAGAACCTCTGGGGGAATCTAGGATGGAAAAAGGACCTGGGGGTCCTAGTAGATGATAGTCTCAGCAATGGCATGCAATGCCAAGCTGCTGCAAGCAAAGCAAACTGAATATTAACATGCATTAAAAAGGGGATTAACTCCAGAGATAAAACGATAATTCTCCTGCTCTACAAGACTCTGGTCCGGCCGCACCTGGAGTATGCTGTCCAGTTCTGGGCACCAGTCCTCAGGAAGGAGGTACTGGAAATGGAGCGAGTACAAAGAAGGGCAACAAAACTAATAAAGGGACTGGAGGACCTTAGTTATGAGGAAAGGTTATGAGCACTGAACTTATTCTCTATGGAGAAGAGACACTTGAGAGGGGATATGATTTAAATGTACAAATACTGTAATGGTGAGTGACCCCACAATAGGGATAAAACTTTTCCGCAAAAGGGAGTTTGATAAGACGCGTGGCCATTCACTGGAATAAGAAGAAAACAGGTTTAAACTTAAACTGCGTAGAGGGTTCTTAAAGAGCGGTTAGGATGTGGAATTCCCTTCCACAGGCGGTGGTCTCAGCGGGGAGCATTGATAGTTTAAAAAAACTATTCGATAAGCACCTGAATGACCACAACATACAGGGATATACAATGTAATACTGACATATAATCACAAACATAGGTTGGACTTGATGGACTTGTATCTCTTTTCAACCTCACCTCACCTTTCACCCATGTAACTATGTAATGGGAGGAATAGCACCTCTTCTATATAAACAAAAGAAGAGCATGTGATTTGTTTTGTAAAATCAGACGTATGGCGATATGTTCGCCATCCATGTGGGCGGATCGGATGAGATCTGATGAAAACGGACCCGCTGTCCGTTTTCGTACGATCCCCCCATAGGAATCAGCGGCGCTCTGACAGGCCCCTCCCCTCTCAGTGAACAGAGACGGACCTGTCATCCGCCGGCTCGGCGGAGATCAACGGAGAGATCTGCTGAGCTGGCGGACTCCGCTGAGCGGATCCGCCTCATGTGAATGAGGCCTTTGTGAATCCCTTAGGATATGAAAGCAAGACATAAACGCAAACATTTTAGGTGACACACACCGTACCACAGATTGCCTACCATTTGCTACCCACCAGCTTGAAAATTTCCATCCCCCTATTCAAGTTTTTCTTTACCTTACGAAGATGAAATCTAATTCTACAACAATAGAAGAAAATCAGCACCATATAAAAAAAAAATAATAATTTTTCCAGCATATATAATAATTTGCACATTGAAAAAATGGATCTTGTTGATATTCTTAGGCAACAAAGGAATACATAAATGTTTTTTTGGTCATCTTCAACAGTAGACATGTGCACAAGAATTGCCAGATTCACGTCTTAAAAAAAATATGTGACTATCCAAGAGTTTTTGTTCTACTTATTTATCTGTTTTTACGATCCCATATTTCTTGTGTTACTTGGGATAAAAAAAAAAAAAAAAGTAGACTACTTCATTGTTGGACACAGTGTTTTACAAATTTGGCTCGTTTAATCCAATTAGATCACATGGAATCAGTGACCTTTAAAAAGACACGTGAAGATTTCAGAACAATATAAGTTTTAGCCAAATATGACATCATGCTCAAGGAAAGCCTTTGTGAGTTGTTACTTTTTAACAATCCCAATATAGGTTTTCATCATTACTCAGCTGTAATTATATCCCCCATGTACATGTCAATGTCTTTGTAATTACACTTGTAAGCATTGACTTCGTAGTCAGAGATTCGGGATGTCTGTGGAGGACACAGATGTTAGCTCAGCGGTGTACAGTCTTGGAGACTTCCTCACAGTTGGACATTAGAATCCTCTCAGTAATATTCAGCTTCTTCTGTATTAAATCATTAAAGAGATTTTGTCACCTTAGATAATAAAATAAGATAAATATATTTTGTGGCTTTATTTTTCATATGTTATATGGCAAAAAGTATATGTACACCTGAGCATCATACCATCCATCCAATTTATTAGGTTCAATCTTTTGTAGCTACAGCATACAAATACATTTTAGACAATTGCACACATTCAACCTTGTGCCAACAGTTTGGTGAAGACCCTTTTCTGTTCAAGTATGACTATGCCCTGTGTACAAAGCCATGCCCATAAAGACATGAGTTTGGTGTGGAGGAACTTGAGTGTCCTTCAGAGAGTCCTGACTTCAACACAACTGAAAACATTGGGGATGATTTGGAATACCTATTACTAGCCAGGTTTATTGGTCCAACATCAGTACCTTGTGGTAACAGTTTGGGGAAGGCCCTTTTCTGTTCCACCATGGCTGTGCTCCTGTGTACAAAGCCAACTCCATAAAGACATGGTTTGATGAGTTTGACATGGAGAAACCCAAGTGGCCTTCACAGAGCCCTGGCCTTAACACTGCTGAACACCTTTGGGATGATTTGGAATGCCCATTCGTAGCCAGGTTTTATTGGTCCAACATCAGTACCTGTCAGGGCTGGGCTCAGCCCTTCCTTCTCTGAGCTGGCTAATTTCCTGCTCCTATCTCTCCACAGTTACTCAGCTGTTGATGATATCCTGCTCGTCAGTCCTGCCTACTTAAGCCATCCAGCCCAGAGGATCTCTGCCTTCCCCTTAGTCAATATCACAGAGACGTTCTCCTGCATTCCTGTTAAAAGACTTGCTTGGCTGACATCCCTTCTGGCTCCAGATCCTGCTTGCTGTTTTATTACGCTCATCTCCAGCTCCCTGACATTTGGCTTGTCTAAATGTCCGTTCCGGTTCCTGAACTCTGGCTATGTTTTGACTACGTTTGTTCTATTTACTTTTATTATTAAACAAGTGTGATTTAACCGTACTTCTGTCTCGGTCTGATTTTATGGTTTCTGACAGTACTTTGTGGTAACAGTTTGAGGAATGCCTTTTCTGTTTCAGCATACAGTATCTATGCCCCTGTGTACAAAGCCAGCTCCATAAATACATGGTTTTATGAGTCTAGTGTGGAAAAAACTCAAGGGGCCTTAACAAAGCCCTGACCTAAAAGCTACTGAGCACCTTTGAGATGATTTGGAATGTGTATTGCTAACCAGGTCCTATTTGTCCAACACCAGTATCTTGTGGTAACAGTTTGTGGAAAGCCCTTTTCTTTTCCAGCATGGATGTGTCCCTGTGAACAAACCTAGCTCCATAAAGACATAGTTTAATGAGTTTGGTGTGGAGAAACTCAAGTGGCCTTCACAGAGCCCTGACCTCAACCCTACCGAGCACATTTGGGAAGATTTGGAATGTCTATTGCTAGCCAGGTCTTGTTGGTCATACATCAGTACCTTGTGGTAACAGTTTGGTGAAGACCCTTTTCTGTTCCAGCATGGTGGTGCCCCTGTGTACAAATCCAGCTCCATAAAGATGTGGTTTGATGAGTTTGGTGGAGAAACTCAAGTGACTTATTGGTCCAACATCATTACCAGACCTCATAATTGGCTTAACGGGTACAAATTCCCAAAGACACCCTGCAGAGTCTTGTGGGAAGTCTTCCCAGAAAAGTGGAAAGCTGTTATAGCCACAAAGTTGGGTCAAAGTCCATACTAATGGACTTTGAATGAGATGTCCAAAAAGCTCATATAGGTGAGATGGTCAGGTGGCCACAAATGTTTGGCTATGTTATGCACCTATCTAGTACCTATAAAGGGGTGCATATGGTCTGCAACAACACTCAAATACACTGCAGCATTTAAAAAGTGTTCAGCTGATATTAAAGTGAAGCATGGGAAGCATATGGCTTATTCTCTTCTCTCCAGTGGTTCTTGGTATTTGGCCTCTTAGCCACCCAACACTGTCAAAAAGGGTCTGGGAAGACATGAGCTTACAGGGCATTTTCTTTTCACTCCCATCTGCCAGACAAAGTATAGAAAGACATGAGTGCCTTAAAGTTAAACTTGGCGGGAAGGCACCCAACACTCATGGAAAGCAACAGCAGTGTGTAGCACAGCAGGTCTCAGGTGTGCCGACACCGTCCGTCTTGAAGGGCGGAATGCAGCCTGGCTGGTCTGACCCCAAATGGGGAGGTCTCCAGGTAGGATGGCGTGTCCCTATCTTTTCCCTACTCATCAGGAACCTCTCCCTGCTGCTAATCACTGTCCCTGCCAGACGGGTGTACTGTCCCTACTCTACCCACACAATAAGCTGCCAAGGATTGCCCAAGCAAAAAAAGGTTGGGGCTGCTGCATTAGAGGATAAGCAGAGGTCTTCTTGGAGAAATGCCTGGCTATAGCACCATTTCTTTGAACATACAATGCTATCCAAGTCATGCCGCTGATGAAGACATGTCTCCTAGTGTGGATCACCATGTTTTTGTTTCTGAATCATTGCAATCAGCCAGAGCATGGGATGAGATGTAGACAAGCAATGCAGTGGCAGGTGGTTGAATTGGCTTCTGCCTTTGTCCTCTAGAACTATACCTTTTAAGATGGGTTTCTATCAACTTGGGACTTCATCCACTTGGATTCAAGCCATGAGAAAAACATCATACTTTCCGATTCAGGCAGACTTTCCACAAGGACTTTGCATATTGCACACCTGTACTGTACCATACTTGACATGTGACCCCTACCCTTCCTCAAGCAGATCGCTCTTTGTAACGGCCCATCTCTCATTACAATCTAAGCTGGCTTTCCCCCAGCTGGCCTTCATGATACGGGACGGATCCTATCCATTTCTCATATAAATGCCCCTGTTGATGAGCACAAAGACTTTAATTCTTTGGCATCTCCTGGAGCGATGTAGGGGTTAAGAGATTGACTGGCCATTTCTGTTCAAGATTTTTATCACGACTGCTTCCACCTGGCCCAGGCAGAAAAGTAGAATTTTAAGGCAGGTCACATGGAATAAAAGGCCTTCTGTTGGCAACAACCCCCCAACCAGGGCAGCATCTGAAAATAAAAACAGTTCAGTAATTATTCTGTTAACATGATCCCCCTTAATGTGTATTAATGCTCAGCTTACATGGCTGGGACTGAGAGTTGCTGTAAGACTATGCCAGGCACTGTGGAAATTGACATTATACTGCTATAATTTATTTGCAGCTGTGAGCTTTCTTGCAGATGTCTCCAATGTGAGTCCTACGCCTTCATCTACAGACAGCAAGTGCTTCGCTGCTTGGCTGCCAGATGGGGCTCATAAAACCCACTGCACTTTGCTGCTAACCTTTTGCTGAAGCTTCGCTTATGTTAAACAGTTGTACTCTGAACTGGGACAATGGTAGATGTTATAAAGAGTTCATTCAACCTGATCTGAACCGGGCTTTCTATCTTACCGGTCTTCCCATTTTGATTTGCATAAACCAGAAAAAAAAAAATGACATCTTTGGTTCATGGACACAAGAAGGTAGTCACCTGTTCTTAAAAAATAATTCCGGCCATTGGCATGGTGAACATTGGACCGATGAAGAGAGAAGAGTTCGGATACTTTGAATGAGGCATGAAGTCAATGCTAGCAAGCAGTCGATGTAGAAAAGATACGTTTTATTCTTTTACAGCCATAAATGACAGAAAATTTAACAATAATAGCATACATAAAAGCACGGAAAAGCATAGTCTAGCAAAACCATGCTGGTAATCATAAATGCATGTCAAAAATATCATAGCACATCGCATGATACAATAAGAGCAACTATCCTCCACATCAAAAGATCACTAGGGACAACATAGTGTAGTATATAATCTGGAGTGAAATTTAGTAAAAACATGTAGAGCCATCTGTGTAGGCTTATAGCATCTATGTAAGCCCGACACGTTTCATGGGCTAGTACACACTCTTCAGGGGTGGATGTTTCAAGAGTCTATAATAAAAAAAATAGATATACCAATGGTCTAGTAGTGTACCCAGGGGAAGGAAAAAAGGATGCAGAGGATTTGAAATAGCATCCCTTATATACGGGAGCTGAGGTGTCAGGACACAATGGAGAAAACAGGGAGCACTCAAGAAATCCCCAAGAGAAATGTCCAAATGATAATGAAAATAGGCCCCACTTCTGTGAGTATAAATGAATTGTGTATAATAATATATAATGATGTTTGTAGTAATAGAGATAGAACATGCCAAAATCGTCATCCATAAACAGAATAAAGGGCTAATAAGGAAATGTATATACAGTATATCACAAAACTGAGTACACCCCTCACCTTTTTTAAAAATATTTTGTTCTATCTTTTCATGTGACAACACTGAAGAAATGACACTTTGCTACAATGTAAAGTAGTGAGTGTACAGTGTAAATGTGTTGTCCCCTCAAAATAACTCAACACACAGCTATTAATGTCTAAACCGCTGGCAACAAAAGTGAGTACACCCCAAAGTGAAAATGTCCAAATTGTTCCCAGTTAGCCATTTTCCCTCCCCGGTGTCGTGTGACCTGTTAGTCTTAAGAGGTCTCAGGTGTGAATGGGAAACAAGTGTGTTAAATTTGGTGTTATCGCTCTCACTCTCTCATACTGATTACTGGAACCAGTTCAACATGGCACCTCATGGCAAAAAACTCTTTAAGGATCTGAAAAAAAAGAATTGTTGCTCTACAAAAAGATGGCCTAGGCTATAAGAAGAGTGCCAAGACCCTGAAACTGAGCTATGGCCAAGACCATACATCGGTTTAACAGGACAGGTTCCCCTCAGAACAAACCTTGCCATGGTCGACCAAAGAAGTTGAGTGCACTTGCTCAGCGTCATACCTAGAGGTTGTCTTTGGGAAATAGATGTATGAGTGCTGCCAGCATTGCTGCAGAGGTTGAAGGGGTGGGGGGGTCAGCCTGGCAGTGCTCGGACAACAATAGTTGTCCTGTGGACAGATTCTCCCACCTGAGCTGTGGATCTCTGCAGCTCCTCCAGAGTTACCATGGGCCTCTTGGCTGCTTCTCTGATTAATGCTCTCCTTGACGGCCTGTCAGTTTAGGTGGACGGCCATGTCTTGGTAGGTTTGCAGTTGTGCCATACTCTTTACATTTTCAGGTGATGGATTGAACAGAGCTCCGTGAGATGTTCAAAGCTTGGGATATTTTTTTATAACCTAATCCTGATTTAAACTTCTCCACAACTTTATCCCTGACCTGTCTGGTGTGTTCCTTGGCCTTCATGATGCAGTTTGTTCATTAATGTTCTCTAACAAACCTCTGAGGCTTCACAGAACAGCTGTATTTATACCGAGATTAAATTACACACAGGTGGACTCTATTTACTAATTAGCTGGCTTCTGAAGGCAATTGGTTCCGGTAGATTTTATATCGGTGTAAAGGGGGCTGAATACAAATGCACGCCACACTTTTCATATATTTATTTGTAAAACATTTTGAAAACCATTTATCATTTTCCTTCCACTTCACAATTATGTGCCACTTTGTGTTGGTCAATCACATAAAATCCCAATAAAATACATTTACGTTTTTGGTTGTAACATGACAAAATGTAGAACCATTTCAAGGGGTGTGAATACTTTTTCAAGGCACTGTATTTTGCATAATTTTTCAATACAGGAAAAATACACAGTCAAGTAAAGAAATAACCTTTCTTCTTTAAGTCTCACTCCCACAGCTGAGCGGCATGTTGGGAAAAAAGACGGCAAAGTTCTGCAAGTCATGTGTTGGCCTTCACAGTCCCATCCAAGGCAGTTTAATGGGATCATTCAAAACCGCAGTGAAGACGCATGGCAACGTGCACTACCACAATACATCTCTATGGACATGGCTGTGTGAATGGGCTCTTGGTTTATCATTGCCTGTTTATTTTGTGATTTCTCCAGACTGTAAAGCACCGCGGAATGTTGGCGTTGTGAAAATAAAGCTTAATAACAATAAGTGTAACTCTGTGTTATGGGCCAATATAAGCCCATGGCTTCCAACGTTCCATCCTAAATATGGACTGGATACTTTCCCCACTAATAATGGTATCCATGGTTATAATTACAACAGGATAGTATAGGAATGTCTTGAGCCAGACTAAATCATTTGCGGACCCAAGAAATATATTTTTTTCCCCCTGCAAGGCAAACTCGCAAACAGTTAGCTAGGGAAGGGGTGTGGAGGGGGGTCGCATTTTTTGCATTTGTGTGAACCAACCACACTGGAGTTTGACCTTTTACACCTTGGTGTGCCGCTTAGGGTCTATCATTGCAGGGTGTGTGTGGATCCTTTGCACTTGTTGCTAGGAGTGCCGGCATAGGATGGAGCTCGTCCCAGCTCCTGCTATGACTCAAAGAAAGAAAAGGGGGTGATCTCTGTAGCACCACATCCCTGTGGTTCTGTGGTCAGTATGAGAGTGGCAACCTCATCCTGGACTCCGACTAGGCCCTGCACGTGTCCTGGTTGGAGTCCAGGCTGAGGTTGCCAATCTCATGCTGACCATAGAACCACAGGGATGTGCAGCTACAGGGATCACCCCCTTTTCCTTCTTTGAGTCACACCAGCGTTTGAACTGGATAGACATCTGTCTCCCTTAACCACTTCAGTACCTATAACCTATAATATCTCTTTGTTACCTGGCCATTTTTCAGTGCTGTGATAGGTTGACTAACAACTACTCTGTTATGCAAGACTCTACCCCAGGGGTGCCCGACCGCTGAGCCCTCTGATGTGGCATGCAACTTCCTGCTCTGGGATGGTGGGTCGGCAAGCCCAGATGGCAGGTGTCACGTCTACCCCAATGCAGGTGGTCAGACACTATAGCTGGCTACTGTCTTTCTTTAGCTATAGCAGCCCCCTTTCCCATAAGGCAAGCAGGCCTACCGATGCTCGGTTGGCCCCAGGACTTATACACGATGCTATAGTGCCACCACACCAGGGCAGATGTGAACTAAGCAAAGCAAATAGATACTTACGGTTAGCAGACAGATAACCTGGTTCTATGAAAGTCCAGGAAAAAGGCAGGCTAAGTTCAAGGAATAGTCCAATAATGCGGTCCAAAGTCATACACAGGGAAATCCAAACTAGCAAAGCAGGGCAGACAGACAGGGAGCTTGATCAGGAACAACACACGTATCACTCTCTAACACAAGCATGAGATCAAAGGTTTGGCTTGCTTATAACAGGTGGCTGACCACATCAATCACCTTGCAGGTGGACAAAGACAGAGAGAATGCAATAGCCAAAACCCGGATGCTGGAATGAGGAGCAGGAACACTAATGCCCTGTACACACGACTGGTTTTGCCGTCGGAAGAAACTCTGAAGCTCAAGCTGTCTTGCATACACACGGTCACACCAAATTCCGACCGCCAAGAACGCAGTGACGTACAACACGTATGACGGGACAACACGTACGACGTCTCGTACTTGCTTCAGAGCATGCGTCATTTTTGGTGCGTCGGAGCAGCATACAGATGAGCAGTTTTCCCGATAGGAATTTGTTCTGTCGGAAAAATATAGAACATGTTCTCTTTCTAGGTCCGTCTGAATTTTCTACTTTAAAAAGTCCGACGGGGGCATACACACGGTCGGAATATACGATGAAAAGCTCCCATCGGACTTTTTCTGTCGGAAATTCCGACCACGTGTATGGCGCAAAAGTGATCCTGACAGCAGGTTACCGACCCGCTATCCCAGAGTATCTGTCTTGAGAATTAAGCCGGCGGTAGATGAAGCATGCGGCTGCAGTAGAGAGCAGAGCCGATGCTTCAGGTATAGTGCCGACTCCTGTCACAGGCGGAGTGATACCAAATGCACATGGGACAGCAACAGCCGGCCATACCTGTAGGATTCCTGAAGTTAAGGTTGAAATCAGTTTTTAATTAAAATCAAATAGCAATGGGCATATCCGTTCTCTGCACTGGTTACTCTGGGCTGCTTTCAAAATGCAGGTGCAGTGCATCTATGGGTTACCTGCACTTAGCCATAGACCTCTGTTATTATCTGCGGGCGTGGCTGATAATAATTGGACTTGTGTCCTGTTTACACCCGCTTACCTCAAATCTGACCCCTAGAAAAAATGGGGATCCTTCCTTCTGGGCAGATCGGATCTGAGGGCCCATAGAGCAGAGCGGGCTGTGCCTGTGTCCACTCTGCATATGCATCCGCCCGCTCCGCTCATTGTGGCCCACGACCGGTTACCAAGTCGCTTAAGTTGCCCTCGCTCTTCAAAAGGTTGGGCACCCCTGCTTTTCTCAAAATAATTTTATATCATTTTTTTTAAAGAGCTTTTTTGGAGGTATTTAATAACCACTGAGTTATTTATTTTTTTACTATATTTGGAAAAAAAGACCAACATTTTTTTGGTAATAAAACTTTCACTTACTTTCTGTTATAAAACGAATTTTGACATACCCGATTGAAGGCCGAATTGTCGAGGGGGCTTCCCTTGCAGCTGAGCGCCTAGCACCCCCAAAGGTTAAAACAGGGAGTGCAAGGCCCAAAGAAGCATGGGTGCCTTTAGGTAGCTCTGCTGGTGGTCCACTGGATAATTGTCAGCAGGTCTGTCAGGACTGATGGCAGGAACTCTGTTGCCCTTGGAGAAATAGCGGGGCCAATGCAGCGGCCACAAGCAGGATGGCACCCAAGATGGTGGTGTGGTCAGACTGGCAGGACTGGACTAAAGAAGTATAGTCAGGATGTAAGCCAAGGTCATACACGGAGAAGCAAGCCATAGATTAGGCAGGAGTGTGGTCAGGAACAAAAGCCAAAGACATACACAAAAATCAGAGGATCAGGGAGCAGGCAGCTGCGCCAATGCAGCAGCCACAAGCAAGATGGCACCCGAGGTGGTGGCATGGTCAGACTAGCAGGACCAGACTGAAGAAGCATAGTTAGGAACAAAAGCCAAGGACATACACAGGAATCTGAGGGAGCAGGCAGAAGAGTAGTCAGGTGACAGGCTAGAGTCATGCATGGTTGGGCAGAAGAAACAGAGTCCTTAGCGCAAGCTGGGGTCAAATCAAGAATCAGGCAGCAGGAAGTTCCAGAGACAAGCCGAGTCGGTAACAGGAGGTCCAAGGAATACAGGATAGCAAGGAGTACTAGTAGCTGAAAATCAGCCAGCAAACTCTAAGTGCAGCTACTGTTCTTATATAGGGTGTATGGTGCCAGTCCCGACAGCAGGTATGCATGAACGTGTGCCAGTGTGTGCACCTACGATAACGTGCATGTTCGTGTGCATGCATGCATTTCTGTGCAAACGAGCACAGCCATGTATAGTATTGGCAATTATGCCAGGTTATTTCCTCAGCACATACTCATTTTTATTCTACTGTCTTCTTCCCAGAAACTGCCCACCTCTGCTCAGCACAGCTACCTGACAAATAATACAAATGCCAGGACCACACAAACACCCTCAAATTGCCCTTTTTTTTGGAAATCAGACACTCCAAGGTGATCTATTTTTTTGCCCCATTTTTCTGGAAAAAAAGGATCATGCTGGTATTAAGGGGGTTCAAACATGGAACTTGGTAATGGTGCACTATACCTCATTGTACAGGTCATGCAAGGAGAGAGGAGGAGGTGAAGGAGTTAATGTACAGGTCACATATAGTGTGAGGGTGGAGATGAAGGGGTTAATGTAAAGGCCATTGCGGAGACAGGATAGGGCTGACGTTTACTATGGGGAGGGGAGATGGGTGGGTTGAAGGGTTAAAAATGATTCCACAACCTTGATGTTCTTCGATCTGGAACTAATGAATGAATGTTTCATTCATTCATTAGTACCCCCTGCCTCCCTTTGACAGGCTTTTCAATGTAAACACAACACCATTTACACTATATATTTCAAGCACTGTGATTGGTCATTGCAGAGCTCACAAGGTTCAGAGCCGCTCAGATCGTCTCTCTACACTGTGTCTGTGAATTGAGCCGTCTGAAGACAGCTCGGTTCATAGTCATTCACAGGTGCACTGGCCACCCAAGGGTGATTTCTGGACTGCTGTTTATAAACCTCACTGCAGAAATAAACCTCCATCACTTCAAAAACGTACAGCAGTATAAAAATGGTTAAAGAGAATTAGTCATAACTTGGTTTTGCAGAAATCTAAACGTTCATGAAGGCTTACTTATGGGAGTTTATTTTGAGTTTCTCATGCCGCGTACACACGAGCGGACTTTACGGCGGACTTTGCCCGGCGGACTGGATTTCGTCGGACAATTCGATGTGTGTGGGCTCCAGCGGACTTTGTTTTCTCAAAAGTTGGACGGACTTAGATTTTAAACTTGTTTAAAATTTATCCGTTGAAATCGAGTCCGCTCGTCTGTATGCTAGTTCGACGGACAAAAAGGCACGCTAGGGCAGCTATTGGCTACTGGCTATGAACTTCCTTGTTTTAGTCCGGTCGTACGTCATCACGTACGAATTCGACGGACTTTGGTGGATTGTGTGTAGGCAAGTCCGTTCATTCACAAAGTCCGTCGGAAAGTACGTTGAAAAATCCGCCGGGCAAAGTCCGCCGTAAAGTCCGACCGTGTGTACGCGGCATTAGTCTTACTCTTTGGCTATAGAGTCAGGGGTGACAGGCCTTTGAACTGGCTGACCTCTCATGCTGCACACCCGGGGTGGTGGGAAGGTAGTGGGTAAGGTCAGGCAATAGACGAGGCAGCAGTTGTCAGACTTCAGGTGACCTATTACCTCTGACTCTAAAGCTAAAGCTTCACATTTCTGCATAAGCTCATCCATGACTATTTAACTTCAATAAAATAGATATCCATCAACTTCAGCCTCTCCCAAACTCTATCAGTGTAATTATACTCTAATTTTGTTTGAACACTCTGTAATAATTGGCTCAACACGCTTGATTGAGTTTAGTGAATTTCTTAATTAAAATGAACCTGTAATAAATCCAGCAGATCATAAAATTATATACTAAGAGGTTTCTTCACATAAATCCACTTACCTTTCACAGCTTAGGAGTGGCTGAAACTATGATACTCAATAGGCCAGGATTGTGGGCCAAATTTACAGTTGAAGTACCTCAAATGTAAAGGCTATCGAGACTCTACATGTAAAGAACCTTAAATTCAAAGGGTCCTGAGTCTCCGCAGGCGACATATCTCAATTTTAAGGCTCCTGAGTCTCTACAGATGAAGCACCTCAAATTTGAAGTCTGCTGAGGCTCTGCTGGTAAAGCACTTCAAATTCAAAGGCTCCTGAGTTTTCTCAGGTAAAATACCTCAAATGTTAAGGCTTTTGAGGCTCTGAAACTAAAACACCTCATTTCTAGGGCACCTGAAGCTCAACAGATGAAGCAGCTCAAATTTGAAGGATCCTGAGTTTCTAGAGCTAAAGCATTTCAAATTCAAAGACTCCTAAGGTTCTACAGGCAGAGTACTTCAAATTTGAAGGCTCCTGATGCTCTACAGGATAAGCAAGTAAAATGTGAAGGTCCCTACATCTCTAGAAGTGAAGCACCTCAAAGTTGAAGGCATCTGAAGCTCTACAGGTGAAGAACCTCAAATTCAAAGGCTCCTGAGTCTTTACGGCTGAAACATCTTAAATTCAAACATTCCTGAGTCTCTACAGGTGAAGCATCTCAAACTTGAAGACTCCTGAGGCTCTACAGGCGAAGCACTTCAAATTTGAAAGCTCCTGAGACTCTACAGGGGAAGCATCTAAAATGTGATGGTCCCTAAGACTCTAGAAGTGAAGCACCTCAAAGTTGAAGGAACTTTAAGCTCTACAGGTGAAGAACATCAAATTTGAAGGCTCCTGAGTCTCTACAGCTAAAGCATTTCAAATTCAGACATTCCTAAAGGCTCTACAGGTGAGACACCTCAATTTCAAAGGCTCCTGAGGTTCTGCAGGTGAAGCATCTCAAATTGGAAGGTTCCTGAAACGCTACAAGTGAAGCACTTCAAAGTTGAAAGCTCCTGATGCTCTACAAGTGATTTACCTACAATTCGAAGATTCCTGGGGCTCCTTAGGCTTAGGCAAATATGAGGGCTCTTTGGAAGAGTGATGGTACCTGTGGGAATGGGGTGTAATGCTCAACTGCAGAACAGGTACACTTTAAGGCCCCGTTCACACTTGAGCTGAGCATCTTTGGTATTTTTCAGGCTTTTATTTTAGCATTTGTCCAAGCACTTTTGCATACATGTTAGGATTGAGCATTTTTTTTTTCTTTTTTAATTTTTCAAGCGCTCCCAGTGAAGTAAGAATCTCCTGTACTTTTCTGGGCATTGAGCTTCAAGTTTAAAGGAACCCTAGTCAGGTGCGAATGAGCTTTATTGAATAAAATGTAAATCCTAATGTTAAAGGTCTTCTGGCAAAGCTTCAAATCATGCTAAATTGCTCAGATGTGAATGGGGCCCTAAATATTATGAGCATGTAATGACTGTAGCAGATATAAAAAATAATTTCCAAGAGGTTTCTTCATTTGCCTTTTACAGCTGAAGAGTGGTTGAAATTGCAGTACTCAATATGCCAGGCTCACCATATGTCCACTAAGACCTCTAATTCTACAGGTGAAGCACCTCAAATTCAAAGGCTCCCTTTAGAAGAAGAGGTGGTGCCTGTAGGCATGCGGTTTAATGTTCAACTGCAAAACGGGTACACTTTGACAAGATTCACACTTGAGTTGATTATCTTTGATCATTTTTTTATAAGCATTTGTACAGGTATTTTTTTATGTGGTTAAGCCTTGAGCTTTTTTTGTTTTAGAACATAGAAAGCTAGTTACTAGACAACAAAACGTGCAAAATACATGTCATGTACATTTTCATGGGTTTTTCAGGCATTCCCATTAAAATCTATTTGGGCCAAAATGCACGACTCAAAAGAAGTTCCTTAACTTTTTCAAGCAACGAACTTCAAGCTTCAAGAGACACTATATTGAAGTATGAATCAACGCCATTGAATATAATGTAAATCTTAGTGTTGAGAATTGAAGTGCTTCCGGTGAATATTCGAATTGTACTTTAAATCAGTCAGGTGTGAATGGGGCCCTAAATAATATGAACCTGTAATTACTCCAGCAGATCAAAAAAGAGTACCAAGAAGTTCCTTCATTTGCCATAAATGGTAGAGGACTTGCTGAACTTACACTTACAGTGCTCATTATGCTAGTACCACTCTACCTCCACCAAGACCTCTAAATCTACAGGGGAAGCACCTCACATTTCCTGACCTGAGTCTTTACAAGTGAAGCATCTTCTTTAAATTTGAAGTTTTTTAAATCTAAAGGTGAAGTTCCTCAAATTTGAAGGATCCTGAGTTGTCTACAATTGAAGCAAAAGCTCCTGAAATTCTACTGGTGAAGCCCCTCAAATTCAAAGGCTGCTTCGTTTCTACAGGTGAAGCACCTTAAATTCAAAGGCTCCCAAGGCTCTACAGGTGAAGCATCCCCAATTTGGAGGCTCCTAAGTCTCTATAGGTGAATCTCCACAAATTTGAAGGATCCTGAGTTGTCTACAATTGAAGCAAAGGCTCCTGAAATTCTATTGGTGAAGCCCCTCAAATTAAAAGGCTCCTTCCTCTCTACAGGTGAAGCCCCTTAAATTCAAAGGCTCCCTAGGTGCTACAGGTGAAGCATCTCAAATTTGAAGGCTCCTAAGTCTCTACAAGTGAAGCTCCACAAATCTGAAGGATCCTGAGTTGCCTGCGATTGAAGCAAAGGCTTCTGAAACTCTGCTGGTAAAGCCCCTCAAATTAAAAGGCTCCTTCGTTTCTACAGGTAAAGCACCTTAAATTCAAAGGCTCCCAAGGCTTTACAGGTGAAGCATCCCAATTTTGGGGGTTCCTAAGTCTCTATAGGTGAATCCCCACAAATTTGAAGGATCCTGAGCTGTCTACAATTGAAGCAAAGGCTCCTGAAACTCTACTGGTAAAGCCCCTCAAATTAAAAGGCTCCTTCATCTCTACAGGTGAAGCACCTTATATTCAAAGGATCCTTCGTCTCTACAGGTAAAGCACCTTATATTCAAAGGCTCCTGAAGCTCTACAGGTGAAGCATCTCAAATTTGAAGGCTCCTGAGGCTCTACGGATGAAGCACCTCAGATGTGCAGGCTCCTCAGTCAGTAGAGGTGAAGCACCTCACATGTGAAGGCTCCTGTACTGGACCCTCCCACCAGGCATGATCTGTCTACATTACGTAGAGAAGTACAGAGACCTATTAATGATGTTGCTAGGTCTAAAATAAAGTATACAATGAAAACAAAATATTTTATTTAAAAATGTAATTAGTGGGAGGAAAAGGAGGTTGGGAGGAGGAGCCAGAGATGGCAAAATATTAGCTGCTTAAACTTCAGTTTTAAATGTGTATTTTTTATGCTTTAAATCATTATGCTATAATATACATAAATCAGAAATTATATAGCATTTAGCATGCTATATATATATATATATAAGCACCTTTTTCGTGCCAATGTAACCAGTATGCAGCATTTTTTATCGTCCCCTCGGGAATGACAAACTATTATTCAGCGCTGACAGTTTTACATTTCATAGTTAAAACGTGATTGGAGATGCGTGCCCAGGACCGCACGGCACGCCATCATAAAAATAAAATATTTTGGTCCGTTGCTATAGGCGATCGGTAATCTGGGCATGTGAATTTCACACAGAGAGCATCTCAGCCTGGGGAAGGCAGCCGGAGAGCATTAAAAGGTTATTAATAGCCAAGGAAAAACCTTGTGATGTTTCTGTACAAATACCAAGATACCCATCTTTCTCTCTTCCACTTTCTTCAACCAAGCAAACGTTGCTGGAGGACCCTAGACCAAACCTAAACTTAAAGGCGAACACCAGGCACACATATTTTTCATTTAAATATATTCCTCAATTGCCACAAAGGATAGAAATCCACATTCTGTGCCCCCAAATCTATTTGCAAATCCAGATATTACCTTGTAAAAGTAACAGTGACATCATCACTGTGTTGTATATAGCCTGTGCAGAGAGCACAGCAGAGGGAGGGGCCCAAAAGACTCCACCCCCTACAGGCTGCCTGCAGAAAACTACAGGAGGGTGGCGGAGACAAGACCTGTCCCCCTGCACAAGGAGAGAGAGCAGCAGTGAGCGGTCTTTATTACAGGAAGTCTCACACTGGATTACTGCACAGATCTGGAAGAAATACAAAAAGCTCACCGAGATTCAAGAAGAATACACGTGATGAATGAGATTTAGACAATATTTACTTATCCCGAAGTTCAGCTTTAAATTCTTCATTATTATGCAAGGCTTGAGGTAAACGCCATCACAGATATGCCATGTCACTTTCCCTTTCAATCTGCAGATAACGGCATACATTTTTTTTTCAACCACGGCAAGCTCCCCAGTGTGCCGCCACGTGCACAACAACAGCCAATGACACTCTACGGCCAGGACGCACGGCGTAATTTGTTGCTGCTCCATAGTAATGGATGACGCTGATCCAGGGCAGGCAGAATGCAGGGCCACCCAAAGCATAAGGGAAAGGATGGAAGTTTGCTTCCCCCACACCTTTTCCACCTCCTGCTCTCTTCTGTTCTACTTGAGTTAAGAAGTGGGGCTCTGATGTGATACATTAGATTGTCTGATTGGAGGATCGATCTGTGATTGGGGGTCTCTGATGTGATGGGGTGCTCTCATGTATAGGGGGGACTCTGATGTGAAGTAGGGACATTGAAGTCAACAGGGGGGCTCTGTTGTGATAGGGGACTCAGACATGAAAGCGGACTCTGATGTGATCCTGGGAGGACTCTGTTGTAATGGGTGAGATTGTTTAATTGGGGGTCTGTGATTGAGGGGCAGACTGTGATAGGGGCCCTGTGATTGGGAATATTTGATATGATGGTGGTGTGTTCTCATGTATAGGGAGATCTCTGAGGTGAAGTGGGGACTCTGACGTGGAGGATGGGAAGAGGGAATCCGATGTGAAGGAGGACCTTTGACGTAATGAGGGGGACCTCTGACATGAAGAGGGGACTCTGAGGTGAAGGGGTACTCTGAGGTGTAGGATAGACTCTGGTGTGAAGGGGTGACTCAGATGTGAAAGGGGACCACTGTCATGATTGGGGGGACCCTGACATGAAGGGAGGGACTCTGACATGAAGGGGGGGGCCCTTCATGAAGGGGGGGACTCTGATTTGATGAGGGACTCAGACACAAAGAGGGGCTCAGATATGCTAGGAGGGCTCTGATGTGATGAATGGGATGGTGTGATTGGGGAACTTAATTTGATGAGGAGGGCTCTCATGTATAGGGAGAACTCTGATGTGAAGTGGGGACTCTGACATGGAGGATGGACTCTGATGTGAAGGGGGGCCTCTGACAAAAAGAGGAGACTCTGATGTGAAGGGGGGGATCTGATATGATGGGGGGGTATCTCTGCCATGAAGAGGGGGCTCTGATGTGAAGGGAGAACTCAGACATGGAGGATAGACTCTGACTTGAAGGGAGGACCTCTGATATGATGGGGGACCTCTGCCGTGTGGAGGGGACTCTTGTGTGAAGGGAGAACTCAGATGTGGAGGATAGACTCTGATTTAAAGGGAGGACCTCTGACATGATGGGGGGGGGGGACCTCTGACATGATGAGAGGACTCTGATGTGAAAGGGGAACTCAGATGCGGAGGGTGACATAAAAGGGGGACTCTTGCATGAAGGATGGAATCTAATGTGGAGGGGGGACTCTGATGTGATGGATGGGATTGTGTGGTTGGGGGGGGGGGCGGTGATTGGAGGGCAGACTGTGTGATGGGAGCCCTGTGATTGGGGAGCCCTGATATAATGGTGTGCTCTCATGTATAGGGATGTATAGGGGGAACTCTGACATGAAGTGGGGACTCTGACATGGAGGATGGACTCTAATTTGAAGGCAGGTGGGGGGGGGTTGATTTAAAGGAGACATGTGACATGTTGGGGGGAGGGGGACCTCTGATATGAAGAGGGGGTTCTGATGTGAAGGAGGAAGTCTGATGTAGCGAATGGTTTCTGATTTGAAGGGGGCACTCTGACATGAAAGAGATTTTGATGTGATAGGGGACTCAGAAATGCTGGGGAGACTCTGATGTGAAGGAGGACTCTTTCATGATGGGGGCACTCTGAGACGAATGGGGGACTCTGATGTGATAAGGAACTCAGAAATGCTGGGGAGACTCTGACATGAAGGGGGGGGGGACTCTGACATGAAGGGGAGGATCTGACGTGAAGTTAATTTCATCAAGGCGCGACTTTTTGAGATCTACACTATTTTCAGCTTACTACTTTCTAGTCGCAGCTTTTTTTCAATCAGTGTAAGCGCAGTATTTATCTTTTTAATTTCATCAAGGCGGTTAGGTTTCCCATTGATAGGTTTTTTTTTTTCATTGAAGAGTAGGGCTCCTCAGGATTTTGCACACTTTTAGTGGGTTGCAACTGAAAAAAAGTAGAGAAATGCTGGGCTAGACGATGTTGGACGTCCTCCAGCCAGAAAGTGAGGTGGGTTCTATCTGGCCTGCTGAAGCTTCTAATGCACCTTGTGTGGAGCTCACAATGTGGGGGGGGGGGGGGATGGGTATGTTGAAAGACCGCAACATACAGGGATATACAATGTAATACTGACATATAATCACACACATAGGTTGGACTTGATGGACTTGTGTCTTTTTTCAACCTCACCTACTATGTAACTATGTATTGAAGCACAAGTTCATGTTTAACTGAAAATCCTGCCAGCCCCCTCAACACAATCAGCAGTGTCCCTGACCCCGCTCCCCCCGTGGGTTCCGTACCTGGAAGCATTTTTGCAAATGAATATACACTCCCAATAAAATAATTAGTGAAGGTGTCGGAGGAAGAGAAGGTGCAGGAGATGTCCCTCTAGAGAAAGTTCACACTTTGACGTGACAATTGACTGTGTTGGTGACGGCTCACTCTCAGCAGATGATGATGACTGAGGGCCGGATATGAGATGTGTGGGGAGCGTGTGAATTGTTAGGAAGGGTTGGGATGGGCCCTGTGCTGTTCCCTGCTCTCCCAGGTCTGGCCTCCCTCCCAGGTCTGGCCTCCCTCCCAGGTCTGGCCTCCCTCTCTCACCTGGCACCTCCCTGTGTTCTGCCTGTGGTGGTGATAGAATTCAATAGATCAGAAAGTAATTGGATCTCATTTACTGTAACCAACATTTCCAGGAAAATCACAACTCAAGGCAACGGAGGGTAGAGAAGACGTGTGGAAGACGTTGCCATCAGTTTATAGACTTAGGGTCACCATAAACAGTACGATCTGACCATACAATATTTGTACAATCTACCAAAACAATGTAATATGAGGACCTACCAGAGCCAGGACAAGGTGTGGGCATCAGGGGAAGGTTGCCCCAGGTGCAGCGGAGCAAGGGGGCCAAGAATGAACAGTACACCCATTCTACAGCATCCTTGCCTTGGGTGCTGGACAGACCTGTCCCGATACCGGGACAGATGCCATGAGATGCAACAAAAGCCTCTGAGTGAGTTTTAGAGCTTGCGAGGTGGCACGGCTTCTGTATCACAAAATTCACATGCTGAGGAGCTGCCAGGGCTGTAGGTAATTATTTTTTTTCCTCTGAGGGAAGGGGAGGTTCAACGTTGGGCACCCAGAGGGGAGCAACAAGGTGGCGTGCCACAGCAAATTCTAGGTCTGCAGAAACTAGGTCTGCAAAAACCCGAAGCCTGCTTACAGGCTACGGGCCTTTGTCCTTTGTTAGGGCATCATTAGACTTGTTTATGAGGGCTGCACACATTCAAATCTTCAGCTTGGCCTACAGGGGTTTGAACACACATCGAAGCCACCGCAGGTTTAACTTTGATTACCCTCCTTTCTAAATCTTTTGCCTTGCTTGCAGTTTCTTCCAAACACTTGGATGCCACTGCAAGCTGCTCCTTCAGTAAATCTCTTTCTAATGCTGCCATTTCCCTGCAGAAGAGTGGCAGGTTCTTCAACTTGGCCTCACTTTTTGTCCGGACCCATCTGCGGATAGATTCACGATTATCAAAGATGTTCACATATTTGCACAGAGATTAATGTTTAAAGCGCTCTATGATAAACCCAATGTCCTATATTCCTAAACCTACTATGGATGTAGAATATAATTTACAAGAACTTCGAGCAATCAAAGATCTTATGGAACTTTGGGAGGAGGATTGGACTGAGCCGGAGGAATCCCTTCCCATGTCTCCTTCCCATTCCCATTCCCTATCCCCCCTCATACCCTGTTTCCCCGAAAATAAGACCTAGCGTGATTGTCGGTGATGGCTGCAATATAAGCCCTACCCACCGAATAAGCCCTAACCTGTTTCCCCGAAAATAAGCCCTACCCTGAAAATAAGACCTACAAGGACTTTAACTAGGGCTTATTTGGGGGGTAGGGCTTATACTGCAGCCATCACCGACAATCACGCTAGGTCTTATTTTTGGGGAAACAGGGTAGATGTCAATCCAACCTACCCCCCTCCACGTTCGTTTAAATTAAAATCTCGTAACTTTCCACTGCTTAATACCAACCCCAACTTATGGGCTTTTGTCCAGTAAACTACTAAAGAAATTTAAAGAAGTACTTGGCATAAATCAGAAACAAAAAAACCTCTCTAGTTCCAACAAAAAAGCTCTACTTGCCTTACAAACTAATTCTCAAATTGTTATTAAACCTGCAGACAAAGGCGGTAATCTTGTGATCGTGGATGTCACACAATATGAAAACAAGTGTCTACAAGTTCTGAAAAATAGAATTTGGTATAGACCGATCACAAAAACGGTAATGGATCATTACTGTACTGAATATTACAATATCATTCACCAAGCCTATGAAACTGGTATTATAGACAAAAACACATGGAATTTTTGATGTACAAAGGAACCCAAGATACCAACATTTTATGCGCTTCCTACATAAATCTATGACCCAACCACCTGGTAGACCCATTATTTCTGGATGTAGCTCTTTAACAGACCACATGTAATGGCACTATCCTCATATGTAAAAGATACTATTGATCTGTTGAAAACTATTGAGGGTCTTTCTCTCCTGAAAAATGCCCTACTGATAGCTATAGACATCGAAAGTCTATACAAACACCATTCCCCATGACAAAGAGATTCAAGTGACAGCCAGTCATATGAATGAAAGAGGGCAACAAGCCCATAAATACAATCAGATTAAACTTACCCTACTGAAATTTATTTTGACATATAATGTTTTCATGTGCGGACCCTCCAGGTGCAGGGAGTTGCGATGAGGACCAGGTGTGCCCCATCGTGTGCCCACACCCAATCGCAGTCTTCGATCTTCAAACCAAAACCTCCTCCTTATTCCAAAAACCCGCTACAAAACAAAAGGAGAAAGAAGATTCGCAGTCCAAGGACCTCGGCTATGGAACGCTCTACCTACCCACATCCGCATGGAAGAAAACCATCAGGCCTTTAGGAAGAAAATCAAGACATACCTCTTCTAAGGAGCTGGACAACACAGGAGAGATCAAGCGCCTCGAGGCGATCCAGTTTGCATGTGCAGCGCTATACAAATCATTCATTCATTTATTCATCGTATGCCAACCTGTACCTGGGGGGGGGGGGGACTATTTAGCCATGATGACATTTCCAATCTTTTGAAATATGTGATTTCTTGTCATCGTTATATCAATGACATTCTACTCTTCTGGTCAGGTACCAGAGAGGAACTAGATTTGTTCATGGACATTATTAGTGACAATATTATAATCGATGACTTGCGATTCGTCCAGAATTAGCTTTTTGGATATTGAAATCTTCTTGAACCATGATGGATCTCTCAGTTCATCCCTCTATAGAAAACCCTCTGCGGGTAATTATTATTATTATTATACGAGATTTATATAGCGCCAACAGTTTACTCAGCGCTTTACAATGTATAAGGGGGACAACACAATTACAGTACAGTTCAATACAAAAGGTACAGGAGGGCCCTGCTCATAGAGCTTACATTCTAAAGGGAAGGGGTGGTGGTACAAAAGGTAAATAGCTGCAAAGAATGATTTGATGGGGGTGGCTCAGTAATACCATACTGCACGCAACTAGCTCCCATCCGGCACCTTTGGTAAACAGTATACCGTACAGCCAATATCTCCGTATTCTGAGAAACTGTCTTAATGAGGAAGATTTTGCAAAAGCAGCTTGTGAACTGTACTCTAGACTCACGAAGTCTAGAGCAGTGGTCATCAACCCTGTCCTCAGGACCCACTAACAGGCCAGGTTTTATGTATTACCTTGGGGAGATGCAGACTAGAATACTGCAATCACTGATCTCACCTGGGATGTATTTCAGTTATCTTGCAAACCTGGCCTGTTAGTGGGCCCTGAGGACACGGTTGATGACCAATGCTCTAGACTACGTGAGAGGGGGTATAGTCACGCCTGCCTCAAAAACAACAACAAAACTAGTAAACAGGAGAGAATTTCCTTAATTTATCCCACCAAGTCCAAGGATGTTTCAGAATCAGTAGGATTAATTACACCATGTTCCCAACAACATAGACAGATCAGAGGTATTTTAACAAAATTTTGACCTTTATTATCAGCTGACCCCACTATCAATAAATTTATTAAACAAAACCCTGAGATTACTTTCAAATGAGCACCCCCTTTAACGAATCGCTTAGTACATAGTCATTATGATAACACCAGCCAAACCAAACAATTGTCCACAGGCACCTTTTCCTGTGGCAGTTGTGATGTTTGTCCCTTTATTCTGAATGGTCACGAAATTGTACTTCCCAATGGCCAGACACATTCGGTTAAACATAAGGTCAATTGTCAAACAATAGGAGTGGTATATTTAATGTATTTCCTCTGTGGATGTTTCTATATAGGCAAGACAAAACGCCCATTCTTCAAACGTATTAGAGACCATGCGTCTCCAATCCGGAAGAAATGAATGGAAACTGCAGTAAGTCTACATGTTGGTCTTTATCACAATTTTGACCTCAATATGATAAAATTCTCTGCTCTCGAACATATACCCATCAATTCCAGGGATGGCAGTGTCGATCGCACGCTTCTACAACTGGAAACCCATTGGATCTATAGTCTCAGGGCTACAGAGTACCATGGTCTTAAAGAAACCCTAAGTTTCAAGCTCTTCTTATAATATCATCCAATTTAGCCAGCCATGTTTCCACCCCCCTCCCTGTCCCCCCTTCCTACCTATTTATTTATTTAGTCTGCCATCAAAGTTTTGTGTCTTTATGTCTAACTACAAATAGTTGAATTTTTGTTAAGACTATAATAGTTTTTGTTATATTATCACTGTATTTGAATTCAAATGATATTCCATAGATACAGTTGTGCTCATAAGTTTACATACCCTGGCAGAATTTATGATTTCTTGGCTATTTTTTAGAGAATATGAATGATCACAAAAACTTTTCTTTCACTCATGGTTAGTGTTTGGCTGAAGCCATTTATTATTAATCAACTGTGTTTACTCTTTTTAAATCATAATGGCAACAGAAACTACCCAAATGACCCTGATCAAAAGTTTACATACCCTGGTGATTTTGGCCTGATAACATGCACACAAGTTGACACAAAGGGGTTGTAATGACTATTAAAAGTAACCATCCTCACCTGTGATCGGTTTGCTTGTAATTAGTGTGTGTGTGTGTATAAAAGATCAATGAGTTTCTGGACTCCTGACAGACCCTTGCATCTTTCATCTAGTGCTGCACTGACGTTTCTGGATTCTGAGTCATGGGGAAAGCAAAAGAATTGTCAAAGGATCTGCGGGAAAAGGTAGTTGAACTGTATAAAACAGGAAAGGGATATAAAAAGATATCCAAGGAATTGAGAATCAGCAGTGTTCAAACTCTAATCAAGAAGTGGAAAATGAGGGGTTCTGCTGAAACCAAACCACTGTCAGGTAGACCAACCAAGATTTCAGCCAAAACTGCCAGGAAAATGTTTGGGATAAAAACATTGCCCAATTTTCTGGGGGGGCAGCAAGGAAACCTGGCCCCTCACTCCCCCACACCCCCCCCATCACTTGATCAATCGCCCACTCGCTCACCTGTCCACCCGCCAGCCCTGCACTTACCCCATCCAGGTCGCGGCTTCCCCCCCTGCATCTCCTCCCGGCGGTCGCTTCTCCTCTTAGCCAATCAGGTCTTAGGACTCCCGGCCAATCGGGTCTTAGGACTCTCGGCCAATTGGGACTGCTTCTTGATTGGCTGGGAGGAGGAGCAGAAAGACATTCACACAAGTGGGTGGGCTCGGGGCACAGTGCTCTGCGCCCCAAGCTCACACTTTTTTAAGCCAATTAGAGCCTCAGGCTCTAATCATGTGGTTAAAAAAAAAACCCCATTGAAATCCATGCGTCAGGAGTCCTGCATGTAGATTAGGGGCTGGGTACATGGATTAGGGGGGTGGCGCCCCTCCGTCCCATATGAGCAGCCGCCACTGGTCCTGGCAAATATATACATATTTTTTTTTTATTTATTTTTTTTTACTTGTAATGACGGCGATCAACAATTTTTAGCGGGACTGCGACATTGCGGCGGACAAACCAGACACCTAACTGACACTTTTTTGGGGACCAGTGACATTATTACAGTGATCAGTGCTAAAGATATGCACTGTGACTGCACTAATGACACTGGCGGGTAAGGGGTTAACATCAGGGGTGATCAAAGGGTTAAATGTGTCCCTAGAGGGTGCTTGCTAACTGTGTTGGGTTTGCTCTGACTGGTGCGAGGACAGAGATCTGTGTTCCTACTTAGCAGGAACACAAGATCTCTATCTTTTCCCCTGTCAGAACGGCGCTCTTCCTTTGTTTTCATAGGCAGACCGCCGTTCTAACCTCTCTTGGGAACGAGACCAGCTGATTGGCTCCCCCTCTGTCCAATCAGTGCCTAATCGTGCCTCCAGCAGCGCGTGCACGCCCTCTAGTGGCTATTGCATGAAATTACATACAGGTACTTGATTGCGTGCAATAGAGCCGATCTGCTGCAGTACATGTACATTAGGCGGTCGGCAAGTGGTTAATATACACTTATTGGGATTTTTTGTTTCTAAAGACATGTAGCAGAATACATTTTAGCGTAAATTTATGAAGAAAGATATGTTTTATAGCAGAAAGTAGAAAATATCGGGGTTTTTTTTTTTTGGTATTTTTTTGTTTCTATAATAAAAAATAAAAAACCCAGTGGTGATCAAATACCACCAAAAGAAAGCTCTATTTGTGTGAAAAAAAAAAATGTGACAAGATGTAAGATATGGCATGAAGAATATGTTAAGTGCTACATGTGAAATGTAATATATAATATGCAAAAATAAAGAAATTATAAAAAATAAAAAAAATATATAAATGTAATTTGGGTACAGTGTTGCTGTTAAAGAAGCGCGGTGCTGAACAGCAAAAAATGCCCTAGTCATAGAGGGGGTAAAACCTTCTGGAGCTCAAGTGGTTAAAGTACACAAAAGGATTCATAACTGCAAAAAAACAAATATGGCCTCTCTCACCTCCCTGGCGGCAGCGTGTTGACGGCTAAACAATGGGTGTGCTTTCAATATGAAGTTAAACATGAAGGTTGCAATTTTCCCGTGAACTGAAAAACGTTGCAAGCTGTCTCAGCATCACACCATGGCTTCCTTATGACAGGCAGATGACAGGTCCACTTTCTTAGCTGGCAGAGACAATCTGCTGACGCATTTTGGCCGGGGTCCCATTTTCTACCCACATACAACCATCGGCTAGTGTTTTGTTTTTCTGAGCGTTACCAGCATGGCAGGAGGCCTGAGGCGACAAGTCTGAGAGCATTTACAGGCAAAAAGACGTCTGCTATTAATAGCTCGGCATTGTTTCATCAGCCCACACGTTTAATTAATTCGGGTAAATCTCCAACCATTCCATAATGCCAGATTCATGTGGGCGTGACACTGTGTGGTTAGATCACTTGCCTGAAAAGTAATTAGATTGTTTGCTGGAGGGGTGACCTAGAATGCACCGCTTGCCCAGATCAAGGCGATGTTAGAGGGAGCTTGTCACGGGACAAATTACTGGGCTGCCATCAGGTGAGCTTCTTCTGCAAGCGATCGCTGTCTGGCTTCAGAGGTAACCCAGATTGAGGATGTGGATTGGAAGTTTGGACTTTCCCCTGACACTGTGTGTCAAGTGCTTGTTCCAGGTTGGAGGCTCCAGAGAACTTCCCTAACACCCAGGCAACCAGCAATTTCAGAAGGGGGTCAACTATGGCAAGCCTACGTAATTTCCACTTCTCGACCCTTGGCTAAGATCCAGTGTAGTATCTGTTCCTATCAGTGTGTGGTAAGAGTTCTCCTCCATCATTCTGGCCTTCTGGCTGAGATAAGTGGCTGTAAAGTATCACTGCTGGTATGAAGGGGTCCTGGGGACCTTCCTAGTGGGAAAGAAACCAGATAAAGCACCTACTGGGTAGGGTGAGGGCAGTGCACAAATCTTCTCTCTCAGCATAAACCTCTCTTCCATTACTCCCTTCCCAGCACAAATCCTCAACGTTTGTTGCACTAGAGACTCAGGGACATCCGCCAGCAGATGTGGACAAGTGTCCAGTGCTAGCAATCGCCGACACTGTAGCAGTCCACTAGTGACCACCCCCAGCTCCCACTCACTAGCACACTGTGCCCAAGGCAAGTGCTCCTCTTGCCCACCCTTTTTACTGGCCCTGTGGAGAGGGTAGGGGTATTTCCCTGGTGTGGAGGATTTCTTTCCTACCATGCTTTGGGGGGTGGCGGTCTCCTTGGGAGAGCCCATTATGTAGTACTTGTTGGTCGGCTTCGGCTAATCATGAGGAGCAGGCCCACCAGGCATTTTGCAAGGTGAACCTAAGTGTGCCTTGACCCACCCCCAGAAGCACTGCACTGCGGGATTCTTCTCATGGCTGACAGACTGCAAATGCAAATTACTCAGTGTATAGGGGTCACGTAAGGAGTCTAAAGTCTTTGCTGCTTCTTCATCCTTGATGGAGAAGAGACTTCCTGCTCTAAAACCAGGGACCTCTGGTTCATGCACGTGCAGGATGCAATCAGATTCTGTTTTGCACAGCTTGCAGATCGTAGCATTGGATTCCAAGTGTGCATATTGTGATGTGGGATTGCCCAATTGTGTAGATGGGTTCCCTGAGTTTGTAGGTTGTGATGTGAGATTCCTGGACCATGCAGATTTTGGTGTGAGATTCCCCGAGTGTGCTGATTGTGGTGTGGTAAACTGTTTTCCTGGCACCAACATGTGCTAGTAGCCTCGCCTACTTCCACCCACAGGGCAAGTCCAAAGCTATAAAGAGTTAACGCCAACACAACAACCCATTCTCTTTTTTGTCCTCAGTAGTTTACTCACTTTCTTATAATATAGGAACCGCCCTGGCATCTAGTTATTGGTCTACCACATGTATTCTGCCATCTTGTGACTAATTTGTGATTTCCTTGTGACTTTTGTGATTTAACATTGGTGTCAGTGGGAGGAATAGTGTTCCATCATTGGTGTCAGTGGGAGGAAGTGTCCCATCGTTGGTTCCATCGTTGGTGTCAGTGGGAGAAATAGTGTCCCATCATTGGTGTCAGTGGGGGGGAATAGTGCCCGATCATTGGTGTAAGTGGGGGGGGGATAGTGCCCCATCATTGGTGTCAGTGGGGAGCAATAATGTCCCTTTGCTGGTGCGGGAGGAATAGTGTCCTATTGCTAGTGTCAGTTGGAGGAATAGTGTCCCTTCATTGGTGTCAGTGGAGGGAATAGTAGCCCATAATTGGTGTCAGTGGGAAGAATAGTGCCCCATCATTGGTGTCAGTGGGGAGGATTCGTGTCTCATTGCTGGTGTCAGTGGGAGGAATAGTGCACCATCATTGGTGTCAGTGGGGAGGATTCGTGTCTCATTGCTGGTGTCAGTGGGAGGAATAGTGCACCATCATTGGTGTCAGTGGGAGGAATAGTGTCCCATCATTGGTGTAAGTGAGATGAATAGTGTCCCATCATTGGTGTCAGTGGGAGGAATAGTGTCCCATCATTGGTGTCAGTGGATGGAATTGTGCCCCATCATTGGTGTCAGTGGGAGGAATAGTGCCCCATCATTGGTGTAAGTGGGAGGAATAGTGTCCCATCATTGGTGTCAGTGGGAGCAATAGTGTCCAATCATTGGTGTCAGTGGGAGGAATAGTGTCTCATCATTGGTGTCAGTGGATGGAATTGTGCCCCATCATTGGTGTCAGTGGGAGGAATAGTGCCCCATCATTGGTGTCAGTAGGAGGAAAAATATCCCATCATTGGTGTCATTGGGAGGAATAGTGCCCCAAGGGCCGGATAAAGGCAAGCAAAGGGCTGCGTTCAGCCCGTGGGCCACACTTTGGAGTCCACTGCTCTAGATTGAAAGGGAAAGGTGACACAGCATACTGAGGGAATTTGGTGATTTTAAAGCTAAACTCCAGGGTAAGCACATATTTTCTAAATCCATTCATCATGTGTCTTCTTCTGGAATCTCAATGTGCTTTGTGTATTTCTTCCAGATCTGTGCAGTAATCCAGAGTGAGACTTCCTGTAATAAAGACCGCTCACTGCTGCTCTCTCTCTCTCCTTGTGCAGGGTGACTGGTCTTGTCTCCGCCCCCTCCTGTAGATTTCTGCAGTCTGTAGTGGGTGGAGCCTGCTGGGCCCCTCCCACAGCTCTGCTTTCTCTCCTTGTTCAGGGGGACTGGTCTTGCCCCCAGCCCCCCTCCTGTAGTTTTCTGCAGCAGCCTGTAGTGGATGGACTTTCAGGGCCCCTCCCACAGCTCTGCTCTCTGCACAGGCTATGTAGAGCAGAGTGATGATGTCACTGCTATATTTACAATGTAATATCTGGATTTGCAAAGGCATTTAGTGCTCAAAACATAGATTTATATACTTTATGGCTATCGAGGAATACATTTAAATGAAAGCTTTTGTGCCCGGAGTTCAGCTTTAATAACTTAATTTTTAATTTGGATTAGAGTCTACCTTTAATGATCCTCAGAGCCAGCCAACAATGTTTTTTTTGTTTTTTTTATCACAGTGTAGAGATCACATTAAAACAACTGTCAGAGGAGATAAGACAGCAGACAAACCCAACATATCAGTCTTGTAATTGGAGCGTGAGTGGCAGGAGAGCGTTGTGCCTGCGGCGCTCTGATCTGTCCTGGCCTGTCCCATCTCGTTCGCTATTTTCACAGGTCTGAAAAGCGCTGACTTGGATGTTTTGTGAAACAAGCAGACTTCATATACTGCTAAAAAAATGCAGCTCTGTCACTTTATTTGGAGGATTGCTGGCAGGGCAAATGTGTCATGGGGCCCCATCACAAAACCATTAAGGGGCCCTTTTATCTCCCTAATCTTATCTCAAGGGCAATTTTTATAGTAATACAGAATTGTAATGGTTTTCATAGCAATCAAATAAAGTTTTCCAAATTTTATATACACTTAATTTATCCCAATATATTTGCTACATGATGTTGCTACCGGCATAGATCACTGTGTAGCTTCTGGGCCCCATAGCAGTTGCATGGTCTGCTTTAGATGAAGTCCTTCGTTTCTGGTAGACCCAAGCCACAGCAAAATAATTTTCTTCCTTCATTTTCTGCCAACTGTCCCCTTTTTTGGGCTTTACACCTTCTGTGTGTAGCCAGGTTTGCAGTGGTTACAAACATTTACCCTGTTTGGAATCTTCTTACCTGTGACAGGAGTGTTAAATCAATTGCCTCCAATAATGAGCTGTCATTTTTGGGAAATTTTTGGTACAAACCTTTAAACTGTTATTGTAACATTGACCAGAGGTTGGTGAGAGACCACTGGCAAAACCTTATTAAAGTGGGACAGTAGTGTTTGCTTGGGACACAGTGCAGGTGCCTATACCAGGGTTAGAAGGAACCTATCTTGAAGGGGTTTGGTACAGACCTTCAAACTGTTATTGTAACATTGACCTTAGACCGGACCATCCAGTATAAGGTTTAGGGGTCATTTTCTAGATCACATATGTCAAACACAAGGCCTTGTCTTGTGGCCCCCACACCCAGTTTTACAGATGGAACGTGACAGAACTCCATTCCACTACCTCCAGCTCTCAGCCTTCTCTCACGCTCCCCGCTGTCACTTGCAAACACAGAAGCCTTGTTTGTTTACAAGTAACAGCTTTGCTCTTAGTGGCTCCTGGAACTAACAGATCCCTGCAAGCGCTCATGTTGGGGCATGGTGGGGATAGATCTCCAGAACCTGAGAGAGAGAACAATTTTCTTGCAAGGCAAGGCAGAGCCGCCTACACAGGAAGCTGCTGAAACCAGGCCAGGTAGGAGAGAGAGATGCAAGGAAGCTTTGGAGGGGGGTTGGGGTTGCACACTGTACATAGCGCACCCCTAAACCCTGCAATCTGTACACAACACACCCTTGAACTCTGAACTCTGTATGTAGCGCAACCTTCAACTCTGCACTCTGTAATCCTGAACTCTGCACTTCGTATGTAACACACTCCTGAACTCTGCACCCTTTATGTATTGCACCCTGGCCCTTTGAAGTCAACGATGCTGTTGATGCAGCCCGCAATGAAATTGAGTTTGACACCCCTGTTCCAGATCATTGGCTCATTACCAATTGCTTACTGCATTTGCTACTGCTTATATATTTGTCTACCATCTCTATACCCTATTTGCTACTGTTCTGGAGCTCTGGAGCAACTGCACTTGCAGAGGGAAAATGCACTTCGCAAAGTGCATAGTCTATTTGTATAACCTGCATGTCTTTATGGGGATGTTGGTTGAGAAAACCTAGCTCATTCCAGACGTGGTCAGTAGGGTTGAGATCAAGGCTCTGCTCAGAGCACTCAAGTTCTGTCACACCAAACTATGTGTTTATGTATCTATACAAAACCACGCACTACTACCACCTAAACCTAAACTTATCACCACCAAAAAAGTATTTTTTTTCCTTTTTGTGAGAACCACTTTTACTAAACAAAGAAAATGAATTCGGGAGAGGTTCTACCACTAATCAGTGCTGTCAAGACACAATATATAAATCAAAAGTGTGCTCCTAAATGCAATAAACCATCAAACCTTCACGAATCACACATGTGCATAACGTAACCACTTAAGGACTAATGCCGCGTGCACACGATCGGACTTTACGGCATACTTGGTCTGGCGTACCGGATTTCGTCGGACAATTCGATCGTGTGTGGGCTCCAGCGGACTTTGTTTTCTCAAAAGTTTGACGGACTTAGATTTGAAACATGTTTCAAATCTATCCGACGGACTCGAGTCCGGTCGAAAAGTCCGCTCGTCTGTATGCTAGTCTGACGGACATAAACCAACGCTAGGGCAGCTATTGGCTACTGGCTATGAACTTCCTTGTTTTAGTCTGGTCGTACGTCATCACGTACGAATCCGTCGGACTTTGGTTGATTGTGTGTAGGCAAGTCCGTTCATTCAGAAAGTTCATCGTAAAGTCCGTCGAAAAGTCCGCCGGGCAAAGTATGCCGTAATGTCCGGTCGTGTGTATGCGGCATAAGCCTATTTCTGACATTTGTTGTTTACAAGTTAAAATCATTTTTTTTTGCTAGAAAATTACTTCGAACCAGAAGTGGTTAGTGAGCACTCAGAATGGGCTGGGATGGTAAGTGGGGTCCCCTGAGGATCTGTCCTGAGAGCAATTATGTTCAATTTATTTATAAATGATATAGAGGTTGGTATAACTAGTTCGATCTCGTGTTTGCTGACAATACAAAGCTAAGCAGGGCAATAACTTCAAAACAGGATGTGGAAACCTTACAGGAGGACCTCAATACAATAATGGGGTGGGGTACTACACAGCAAATGAGGTTTAATGTTGAGAAATGTAAAGTAATGCAGTTGGCTGCTAAAAATATGAATGCAAGTTACTCACTAGAGGGAAAACATCTGGAGGGGAACCCAGGATAGAAAAAGATCCAGGGGCCCTAGTAGATGGCAGGCTATGCCAACAAAATATTAGCATGCATAAAAAGGAGGATTTACTCCAGAGATAAAACCATAATTCTGCCACTTTACAAGACTCTGGTTCAGCCGCATCTTGAGTATGCTGTCCAGTTCTGGTCACCATTTCCAGAGATGGGCAACATAACTAATAAAGGGACTGGAAGACCTCAGTTATGGGGAAAAACTGCAAGCATTAAACGTATTCTCTCTGGAGAAGAGATTGCGATGGAACCGTCTAGCACCCAGCTTGGGTGCCTTCGTCAAGATATAGCTTCCTTCAGTTTGGCACCAGGAACCAGGTATTATAGCTGAATATTGCGCCCAAGTACTAGACCAGACTAGCTTAAATGAAAACTGAAACTCAAACTGACTTTATTGTAAATTTCCACAGAATATATAGCATTCAAGATCAAATAGCTTGATCAATATCATATATAATACAAACTGTAAACAGGAATATAATTAACATAGCTAAGGAACAGCCAACATAAAGTTAATGATAATCCACTTCTAGCAACTAATAGCTGATAGTGATCTAATTAACATAAACTAATTAACAACTAGTCACTTAAACAAACCTAGGTGCCCAGACCGTTCGGCACCCAGCCCACAACCCTGGATATACATAGTACATTACACATTATCATAAGCATAAACAACACATCTCCAAGAGATAAGCAGACAGACAGAAACAATTTGTGACTCAATTAACAATGGGAATGCACAACTAGTAGGCATACAATGAGACAAAGACACTTAGCACATAACACCTTAAAAAGATTATAGCAGGAGACCCCAGAATCAGGTTGTTTTGCTGATTATATTAACATCTACTCACAGTCTCACAGTCTAAAGCAGTCATTGTTGGTTTTGGCATAGAGGCCCCAAATATGTATCTGGGTCCTCCAGTTCCCACAGTATGTGTGTTTTGGAGTGACATGGACTTGAATCCGAAGCAAGACCACTCCAAGGGTCCCCCAGGCACCCCCCAAAGAGTAGCGCTTCCTTAAAATCTAGGGCCATAGTCAGTGAGCAAGAGACCACCCTGCAGTCCCCTCCAAAAACCTCTGTTCTGGCTGGGTCTGTCACAGAGATGCTTGAGAGCAGATATGATAGTGATATACAAATACCTTACTGGTGACCCTAGCCTAGGGAAACAACTTTTCAGTGGGAGGGAGTTTAAAAAGACACGTGGCCATTCATTGAAACTGGAGGTGAACCGGTTTAACCTTAAACTACGTAGAGGGTTCTTTACTGTCAGAGCGGTAAGGATTTGGAACTCCCTTCCAGAAGTAGTAATATCATCAGCGAGTGTCGCTAGTTTCAAAAAACTTTTAGATGGGCATCTTAACGATCGCAACATACAGGGATATGGCATTTCATACTGGCATAAAATCTCTCACACACACACACACCACAGGTTGAACTGGATGGGATGATTTCTTTATTCAACCTTACCAACTATGTAACTATATGTAACTAAGTGTAACGCATGTGTATATGCCATAACAACGTGTGCAAAATCATATGCTTCAAAAAGTCTCTTTGAATCCAGTGGTGAATAACTTGATAAAGTTCAATAATGTAGTCTCAAAAATTAAAAAGAAAAAGCAACAAAAATGCCATGATGTATCAAAAACATCTCCACCATGGCTTTGAATCCTTGCACCATGTGAACTGAATTCACTACTGTGCACAAGTAAATGTTCCCTCACCTTATAGGCTGGATCTCAATGCATAGTTAAGAGGTCATACAGCGCTTAAGGTAAATCCACACATCCACTTCAGATTCTCCTGCTAGGACTTTTTGATTAACCACTTCCTCATCCACAGGTTTTTTTTATCAGAACACTCAGAGAACAAGAATAGAGGAAAACTCCATAGGGTAAAACCAATAATTTTATTAAAATAAAACAATTTGGGTATACTCACAGAATATTTATTTAAGAGATCTCTCATACAACTAGTCAATCATCCTAGACTGTGGCTCCGCCCTACATGATGACATCATGAAGCTCTGTGTCAGGACCTGGGCTCAAACCTGGGACCTCTTCTGTGCCTGGCTATCAGGGATGCTGGACAGCTCCCTACCTGATCTATTGGACAATCCTGGAAAACCCTGCTTTGTGTCTTGATTGCTGTTGAACCTTGAACTCCTTGCTCCTCCCATGAACTTCCTGTATAAGCCTTGCCTCTGTACTTCCCATCGCCAGATTATAATGGTTTGATCCTGCTTACTACTTGAGCTACGTCTATTGCTGTTTGCAAACTACTTTGGCTTGTGACCCTGACTACTCAACTTTCCTCCTGCATCGACCTTGGCTTGTGACCCTGACTATGAAACTCTCCTCCTGCATCGACCTTGGCTTGTGCCCCTTGACTACGAAACACTCCTCCAGCATCGACCTTGGCTTGTGCCCCTTGACTATGAAACACTCCTCCAGCATCGACCTTGGCTTGTGACCCCAACACTGATCATAGGTCTAGCTATTCAGACTTTCCTATCTCTCGCAGACCTGAGAACTGATCTTGTCTGGCGTTGTCAGCCATTGGTCTCCACTCGTTACAGGCATTCTCCTAGCACTCTACCGAGCTGACACGTTGCGTCCATACTAGACTTTCTCAAAGACTTTCTCACTGAGAGGTGCATAAAGGTTTTATTGGTTATGATTTACTGCATTTAGGACCACACATTTAATTTATACGAGGAGCACTTCACTATTTTGTAAATAATATTATCTATGTCTATATGGAGATGTTAGAAGATCTGGCCCATTCCAATTCATCCCAAAGATGTTCAGTAGGGCTGAGGTCAGGGCTCTGTGCAGGTCACTGAAGTTCCTCCACGCCAAACCCATTAACACATGTATTTATAAAGCCGGCTTTGTGCACAGGGGCACCGTTTCTCTGAAAACAGAAGACATCCTTCCCCAAACCGTTACTGCATGGTTGGAAGTCCACAAATGCCTAACATATCTCTGTATTCTGTAGTAATAACAGTAGCCTTCTCTGGAAATACCTGAACTCATTCAATGGGGTGGCCACATACTTCTGGTCATACAGCGTAGGTGTGATGATCAGTTGCCAACATACTTTTGGCCGTATAGTGTATACATTATGTGAATACAGATCTGTATTAATTGGCGGTCCTTTATCTACCTAGAGTGCGGTTTTACTTTAACAATATTTAGGTTGAATTATAAGTGCAATGACCCATAAACATTGGCACCCGTTGCAGTAATTTTTCCTTCGCGATGAATGCCACTTGTATGGGTTAACAGCTCATTTCAACAGATGAGACAGCGCTGATGGAAAAGTCCTTAAATCACCCGTGGTTTTCATACAGTATTAAATAGTTGTGGTATTGCAAAAAGTCCGAAGTAATCATTACCCTGCAGGTGTTTGATCACTATCTTCCTCCGCACACAAGCCAGTCCTGTACTCACAAGATTCGATATCACGGCTACAGCGAAAATGTGTCCCTCTCTGCTTCTACCTCCCATTCTAGACCGCGGGGGGAAAAAAAGATATAACTTCACGCCGTCTCCAGGCTGCCTTTGTCTTTCTGGCAACACCAACGGCAGCTTAAAGTGCTGCTCCAGCCAAACAGATAAATGCATCGCTAAAACACATATATAAGAATTGTTTACCCCGCCAGGCGATATGTGCATGAGGGATGCGAATTTTGGAAAAATGAGGCAATATTGGTGACATTTTGCCAATTGAAATCAAAGATAAAGGTAAAATTAATCCTTTAACGCCCCAAGGATAAAACAAATCTTAATGCCTAAGCACAATTTTGCAACTTTGACATGTGTTCGTAAAACAGTACATATCATCAAAACTATTTTGTGCATCCAGGTGGATTATACCGTGTTATTTTCAAGATAAATTAGGCTTTCATAATGGTAATGGATATCTCCTAAAAAAAAAAAAAAAACTGTATTATTATTAAAGGAAAACTGTCCCAAAATAGTAAAAAAACAATATTTTCTTTTCAACCACTTCAGCGCTGGAAGGTTTACCCCTCTTCATGACCAGGCCATTTTTTGCGATATAGCACTACTTTAACTTAAAAAATTAATAATAAAAATGCCATAAATCTATCCCCTATTTTGTAGACGCTATAACTTTTGCGCAAATAAATCAATATACGCTTATTGCGATTTTTTTTTTTTAACCAAAAATATTTAGAAGAATACATATTAATGAAGATTTTTTTTTTATATTTATTATAGCAAAATGTAAAAAATACTGTTTTTTTTTTTTTTTGTTTTTTTTTAAAATTTGTTGGTCTTTGTTTGTTTATAGCACAAAAAAATCAAAACCGCAGAGGTGATCAAATACCACCAAAAGAAAGCTCTATTTGTTAGGAAAAAAAGGACTCACATTTTGTTTGTGTACATCGTCGCATGACCGCGCAATTGTCAGTTAAAGCGACGCAGTGCCGTATCGCAAAAAATGGCCTGGTCATTAAGGAGGTAAATTTTTCCGGGGCTGAAGTGGTTAACTGACAATTGTGCTGTACACAATAAACATTTATGCCCTTTTTTCCCCCACAAATAGAGCTTTCTTTTGGTGGTATTTGATCACCTCTGCGGTTTTTATTTTTTGTGCTATAAACAAAAAAAGAGCGACAATATTGAAAAAATAACTATATTTTTTACTTTCTGCTATAAAACATATCCAGTAAAAAAAAAAAAAAAAATTCTTCATTTAGGCCAATATGTGTTCTGCTACATGTTTTTAGTAAAGAAAAAAATCCCTATAAATTATAGAATTTACAAACTATGGAATATTTTTTATTATTTTTTTTTTTTATGTTTTACTGGTAATGGCGGCAATCAGCGACTTATAGCGGGACTGCGATATTGCGGTGGACATTCTGACACTAACTGACACTTTTTGGGGACCAGTGACACTAATACAGTGATCAGTGCTAAACAATATGCACTGTCCCTATACTAATGACACTGGCTGGGAAGGAGTTAACATCAGGGGCGATCAAAGGGTTAAATGTGTGCCTAGCCAATGCTTTACTACTGTGGGGGGAGGGGCTTTTACTAGGGTGAGGCATGGATCGGTGTCTCTGCTTAGCACAGGATCCATGTCTTCTGTAGTGACAGAATGGCAATCTGCCTTGTTTACAACCGTTCTGCCTGTGTACCGACGCATCGGCGGGTGCTGGCAGACATTGAGTTCGCCCTAACCGGCAATCAGCTCCTGCTGCGTTTAATCACAGTGGGAGTGGGTCGCCGGCGGCGCCCAAACCCCAGGAGTGCAGGATCACGTACCTAGTACAGGAGAGCCGTATATCTACAGTATACGGTCGGAAAGCAGTTAATTTAGCTGTATATTTCTTGCTACTGCCATAACCTTCCACCAAAAAACAACCCAAAATAAATTCTCCTTCTCCTGCAGATCGCAGCGATATCACATATGTGTATGTTATTTGTGGTTTGCATACCTCCCAACTTTTTGAGATGGGAATGAGGGACACCTATCAGCAAAAGTATACAGGCATAGGACACACCCCTTGCCACGCCCCCTTAACCACTTGCCGACCGCCTAACGCACATATACGTCGGCAGAATGGCACGGGCAGGCAGAATCACGTACCTGTACGTGATCTGCCTCCCGCGGGCGGGGGGTCCGATCGGACCCCCCCCGGTGCCAGCGGCGGTCGGCTTGTGACTGGGAGCGTTGGGAGGCGAGGGGGAGACCATCCGATCGTGGCCCCCCCCTCGCGATCGCTCCCAGCCAATCGGAATCCTCCCCTGCCTGTGTGTAGTTTCACACAGGCAGAGGATGTGATGTCATCTCTCCTCGGCTCGGCAGTTTCCGTTCCAGCGCCGAGGAGAGAAGACATGTAAGTGCACAAAACACACACAGTAGAACATGCCAGGCACACAAAACACCCCGATCCCCCCCCCCGATCGCCCCCCGATCACCCCCCAATCACCCCCCCCCCCCTGTCACAAACTGACACCAAGCAGTATTTTTTTTTTTTTTTCTGATTACTGATTGGTGTCAGTTTGTGACAGTTACAGTGTTAGGGCAGTGAGTGGTAGCCCCCTTTAGGTCTAGGATACCCCCCTAACCCCCCCTAATAAAGTTTTAACCCCTTGATCACCCCCCGTCACCAGTGTCACTAAGCGATCATTTTTCTGATCGCTGTATTAGTGTCGCTGGTGACGCTAGTTAGGGAGGTAAATATTTAGGCTCGCCGTCATCGTTTTATAGCGACAGGGACCCCCATATACTATCTAATAAATGTTTTAACCCCTTGATTGCCCCCTAGTTAACCCTTTCACCACTGATCACTGTATAAGTGTTACGGGTGACGCTGGTTAGTTCGTTTATTTTTTATAGTGTCAGGGCACCCGCCGTTTATTACCGAATAAAGGTTTAGCCCCCTGATGGCCCGGCGGTGATATGCGTTTCCCCAGGCAGCGTCAGATTAGCGCCAGTACCGCTAACACCCACGCACGCAGCATACGCCTCCCTTAGTGGTATAGTATCTGTACGGATCAATATCTGATCCGATCAGATCTATACTAGCGTCCCCAGCAGTTTAGAGTTCCCAAAAACGCAGTGTTAGCGGGATCAGCCCAGATACCTGCTAGCACCTGCGTTTTTCCCCTCCGCCCGGCCCAGCCCAGCCCACCCAAGTGCAGTATCGATCGATCACTGTCACTTACAAAACACTAAATGCATAACTGCAGCGTTCACAGAGTCAGGCCTGATCCCTGCGATCGCTAACAGTTTTCTTGGTAGCGTTTTGGTGAACTGGCAAGCACCAGCGGCCTAGTACACCCCGGTCGTAGTCAAACCCGCACTGCAGTAACACTTGGTGACGTGGCGAGTCCCATAAGTGCAGTTCAAGCTGGTGAGGTGGCAAGCACAAGTAGTGTCCCGCTGCCACCAAAAAGACAAACACAGGCCCGTCGTGCCCATAATGCCCTTCCTGCTGCATTCGCCAATCCTAATTGGGAACCCACCACTTCTGCAGCGCCCGTACTTCCCCCATTCACATCCCCAACCAAATGCAGTCGGCTGCATGAGAGGCATTTTCTTTATGTCCTCCCGAGTACCCCTACCCAACGAACCCCCCCAAAAAAGATGTTGTGTCTGCAGCAAGCGCGGATATAGGCGTGACACCCGCTATTATTGTCCCTCCTGTCCTGACAATCCTGGTCTTTGCATTGGTGAATGTTTTGAACGCTACCATTCACTAGTTGAGTATTAGCGTAGGGTACAGCACTGCACAGACTAGGCACACTTTCACAGGGTCTCCCAAGATGCCATCGCATTTTGAGAGACCCGAACCTGGAACCGGTTACAGTTATAAAAGTTAGTTACAAAAAAAAGTGTAAAAAAAAAAAAAAAAACACAAGCAAAAATATAAAATAAAAAATAATAGTTGTCGTTTTATTGTTCTCTCTCTCTCTATTCTCTCTCTATTGTTCTGCTCTTTTTTACTGTATTCTATTCTGCAATGTTTTATTGTTATTATGTTTTATCATGTTTGCTTTTCAGGTATGCAATTTTTTATACTTTACCGTTTATTGTGCTTTATTGTTAACCATTTTTTTGTCTTCAGGTACGCCATTCACGACTTTGAGTGGTTATACCAGAATGATTCCTGCAGGTTTAGGTATCATCTTGGTATCATTCTTTTCAGCCAGCGGTCGGCTTTCATGTAAAAGCAATCCTAGCGGCTAATTAGCCTCTAGACTGCTTTTACAAGCAGTGGGAGGGAATGCCCCCCCCCCCAACGTCTTCCGTGTTTTTCTCTGGCTCTCCTGTCTCAACAGGGAACCTGAGAATGCAGCCGTTGATTCAGCCAGCTGACCATAGAGCTGATCAGAGACCAGAGTGGCTCCAAACATCTCTATGGCCTAAGAAACCGGAAGCTACGAGCATTTTATGACTTAGATTTCGCCGGATGTAAACAGCGCCATTCTGAAATTGGGAAAGCATTTTATCACACCGATCTTGGTGTCATCAGATGCTTTGAGGGCAGAGGAGAGATCTAAGGTCTAATAGACCCCAATTTTTTCAAAAAAGAGTACCTGTCACTACCTATTGCTATGATAGGGGATATTTACATTCCCTGAGATAACAATAAAAATGATTTAAAAAAAAAAAATGAAAGGAACAGTTTTAAAATAAGATAAAAAAAATAATAATAATAAAGAAAAAAAAAAAAAAAAAAAAAAGCACCCCTGTCCCCCCTGCTCTCGCGCTAAGGCGAACGCAAGCGTCGGTCTGGCGTCAAATGTAAACAGCAATTGCACCATGCATGTGAGGTATCACCGCGAACGTCAGATCGAGGGCAGTAATTTTAGCAGTAGACCTCCTCTGTAAATCTAAAGTGGTAACCTGTAAAGGCTTTTAAAGGCTTTTAAAAATGTATTTAGTTTGTCGCCACTGTTTGTGCGCAATTTTAAAGCATGTCATGTTTGGTATCCATGTACTTGGCCTAAGATCATCTTTTTTATTTCATCAAACATTTGGGCAATATAGTGTGTTTTAGTGCATTAAAATTTAAAAAAGTGTGTTTTTTCCCCAAAAAATGCGTTTGAAAAATCGCTGCGCAAATACTGTGTGAAAAAAAAAAAATGAAACACCCACCATTTTAATCTGTAGGGCATTTGCTTTAAAAAAATATATAATGTTTTTGGGGTTCAAAGTAATTTTCTTGCAAAAAAAAATTATTTTTTTATGTAATCAAAAAGTGTCAGAAAGGGCTTTGTCTTCAAGTGGTTAGAAGAGTGGGTGATGTGTGACATAAGCTTCTAAATGTTGTGCATAAAATGCCAGGACAGTTCAAAACCCCCCCAAATGACCCCATTTTGGAAAGTAGACACCCCAAGCTATTTGCTGAGAGGCATGTCGAGTCCATGGAATATTTTATATTGTGACACAAGTTGCGGGAAAGAGACAATTTTTTATTTTTTTTATTTTTTTTGCGCAAAGTTGTCACTAAATGATATATTGCTCAAACATGCCATGGGAATATGTGAAATTACACCCCAAAATGCATTCTGTTGCTTCTCCTGAGTATGGGTATACCACATGTGTGGGACTTTTTGGGAGCCTAGCCGCGTACGGGACCCCAAAAACCAAGCACCGCCTTCAGGCTTTCTAAGGGCGTAAATTTTTGATTTCACTCTTCACTGCCTATCACAGTTTCGGAGGCCATGGAATGCCCAGGTGGCAAAAACCCCCCCAAATGACCCCATTTTGGAAAGTAGACACCCCAAGCTATTTGATGAGAGGTATAGTGAGTATTTTGCAGACCTCACTTTTTGTCACAAAGTTTTGAAAATTGAAAAAAGAAAAAAAAAATGTTTTTTCTCGTCTTTCTTTATTTTCAAAAACAAATGAGAGCTGCAAAATACTCACCATGCCTCTCAGCAAATAGCTTGGGGTGTCTACTTTCCAAAATGGGGTCATTTGGGGGGGGGTTGTGCCACCTGGGCATTCCATGGCCTCTGAAACTGTGATAGGCAGTGAAGAGTGAAATAAAAAAATTTACACCCTTAGAAATCCTGAAGGCGGTGATTGGTTTTCGGGGCCCCGTACGCGGCTAGGCTCCCAAAAAGTCCCACACATGTGGTATCCCCATACTCAGGAGAAGTAGCTAAATGTATTTTGGGGTGCAATTCCACATATGCCCATGGCCTGTGTGAGCAATATATCATTTAGTGACAACTTTTTGTAATTTTTTTTTTTTTTTTTTTTGTCATTATTCAATCACTTGGGACAAAAAAAATGAATATTCAATGGGCTCAACATGCCTCTCAGCAATTTCCTTGGGGTGTCTACTTTCCAAAATGGGGTCATTTGTGGGGGTTTTGTACTGCCCTGCCATTTTAGCACCTCAAGAAACGACATAGGCAGTCATAAATTAAAGGCTGTGTAAATTCCAGAAAATGTACCCTAGTTTGTAGGCGCTATAACTTTTGCGCAAACCAATAAATATACACTTATTGACATTTTTTTTACCAAAGACATGTGGCCGAATACATTTTGGCCTAAATGTATGACTAAAATTGAGTTTATTGGATTTTTTTTAGAACAAAAAGTAGAAAATATCATTTTTTTTCAAAATTTTCAGTCTTTTTCCGTGTATAGCGCAAAAAATAAAAACGGCAGAGGTGATCAAATACCATCAAAAGAAAGCTCTATTTGTGGGAAGAAAAGGACGCAAATTTTGTTTGGGTACAGCATTGCATGACCGCGCAATTAGCAATTAAAGCGACGCAGTGCCGAATTGTAAAAAGTGCTCTGGTCAGGAAGGGGGTAAAACCTTCCGGGGCTGAAGTGGTTAAAGGAGAATTGTACAAAAAAAAACAAGATTTGTTAAACCCACAAGTGCTTTTTTTTTACCACTACTATTCCTTTTTATTGACTTCTGGAATTTACAAATGCAGCAATTTAGAAATCAGATGAAAGGTTTAGCGCTGGAAAACACTTTTTGATAGGTAAAAAGTGCATTTTATATACAACTATAAAGATTAGACCAAAATGAGGGACAAATGAGGAGGAATGAGGAACATAGGGACTAGGGATGAGCCGAACACCCCCCTGTTCGGTTCGCACCAGAACATGCGAACAGGAAAAAAGTTCGTTCGAACATGCGAACACCGTTAAAGTCTATGGGACACGAACATGAATAATCAAAAGTGCTAATTTTAAAGGCTTATATGCAAGTTATCGTCATAATAAGTGTTTGGGGACCTGGGTCCTGCCCCAGGGGACATGGATCAATGCAAAAAAAAGTTTTAAAAACGGCCGTTTTTTCAGGAGCAGTGATTTTAATAATGCTTAAAGTCAAACAATAAAAGTGTAATATCCCTTTAAATTTCGTACCTGGGGGGTGTCTATAGTATGCCTGTAAAGGGGCGCATGTTTCCTGTGTTTAGAACAGTCTGACAGCAAAATGACATTTTGAAGGAAAAAACTCATTTAAAACTACCCGCGGCTATTGCATTGCCGACAATACACATAGAAGTTCATTGATAAAAACGGCATGGGAATTCCCCAAAGGGGAACCCCGAACCAAAATTTAAAAAAAAATATGACGTGGGAGTCCTCCTAAATTCCATACCAGGCCCTTCAGGTCTGGTATGGATATTAAGGGGAACCCCGGCCAAAATTAAAAAAAAAAAATGACGTGGGGTTCCCCCTAAATTCCATACCAGACCCTTCAGGTCTGGTATGGATTTTAAGGGGAACCCCGCGCCAAAAAAAAAACGGCGTGGGGTCCCCCCAAAAATCCATACCAGACCCTTATCCGAGCACGCAACCTGGCAGGCCGCAGGAAAAGAGGGGGGGACGAGAGTGCGGCCCCCCCTCCCTCCTGAACCGTACCAGGCCACATGCCCTCAACATTGGGAGGGTGCTTTGGGGTAGCCCCCCAAAACACCTTGTCCCCATGTTGATGAGGACAAGGGCCTCATCCCCACAACCCTGGCCGGTGGTTGTGGGGGTCTGCGGGCGGGGGGCTTATCGGAATCTGGAAGCCCCCTTTAACAAGGTGACCCCCAGATCCCGGCCCCCCCCCTGTGTGAAATGGTAAGGGTTATGTACCCCTACCATTTCACAAAAAAAGTGTCAAAAATGTTAAAAATGACAAGAGACAGTTTTTGACAATTCCTTTATTTAAATGCTTCTTCTTTCTTCTATCTTCCTTCATCTTCTGGTTCTTCTGGCTCTTCTGGTTCTTCCTCCGGCGTTCTCGTCCAGCATCTCCTCCGCGGCGTCTTCTATCTTCTTCTCCTCGGGCCGCTCCGCACCCATGGCATAGGGGGGAGGCTCCCGCTCTTCTCTTCTTCTTTTCTTCTCTTCTGTTCTTCTTCATTTTCTTCTCCGGGCCGCTCCGCAATCCATGCTGGCATGGAGGGAGGCTCCCGCTGTGTGACGGCGCTCCTCGTCTGACAGTTGTTAAATAACCGGGTGGGCGGGGCCACCCGGTGAACCCCGCCCCCCTCTGACACACGGTGACTTGACGGGACTTCCCTGTGACGTCACGGGGAATGCCACAGGGAAGTCCCGTCAAGTCACCGTGCGTCAGAGGGGGCGGGGTCACCGGGTGGCCCCGCCCCCCGTTATTTAAGAACTGTCAGACGAGGAGCGCCGTCACACAGCGGAGCCTCCCTCCATGCCAGCATGGATTGCGGAGCGGCCCGGAGAAGAAAATGAAGAAGAACAGAAGAGAAGAAAAGAAGAAGAGAAGAGCGGGAGCCTCCCCCCTATGCCATGGGTGCGGAGCGGCCCGAGGAGAAGAAGATAGAAGACGCCGCGGAGGAGATGCTGGACGAGAACGCCGGAGGAAGAACCAGAAGAGCCAGAAGAACCAGAAGAACCAGAAGATGAAGGAAGATAGAAGAAAGAAGAAGCATTTAAATAAAGGAATTGTCAAAAACTGTCTCTTGTCATTTTTAACATTTTTGACACTTTTTTCGTGAAATGGTAGGTACCCCCTTACCATTTCACACAGGGGGGGGCCGGGATCTGGGGGTCACCTTGTTAAAGGGGGCTTCCAGATTCCGATAAGCCCCCCGCCCGCAGACCCCCACAACCACCGGCCAGGGTTGTGGGGATGAGGCCCTTGTCCTCATCAACATGGGGACAAGGTGTTTTGGGGGGCTACCCCAAAGCACCCTCCCAATGTTGAGGGCATGTGGCCTGGTACGGTTCAGGAGGGAGGGGGGGCCGCACTCTCGTCCCCCCCTCTTTTCCTGCGGCCTGCCAGGTTGCGTGCTCGGATAAGGGTCTGGTATGGATTTTTGGGGGGACCCCACGCCGTTTTTTTTTTTTTTTTGGCGCGGGGTTCCCCTTAAAATCCATACCAGACCTGAAGGGTCTGGTATGGAATTTAGGGGGAACCCCACGTCATTTTTTTTTTTTAATTTTGGCCGGGGTTCCCCTTAATATCCATACCAGACCTGAAGGGCCTGGTATGGAATTTAGGGGGACTCCCACGTCATTTTTTTTTTTTAATTTTGGTTCGAGGTTCCCCTTTGGGGAATTCCCATGCCGTTTTTATCAATGAACTTCTATGTGTATTGTCGGCAATGCAATAGCCGCGGGTAGTTTTAAATGAGTTTTTTCCTTCAAAATGTCATTTTGCTGTCAGACTGTTCTAAACACAGGAAACATGCGCCCCTTTACAGACACACTATAGACACCCCCCAGGTACGAAATTTAAAGGGATATTACACTTTTATTGATTGACTTTAAGCATTATTAAAATCACTGCTCCTGAAAAAACGGCCGTTTTTAAAACTTTTTTTTGCATTGATCCATGTCCCCTGGGGCAGGACCCAGGTCCCCAAACACTTTTTATGACAATAACTTGCATATTAACCTTTAAAATTAGCACTTTTGATTTCTCCCATAGACTTTTAAAGGGTGTTCCGCGGCATTCGAATTTGCCGCGAACACCCCAAATTGTTCGCTGTTCGGTGAACTTGCGAACAGCCAATGTTCGAGTCGAACATGAGTTCGACTCGAACTCGAAGCTCATCCCTAATAGGGACATTGCTCCAAATCAGGGACAGTCCCTTAAAATCAGGGACAGTTGGGAGCTATGTGTTTGTACCCGTAGTACAACCCAGAAACAATTGGGCCTGGGCTCGGGTGCAGTCGGGACCACCTTCAGGAACACATTAGGAGGTCCTGGACCGGAGGCACAAGAGAGAGCAAAGAGAGGACAGTGGGAGAGAGCACTGCTAAGAGACTCCAGGGAGGACAACTGGTCGCAGCCGGGAGGGCTGATGAGTGAGGCACAGTCAGGAGGACTGGGGAGGCACGCCTGAGACTACTGGGAGCTTGCAGTCTGAGATGGGTGCAGAACCTGAAGTGTGGACTGTGGTGGAAGGGGCAGTGGAAAGAGGCAGCTGCAGCCAGGAGGGCTGGCAGGGTCTGAAGATGGGTTACTGGGCTCAGTGGCCGCATGTAGGACATCTAGCACCAGAGACTTTCTATTTTGCTACACTATAGGGGCCCATGGTCCCTGCCTGCAAAGGGCAATTGCAAAGGCATGGCTGAGCCAGTGTCAGGCCTAGCCACTTTGTGCTAGCTGTGCCTGAAGATTAGAAAGAAAGCGATGTTCAGGAGGAGAAAGGAGTGAAAATCAGAAAGGAATCGATGTGCAGGAGGAGAAATGGAGTATATATACTGGACTGTATATAGTTGTCCCAAGCAAGTGCTACCAACTCTACTGGGCATCCCATACTTACCTTACCCCATCCAAGTTCAATCCGCTCAATAAAACAAAAAAAAAACAACGAAGTGTATAGCCTGTTCTATGTCTCTGAGTGCCTCAGAGGTGCATGCTGGGCTGGGCAAGGTGGCAGACGATCCAAGATTTCAGCAGCCCCTACAGGGGTACCGCTACATTATTTAAAAAAATTTTTTTTTTTTTTTTTACACACAAAGATTTTTTTCTCTCTGCAAGGAGAGAGAGAGAGATACAATGTATCACTCTCTCTACTTGCATTAAAGGCTCTACTATCCCAACACATATATGTTAAAAAGGTTTTCCAATTTGTATTATTAGTACAAAATCAAAAGTTAAAAAGCATAAGTATGATGTGTTTTCATTCATTCCGACGCGTTTCAGAGATACACATCTCCTGTCATTTAGGACAGTTTTGTTATGAGTAGTTTTTGTGTTGTAAGCCGCACTTATGTTTTTGCCTTTTTGATTTTGAACTATTATAAATTCTTTATTTATCATTTTTTATGAATAACAATACAAAACCCCTCGGGGATAAATCTTCAGACATAACCATTTTAAATTCTTATAACCAGTTATCCCCTCCCTCCCCCCCCCACCTCTCCTTCCCCCTCCCCTCAGGCCCGTGCTCAGCGAGAAGATAATGTTTACCCAATTGTGTAATTATGCTGTTTATTTATGCTGGGCCTACAATCTCCTTTAGATAATCCCAGGTCCCTTTAAACTTAATCCAGGCTGCCCATTTCCCTAAGTGCTCCTCCTCTTCGGATTCAACTCCTCCCTTATCTAAACGCTCAACGTTGTATACTTCATTGAGGCTGTACAACCATTCTCGAGTGCAGGGCCTCGAGATGTTCAGCCAATTCGTTGATATCTGCCTTTTAGCTTCGTCTAGCATAATAGGGATCAGAGAGGTTTTGTAGTTCTTCACCGGGTCTGGGGTCCCATGGAAGAGGCAAACCCATGGGTCCTCTGCAATTACTTTCCCTGTGATAGCTTTTATCAAACTTAATATTTTTTTCCAAAAGATTTTTATAATAGGACACTCCCACCAAATGTGGGCCATAGTTCCTGGGGTGGAACAACCCCTCCAGCAAGTATTTGATTTAGTCCTATCCATTTTGCTAACCCTGTCTGGGGTGGCATACCATCTCGCGAGACATTTAAAGTGGCTTTCTGATCTTCTAGAGTCAGCTGCTACATATTGAGCCATCCTCAGGATCTTATCTATCACAGTTTCACTGCATTGAGAGCCCAGTTCCAGTTCCCACCTTTTAATATATGGGGGCACCTCCAGCTCCTCCGTGGCTCCCAGGATCTTGTATATTTGCGTGATTACTCTCCCTGCTTGTTCCTTTACACAGAGCTGCTCGAACGGTCTGAGCTCCTCCATGCTCCTGAGAGGTTTCGGGAGACTTTCTACGAAGTGGGAGAGCTGGAGGTACCTCCATCCATTCATTACCCACAGGTGGGGTTCTATACTTAAATCAGAAAAAGTGCGTATTTGCCCCTTATTTAGAAAATGTTTCAATTGTACAGTGTCGCCCTTCAACCAATTCCCTCCCACCTCCCTCCTCCCTGGTGCAAAAAAAACGTTATCTTTCATGTGTATCAGAGGTGAGTTATATGACCATTTATTCTTATAGTGTATCCTATCCCAAAGTTTGAGAGTGTTAAGCGTTAATAAAGATGTGTGAGTGCTCAGTGTTCTAAATTTTGGAGGGTTCCAAAGTGCCTGTCCTAAATTCATGTTGCTCAAAAAGTGCTCAATGTGAACCCAGCGTTTGTCCGTGTCTTTTTTATTCCATTCTGTGATCCTAGACAACACCACTGCGCTATAATATCTATTAAAGTCTGGTAAGGCAATACCACCCCTTCTCTTCCCCCTACTTAATACTGTATAGGCGATGCGTGGTTTTTTGCCACCCCAAACAGCCTCGCTTATGAGCTTCCTAAGAGCTTTTAAATAATATCCTGGTAAAGGAATGGGCAGCATCTGGAATTTGAACAGGGTCCTGGGCATCAAACTCATTTTTATCGCGTTGACTCGCCCGAACCACGATAAGGGTCTGACCTGAAGTCTTCTCATTTCTCGCCTGGTGTCATCTAACATAGGAATGAAGTTTTTTATGAATAGTCTATTAAAGGTATTGGCTAGTTTAATCCCCAGATATTCCATCTCCTCCTTCCAAGGGAAGGGGAAGACAGCGGCCAAATGATTTTTTTCCTGCTTACTTATGTTAATATTCAGGCATTCAGATTTGCTGGAGTTAATTTTAAAATTCGAAACTTCTCCATATTTTCTGATAATCTGCAATATATTGGGGAGAGTTATTCTAGGGTTTGTTATAAAGAACACTACGTCGTCGGCATAAGCCGCTAGTTTATGCTCCTCCGTTCCGACCCTTATGCCGCTGCAGTCCGAATTATTCCGAATGGCGGACAACAGCAGCTCGAGGGTCAGAACAAACAGGAGGGGGGAGAGAGGGCAACCCTGTCTTGTTCCGTTGAACATCCTGAAGGGCGTTGATGTCACCCCATTAACTCTCACCATCCCTGCCGGGTTGCTGTACAGAACCCTGACCCAGGAGACAAACCTCTGCCCGAAGCCCATGGCCTCCAGAGTGTTGATCATGAACCCCCAGTCTACCCTGTCAAAAGCTTTTTCAGCATCAATTGACAGGAATAGAGCTGGGGGTCCCCCTTGTTTACATACTTCCGATAATAACACCGCTCGAACCCCGTTGTCCCTACACTGTCTCCCATTGACAAAACCGACCTGGTCTGGGTGTACCAAATTAGTCATTTTCTCTCTAAGCCTATTCGCTAAAACTTTTGCGTATAGTTTAACATCAGCGTTCAGAAGGGATATTGGTCTATAGCTAGAACACAACCTAGAGTCTTTCCCCTCCTTCTGAATTAGGGTAATTGTGGCGGTTAAAGCTTCCCTGGACATTTCAGATCCTGGACCGAGGTCATTCCAAAATCGGCATAGCCTCGGGACCAGGATATGTTTCATTTTTTTTAAGTAGAGGGAGGTGAAGCCGTCCGGGCCTGGACTTTTCCCTTTCGGAGATTCCCTTAACGCTACCAGAATTTCTTCTTCTTCCAGGGGTCTGTCCAGTAGATCCCTCTCCTCGACTGACAGGCCCTCTAGTCCCACCTCCTTCAGGAATTCCTTGCTCCTATCTAATCGAGCGGTATCGCTTAACCCCCGTTGCCCGATCGAATACAGGTCCCCATAAAACTTTTTGAATTCTTCTGCTATGGCGTTACTAGTCACACTCACTGCTCCTCCTTTACTGAGTATTTTCTCTACATAGTTTCTGCTTCTCTTCTTCCTGATAATCCTGGCCAAATGTTTGCCAGATTTATTAGCCCAGAAGTAGTTGTTCCTAGTTATAGCATTTATAGCTTTCTTGGCTTCTAGGTCCATCAAGTCTCTTAACTCCTCCCTTTTGGCGACCAGTAAGTGGTAACCGTCCAGGTCCTGGCCCCTTGTTTTTTATGTGCTTGTTCCAAGGAATAAATTTCCCCTAATAATTTTTCTCTTTCTTCTCTTTTCTTTTTTTTCAGACCAGCGCCTATTGATATCAATATACCCCTGATGTAGGCTTTGTGTGTATCCCATAGTATAGCTGATGGTACATCCCCCGTATCGTTTGTTTTGAAAAAAAATTCTACCTCGTTCTGCAATCTCTCTACGATTTCAGGGTCCCTTAATAGATCCTCATTTAGTTTCCATGAGCCAAGACGCCCTTGCACATCCGGTATTTTAATCCGCATCATGATCGGGGAGTGATCGGACAGAGTTGTTACTTCTATTTTTGTTTCTATAACCCAATCCAGCAAATAATGGTCTACTAAAAAATAGTCCAGTCTGGAGTAGGTCCCGTGCACAGGGGAGAAGAAGGTGTAATCTCTCTCGTTAGGATGTTGGAGCCTCCAGACATCTATCAACTGACTTTGATGTAGCTTGCGCCTGATAGCCCTAAGAGACACCTTCCCTGTCCCCTGGGCACGGGACGTACCATCCAGCTCTGGGTCTAGGTAAAAATTTAAGTCCCCCCCAAGATCACTTCCCCCTCTCCAAACCCTGACAGTATGTTCAGTATCTGACCCAAAAAAACAGTGGGCTTTTTATTGGGACAATATACATTTGCTAGGGTAATCAGTTTGGGTCCCAGTTTGCCTTTTAAAAAAATGAATCGGCCTTCAGGGTCTACCATTCTTTCTCTTAGGGAGAAGTTTGTGGCCTTTGACAGTCCAATAGCGACTCCCTTTGACCCCCTGTCGGGAGTGTCTCCATAAAACCACTGGGGGAACCTAGCGGAGAAGAGCCTCACTCTAGTGTCAAGAGTCAAGTGTGTCTCTTGAAGAAAGATTAAGTCTCCCCTCAGCTGTTCCAGTTCTCTTAAGATTTTATGTCTTTTGCTAGGTGAATTTAGCCCTTTCACGTTGTACGAAATAAGTCTTAGCTCCAGCATTTCGATAGACCTGATCTACAGTCATGTCTCCAACTCCTCCGAGCACGTCCTGAAGTACCCCTCCCACTCCCCTTACCACCCCCCCCTTACTACTGCCCACCCCCCCATCCCACCCACTATCCCCCCCCCCCCCCACCAATGGTGAAATTTCCACCCTGAGTCCCCCGACTTGGAACTGCTCCCATTCCAATCTACGGAACTCCCTCCCAAGGATGGGCTCCAGCGAGAGCCCTGGCTTCTGCACTCCCCCCCCACCAGGAGAGAGTGTATGAGGTGTGGCTTATCTCTAAAGTCTAAATACCCCAGTGGACCCGCCTCTAGTTTTTCCACCCCCCCCCCCAACAGCAATATTACACAGCAACAGTGTACATCATCATCCCCCCCCGACCCACAACCTTTGGCCCACAACCGCCCATCACCACAGAGAAAAAAAAGCCCACAACCCCCCTGAAGGGGAGGGGAGGCGGACCAGCAGGGGAGGAGCAGGAGAAAAAAAAAAAAAAAGAGGTACCCCTCCACTGACCGCCCCGCCCCCCCCCCCCCTGGTCAGGACATAACATTCTACCCTCAAGGTCTCTCAGTCAGTCTGGCCTGCGACAAATCTGGCATGGGAATACCCAGGCTGTCGCAGAAGTCCTGAGCTTCTTCCAAATATCTCATCTTGCTTGATCTGCCGTCCTTTAAGACAATCAGGGATGTTGGAAACCCCCAACTGTATTTGTAATTATATTTCCTTAGCTGGTCCAGAATTGGCCTCATCTGTCTTCTGCGAGCGAGGGTTCCTGCAGATAAATCCGAAAATATCTGAAGCTCCTGGCCTTCGAACGTTATAGGGGGGGCCCCCTTTAATTTCTTCCATATTCTTTCTTTGTCTTCGTATTGGTGAAATTTAACAATCACGTCCCTTGGAGTATCTAACTTTATGTGGGGGGGCCTTCTTATTCTGTGAACCCTGTCTATCAATATGGGCTCTTCTTCTCGCTTTCCCATAATTGGGTTGAAGATTTTCCTCATCTTTTCCCATAGGTCTTCCTTTTGTTGCTCCGGGATGGACCTAATGCGCAGGTTTTGTCGGCGGCTTTGGTTTTCCTGTTCCTCCAGCTGGAACACTATGTTGCGGTTTTCCTTCCGCAGTTTGTAGACTTGATCCTTTAAATCGGAAATTTCTTTAGTTTGAAGCGCTGAGGCTACCTCTACTTCTTCCACCCGCCGAAGGAGGTGCCCCATATCCGCTCGAACGTTTGAGATTTCAGTTTTTATCACATTTTCTAGTTTGGAAAACATTTCTGCTAATTCTGTTTTACTTGGAACTAACGCCAATATCCTGTGTTCTTCCACGGAGCTCCAGGCTAATGCCCCCTCAAAGTCCAGTTCTTCACAGGCCTTGTCCCCCTGACCCCCTTTTTGCTTCTGTTGGTCTTTCTTTCTATCCTTAGCCCCTGTTTGTTTCGCCTCCATGCCTGGGCTTTTGGCGCTTACTTCTTTTAAGTATTTTTGAATAGAGCTGGTATTGAGACTCTCTCTGGCGCTCTGGGGTTCAGTTGTTCGTGTTGTACGGCCTCTCATGCTTTCTCCTTAGCCTGGAGTTTTCAGCTACCATTTGTTGGGGGCTAATTGCTTTGGGCCGAGTCTCCGCCCCAGGGATTTGGTTTATCCTACTGTTATAACTTCCCTGTAGGGCCAGGCGGCAGGGTAGTCTGGGCGTGGGGGGGGGTGGGGTGGCGTACGGGGATGTCTCCCTTCACCTTCCCTTCTTCCTCCCTCCTCCTCCTCCTGTCCTGCCCACTCCTCCCCTTTCCCCCTCCAGGTAATGTAGTTCAGTGGGACCCTATTCTCAGCAATATTCACAGTAGTATAACAAGGGGGGGAAAAACTATATGGAGAGCTTGGCTTTGGCCGACTTTTTACTGCCCTGGAAAAGAAATTGTCAGTGCACGCCTGAATTAAAAGAGGTCATGTATCTTCATCCTTTACTCACTTCCCAACAAATAGCCCCACTCTTTTGTTCACAGAAAAGACAGTTCAGAGTTCAGACCACTTCAACTTCAATTTTCAAGCTTTATGCTACTGGTTTGAGATATGGGTGGCTAGGCTGTATTGTGCTGTATTACATCTTCTCATCTCTTTCCTCTTTTGTTAGTATACATTCAGATTGGAATATGTGCAACATGGATTAAGGCAGAGGGATCGCTCTTTTTCAAACCAATAACAGAGAGGGAAGAGGAAAAAATAAGCATAGAAAGAAAAAAACCTGCTGCTGACGTCAGGCTGGAGCTCCACGCCTGATCCCTTTGCGGTGATGCTTCAGCCGCCGACAGTGCGATTTAGAGGCACCGATCCCGGCCGTTGCTCCTCTGCTCGGGGGGGTCCCGCCAGGCAAGGCCTCCTGCTACCACGTCCGCGGTGAGGGGGGGGGGAAGGGAGGCGAAGCGGTCTAGTCCAGGGGGCAGTTGCGCCGCTGGTCCGCGTCTCTGTGGTCTCTCACCCCACAGGACATCCGGACGCTCTGTCTCTGCACCTCCGCCAGAGCTGACGCTGGGCTCCTCCCCCGTGCAAGCGTCACACGCCCATCACCAGCTGATGTCTGGTCGATTTTGAACTATTAATACAAATTGGAAAACCTTTTTGACATACTGTACAGTACAGTATATATGTTGTGATAGTAATGCCCTTAATCTCCCAATGGGAGAATACACATTTATCTAGTTAATTTGTAGAGATTTCCTCTCACTTCCTGTTTTGACTTAAAGCTTAAAGGGGTTATAACCCTCCATTACTCTATCCAATTTTTTTTTTTTTTAAAGTTTCTTTAGTTCTACTTCAAGTAAGAATAAAACCACAACTGTGTGAAAGTCACCTTTTTCAAAGAATACAGTGCATCCGGAAAGTATTCACAGCAGTTCACTTTTTCCACATTTTGTTATGTTACAGCCTTATTCCAAAACTGATTCAATTCATTATTTTCCTTAAAATTCTGCAAACAATACCCCATAATGACAATGTGAAAGAAGTTTGTTTGAAATCTTTGCTAATTTATTAAAAATTAAAAACAAAAAAATTCCATGCACATACGTGTCACAGCCTTTGCCATGATACTCAAAATTGAGCTCAGGTGCCTCCTGTTTCCAATGATCATCCTTGAGATGTTTCTACAACTTGATTGAAGTCCACCTTTGGTAAATTCAGTTAATTGGACATGATTTGGAAAGGCACACACTCATCTATTAAAAGGTCCCCCCAGTTAACAGTGCATGTCAGAGCACAAACCAAGCCATGAAGTCCAAGGAATTGTCTGTAGACCTCCGAGACAGGATTGTATGGAAGCCCAGATCTGGGGAAGGGTACAAAAAAAATGTCTGCAGCATTGAAGGTCCCAATGAGCACAGTGGTTTCCATCATCCGTGAATGGAAGAAGTTTGGAACCACCAGGACCCTTCTGGAATGGGCCACCCAGCCAAACTAAGTGATCGGGGAAGAAGGGCCTTAGTCAGGGAGGTGACCATGAACCCGATGGTCAGTCTGACAGAGCTCCAGCATTTCTTTGTGGAGAGAGGAGAACCTTCCAGAACAACAACCATCTGTGCTACATTCCACCAATCAGGCCTGTATGGTAGAGTGGCCAGACGGAAGCCATTCCTCAGTAAAAGGCACATGACAGCTCACCTGGAGTTTGCCAAAAGACACCTGAAGGACTCTCAGACCATGAGAAACAAAATTCTCTGGTCTGATGAAACAAAGATTGAACTCTGGCCTGAATGGCAAGCGTCATGTCTGGAGGAAACCAGGCACTGCTCATCACCTGGGCAATACCATCCCTACAGTAAATCATGGTGGTGGCAGCATCATGCCGTGGGGATGTTTTTTAGGCAGGAACTGGGAGACTACTCAGGATTGAGGGAAAGATGAATGCAGCAATGTACAGCGATATCCCTGATAAAAAAAACCTGCTCCAGAGCGCTCTGGACCTCAGACTTGGGTGAAGGTTCATCTTTCAACAGAACAACGACCCTAAGCACAAAGACAAGATAACAAAGGAGTGGCTATGAGACAACTCTGTGAATGTCCTTGAGTGGCCCAGCCAGAGCCCAGACTTTAACCCGATTCAACATCTCTGGAAAGATCTGAAAATGGCTGTACACCGACACTCCCCATCCAACCTGATGGAGCTTGAGAGGCCCTGCAAGGAAAAATGGGAGAAACTACCCAAAAATAGGTGTGCCAAGCTTGTAGCATCATACTCAAAGGGACTTGAGGCTGTAATTGGTGTCAAAGGTGCTTCAACAAAGTATTGAGCAAAGACTGTGAATACTTATGTACATGGGAATTTTTTTTTCTTTTTTATTTTAATAAATTTGCAAAGATTTCAAGAAACTTCTTTCACGTTGTCATTACGGGGTATTGCTTGTAGAATTTTGAGGAAAATAATTAATTTAATCCATTTTGGAATAAGGCTGTAACATAACAAAATGTAGAAAAAGTGAAGCTCTGTGAATACTTTCTGGATGCACTGTATAAGAGAATCAGAGAATCTCTGGTAATCAGCCATGTCACATTGGCTGAATCCTCGGTCATATGGTCTTTGGGAAAGGCATGTGGGGGGCAAAAAAAAAAGAAGCCAATTAATGGCCCTTCCTGAATCCTGAACAATTCTCTTCCACATCATCAATATTCATCAGACAGTGGGAACTCTTATTCCAATTTTTCATAGAAGAGATGACTTTTTCATACTTACAGTCATCCATTTCTGATGAGTGTTCACATGACGTTACTTGATTTTTAACTATGAGTCTGCTTTAAATCTCACTGATCTAAAACAAAGGTCAAGTCAGAAGTGTTCAAAATTTCAGCTAATCTAAGCATAATATTGAATGAAGACCCTACATACAAGATTGAAGGTGGAAATTATACATGACAAGAGACTCAGGATGTACTATAGATAAGGTTAATAGTGCAGGTCACTCAGGAAATTACTCAGCTTTGCTTTTTCTTCTGTTCCATCAATGACAGACTCATTTTCCTCCTTGGGGCTTCTTACATTGTCATCTCTAGATTCATGCCAACCTTTTTACCATATAACATTCTAAAGTGAATTGGAAACAGCTCAGTATTTACAGGAGCTTCTCATAATGAAGGCTGGCTGTAGTCAGGTTTATGTGGTTGAGTTCACGCAAGGGAACAAGCCAAACCTATCTGAGATGGCACAGCAAACAGGGAGAAAAAGAGGTTGATTAATTTGATAGTGGGCATGGTTGGTTCCTGATGATAGGCAACAGACTGGTTTTTAGAGTTTCAGTAAGATGTGAGGCACCTTCTTTCCTTAGATAGAGCTTTTGTGAAGGAAAGTTGGGCTTGGCGCCAAGGGAGGACTGGGAGTCTTTGGCTTGGGGACATTAAAAACAGTATGCGATGCATACTAGCACATTATAACTTTACCTTGCAGGTAAAAAAGAAAACATGGCGTTTTACTACCACTTTAATGTTAGGGAGAGATTTCTGTTGGCTAAAGAAAGTGTACCATGCATAGTGATTATTGGGCATAGTAAAACATGTTAAAGTGAATTGGAAACAGGACAGCATTTACAGAAGCTTCTCATAATTAAAGTATAACTAAAGGCAAAACATTTATTTTTTTGGTTTTGGACAGGATAGAGAGGCGTTAGAACACCTATTAGGTTTTTATTGCTGTCTGAGTCGCTGTTAGGGAGATCCCCCCCCCCCCCCCTCTCTTTTTGTCCTGTTTACCATTATCATTGAAAGTGAAAGTAAAAAAAATCCCAAATTTTGGGTTGGCCCCAGGAAAAGTAATAGAGGAAAAATATTCCAATGGGCCTGGGGACACTAGTTCTGGTCACAAGGAGGTCCCCAAGAAATTCCCTTAATTTGCAGGGATTTCTTATCACTTCTTGTTTGGCTATGGCACAGGAAGTGAAGGTAAATCTCCCCAATGGGACACAGATGGCAAAAAATAAACTGACAGGTGTTATAACCCTCCCTTACTCTATCCAAAATGAAGAACAATGTTATGCCTACAGTGTACTGTAAGGCTGGCTATGGTCAGGTACTGTATATGTGTAAGAATTATGGCAAGAGACAAAATTCACCTGCCACGGTCAGGGGTCCGGCTCAGAGACCCATAGCTATAGCAGTAATGAGGTTCTCGTTTATCGCTGGATAAGTGAACATGCAGGTCACCATGGCGAATATTGCGGGCTCACCCAAGGTGCGGAGTCTAAGTACTATCTGGCATTCACCAGAGCTCCTGATGGTGGAGATGGGTTTTGCTGCAGGTTCTTAGGATCGCCCCACCAGGTAGTGAGCAAGCTGGGGTCCAGTAGCAGATAAAACAGACAGGAATCAAGCAGAAGCTTAGTCAGGAAACAAGCCAAAGGTCAGTAACAAGTGGTTGCAGGTTGGACTCAAGCAGCAGCATAGTCAGGAAACAAGCCAAAGGTCAGTAACAACTACAAGTGGTTGCATGTTGGGATCAAGCAGAAGCGTATTCAGGAGCAAGCCAAAGGTCAGTAGTGAGTGAAGATATGGACAGCAGCATGAGTTACAAGAGCAAGATATTCCCTGGAGAAAGCACAATAATCTTGCAAACAGGAAGTGCAGAGGCATGGCTTAAATCAGGAATTCATGGGAGGAGCAAAGAGTTCAATGTTCACAAGAAACAAAACAAGATTGTCTAATCAGTCAGGCAGGGAGCTGTCGAGCATCTTAGGTGGCTTAGCAAAAAGAGTAATGCCCCGTACACACGGTCGGATTTTCCGACGGAAAATGTGTGATAGGACCTTGTTGTCGGAAATTCCGACCGCGTGTAGGCTCCATCACACATTTTCCATCGGATTTTCTGACACACAAAGTTTGAGAGCAGGCTATTGCCCCATACACACGGTCGGACTTTGTTCGGACATTCTGACAACAAAATCCTAGGATTTTTTCCGACGGATGTTGGCTCAAACTTGTCTTGCATACACACGGTCACGCAAAGTTGTCGGAAAATCCGATCATTCTGAACGCGGTGATGTAAAACACGTACGTCGGGACCATGAACGGGGCAGTGGCCAATAGCTTTCATCTCTTTATTTATTCAGAGCATGCGTGGCACTTTGTCCATCGGATTTGTGTACACACGATCGGAATTTCCGACAACGGATTTTGTTGTCGGAAAATTTTATAGCCTGTTCTCAAACTTTGTGTGTCGGAAAATCCGATGGAAAATGTGTGATGGAGCCTACACACGGTCGGAATTTCCGACAACAAGGTCCTATCACACATTTTCCGTCGGAAAATCCGACCGTGTGTACGGGGCTTAAAATTTTCCAACAGCAAAATCCGTTGTCCGTTGAACATCGCAAACCTGAACCGTAAACCCTATTAAAGTCTATGGGTCACGAACTTGAAAAGTCAAAAGTGCCCATTTCAAAAAATTACAGTACCTGACCGCGAGATTGTGTTTCCAGCGTGATACCATTGCGCTGGTTCTTGGCGACAGGGTACTGTGCATTTTTCCTTTCGCGATGAGCGACAGGCAGTACTGAGAGCTGTCTGGTATGAATCATGAGGGGGAACGCCACGCCAAATTTGAAATAAAAAAATGGCGTGGGTTCCCCCCCAGGGGCATACCAGGCCCTTAGGTCTGGTATGGATTTTAAGGTGAACTCCCTACGCCGAAAAATCGAAAATCGGCGTGGGAGTCCCCCCAAAATCCATACCAGACCCTTATCCGAGCACGCAGCCTGGCCGGTCAGGAATTGGGGTGGGGACAAGCGGGCGCCCCCCCTCCTGAACCGTACCAGGCTGCATGCCCTCAACATAGGGGGGTGGGCGCTTTGGGGCAGGGGGGCGCCCTGCGGGCTCCCACACACCCCAAAGCACCTTGTCCCCATGTTGATGAGGACAAGGGCCTCTTTCCGACAACCCTGGCCGTTGGTTGTTGGGGTCTGCGGGCGGAGGGCTTATCGGAATCCGGGAGCCCCCTTTAATAAGGGGGCCCCCAGATCCCGGCCCCCCACCCTATGTGAATGAGTATGGGGTACATGGTACCCCTACCCATTCACCTAGGGAAAAAAGTGTCAATAAATAAAACACACTACACAGGTTTTTAAAGTAATTTATTAAGCAGCTCCGGGGGTCTTCTTCTGACTTCGGGGGTCTTCTTCCAACTTCTCCGACCTCTTCTCCCGGTGTCCGGTTCTTCTCCCGGTGTTCAACCTCTTCTCCCGGTGTTCGGCTTTTTCTCCTGGTGTTCGGCCTCTTCTCCCGGTGTCCGGTTCTTCTGCCGGGCTCCTCCGCTATCTTCTGCCACTCTTTTGCTAGCGGTGGCCCGGACTTCTGCGCTGTCTTCTCCCCTCTTCTCTTCTTCCGATGTTGACACAATGCTCTCTCCCACTAGAATGCTGTGTGCGAGCTGCGCAACCATTTATATAGGCATGGGGCATGGTCACCGGGTGATGTCACCCAGTGACCCCGCTCCCTTATGACGCCACAGTCCCTGCGCATGCTGGGACTGCCACGTCATAATGGGGCAGGGTCATCGCCTATATAAATGGTTGCGCAGCTCGTACACAGCATTCTAGCAGGAGAGAGCCCGGCAGAAGAACCAGACACCGGGAGAAGAGGCCGAACACCAACGGCCAGGGTTGTCGGGAAGAGGCCCTTGTCCTCATCAACATGGGGACAAAGCACCCACTTCACCATGTTGAGGGCATGCGGCCTGGTACGGTTCAGGGGGGGGACGCTCACTCGTCCCCACCCCCATTCCTGACCGGCCGGGCTGCGTGCTCGGATAAGGGTCTGGTATGGATTTTGGGGGGGGCCCCCACGCCGATTTTTCGGCGTAGGGGGTTCCCCTTAAAATCTATACCAGACCTAAGGGCCTGGTATGCCCCTGGGGGGAACCCATGCCGGTTTTTTAATTAAAATTTGGCGCGGCGTTCCCCCTCATGATTCATACCAGACAGCTGTCAGCACTGCCTGTCGCTCATCGTGAAAGGAAAAAAAAAGTTTTCCTTTCCCGATGAGCGAGCCAGCTCGGCGCTGGCCCCCGCGACGGGGCTCGCAGGTGTCATATCTCGCTGATTACAGCAGCGAGATTGACACAATATCGCGGTCACCTACTAAAAAGTAAAATTAAAAATTCCTTTAAATTTAGTGCCTGGGGGTCCCCTTAGTCTGCCTGTAAAGTGCCGCATCTGTACTCTGTATAGAACCTGCTGCAGCAAAACTGACATTTTATAAATGAAGGGGGGGGGTCATATCACCTGGCAGTCATATGGTCTCTGAGAGAATCTTAAAAGACAGATCCATCCTATCCCCATCATTTGTGTTGTGGAACTAGTGGTCATGTGGTCATCAGACGGTGGGAAGCCTTATTCCAATTTTCCACAGAAGAGATCACTTTTTCATTCTTACAGTGGAACTTTTTTTCTGCTGAATGTTCATATTATTGTACATATTTTAACTATTGGTTTGCTTTACATCTCACTGATCTAAACAAAGGTCAAATCGGAAGTGTTTAAAAATTCAGCTAATCCTCAGCAGTAGATTGCATGAAGACCCCACATAGGGGATAAAAGGTAGAAATTATATGTGACAAGAAACTCAAAAGTAGACATTTGCAATTTGTTTTGTTACAAATCAAAATCTGGATAACATTTTGGTTATTTGGAGATTCGGATGCATTTGAATCCCCATATCATAATAGTAACAAATTTCAACAAATCTGGAATAAATTATAACAAAATGAATTATCCTAATTAGAATTAGAAAATCATTTGAATTTGAAAATGGAAACATATTGCAAAAAATACAGTAATCTATAAAAGCGAAATAGGATGAAGAGTCCTACTTAGACTGCATTTTAGAATAAAATAGAAAATAAAAGAATATGATAAAACATAATAGAACAGAATAAAACAGAATAGAGTAGAAATAAAGTGATTATAAATGATCACCTTGTAAAACAACTCATTCAGTTTAAAATAGAAATTAAATGCAAAACATTTTTGTATTAGTATTATTATATCTATTTGTATAGACATTATAAATACCTTTTTTTGCCTTTTTTTTTAAAGTGATCACATTACCTCTGTTCTCAGCTGCATAAGAGCTGGGGGAGGAGAATTAGCAGCACACTGAGCTTCCCAGTGAGTGCCTATGCATGGGGGGGGGGTGTCAGGACAAGTCTGATCATTGGAGGAGAGCAGGCTAAGATCCCAGCATAGCTAGAGAACTGACCATGGTGTGTTCTCCTGCTTAGTGTGGTCAGTTTTTAAAAGAGAAGTATGGCAGTCCATTTTCTTTTTAAATCATACTTACGTAGCTGGATGCAGCATCGGTCTGACACTGGGAACCGAGCGATCAAACACCGCCGATCACTGGGTTCTCACAGCTCCCCGAGCAAAGAGCCAGTGACTGTCAGTTCTGGCTCTCTGCTCTGCCCCCTCCCCCACACGTTTACTGGAGTGCCGGGCCGTGGAGGGGACAGGAGCAGCTGGCTCAGGCTCTCAGCATCCAGGCATGTGGGCGGATCCCGACTTCAAGCAGGCAGGGAGCTGTCCAGCATCTTATGCCACGTACACATGAGCGGACTTCTCGTCCACCCGAACCCCCGGAGGACTTTTCAACAGAGTTCCAATGGAGTTGCGACGGAGTTCCAACTAAACGGACTTGCCTACACATGATCACACAAAAGTCCGATCGTTTCAAACGTGATGACGTACGACCGGACTAGAATAAGGAAGTTCATACCCAGTAGCCAATAGCTGCCCTTGCGTCCTTTTTTGTCCGTCGGACTAGCATACAGACAAATGGATTTTTCGATCGGACTCGAGTTCGTCGGAAAGATTTGAAACATGTTCTATTTCTAGGTCCATTTTTTTTTTAAATCATACTTACGTAGCTGGATACAGCATCGGTCTGAAACTGGGAACCGAGCGATCAAACACTGCCGGTCGCTGGGTTCTCACAGCTCCCCGAGCAGAGAGCCGGTGACTGTAAGTTCTGGTTCTCTGCTCTGCCTCCCCCCCCGCGCGTTTACTGGAGCGCTGGGCCGTGGAGGGGACAGGAGCAGCCGGCTCAGGCTCTCAGGGTCCAGGCATGTGGGCTGAAGCCCGCTGTCTGCTGATATCACAGAGCCAGCAAGATCACGACAATGAAGTTGGGTCACAAGAGTGCAAAACGATCTGCACCCCGGTGGCTGTACTTCTCCTTTAATAGGATAGCAGAGGGACTGGCAGAATCACCAGGGATTCCACATAAAGGAAGTAATACAAAGAGAACAGGAGACTTTCTCATACAAGTACATGGTACCGAGACATATCAGGAATATGAAGTGTTGGGGTAACAAACGCTTTAAGGATAGGATAGAATAGAATATACAAGAATAGAATAGAGGAATAGAACAAAACTGAAGAAAATAGAATATAAAATAATAGAACAGAAAATAAAAGAGTAGAGTAGAATAGAATAAAATAGAATAGAATAGAAAATAATGTAGCTGTCTTCCGAAATTTTAATTTTGAAATTAGAATTTTGAATTGATTTGAAAATAACAAATATACAAAATAAATCTGATTATAGGAAACGAATCCCGAAAATGAATCATTCTGACATAATGAATGTGTTGAAACTAAATGATTAACTTAACGAACAAATCCAAAATGAAACAAAACCAATTTTTCCCCTTTGTGCTCACCTCTACTCAGCAGGATGTACTATAGATTAGGTGAATAGTGCGGGTTACTCAGGAAATTACTAAGCTTTGCTCTTTCTTCTGTCTCATCAATTCATAAATGACAGACTAATTTTCCTCCTTCTGGGGCTTCTGACGTTGTCATCTGTAGATTCATGCCGACCTTTTCACCATAAAACATTCTAAAGTGAATTGGTAACAGCTTGGAATTTCCAGGAGCTTCTCAGAGAAAATTGAGTACTGTCCGTGATACTTTTTTTATTTGCACTAACATACAATTTTTCAGGACAAGCTTTCGGGGTATGTCCCCTTCTTCAAGGTCCAAGCAGTACTGAATCACAAATTGTGACTCAGTACTGCTTGGACCTTGAAGAAGGGGACATACCCCGAAAGCTTGTCCTGAAAAATTGTATGTTAGTGCAAATAAAAAAAGTATCACGGACAGTACTCAATTTTCTCTGTCACAATTGCACTAATACGGCTACAACAAATCAAGCAGGAGCTTCTCATAATGAAGGCTGGCCATGGTAGGGTGTATGTGGAGAAGTTTAGGCAAGCTGGACAAATGCCTTCTATCTACGGAATTTTTTAGGTGGATCAAAGTGTAGGGGAGCATGGTTGGTTCAAGATGATAGGCAATAGACTAGATTCTAGAATACGATGATAAAATTCTTGCCTTAGACCAGCCTTTCTCAACCTTTTCAACACAGGGGAACCATTGCAATAACTCCCTGGTCTCAGGAAACCCCTGCTAAAAATGACTATATCTACACCTTATGGTACATTAGTATGATGGCCCGTGGGAAGAATGCTCCTCCTTACGCTTGTGGTCATTGGGAAGAGTTACCCCCTTACAGATACACTATATTGTCAAAAGTATTGGGACACCTGCCTTTACACGCACATGAACTTTATTGGCATCCCAGTCTTAGTTCGTAGGGTTCAACATTGAGTTGGCCCACTCTTTGCAGTTATAACAGCTTCAACTCTTCTGGGAAGGCCGTCCACAAGGTTTAGGAGTGTGTCTATGGGAATGTTTGCCCATTCTTCCAGAAGCACATTTGTGAGGTCAGGCACTGATGTTGGACGAGAAGGCCTGGCTCGCAGTCTCTGCTCTAGTTCATCTAAAAGGTGTTCTATCGGGCTCACCCTGTTATAGCTGCAAAGGGTGGGCTAACTCAATATTGAACCCTACGGACTAAGACTGGGATGCCATTAAAGTTTGTGTTCATGTAAAGACAGGCGTCCCAATACTTTTGACAATATAGTGTAGCTAAAAAGATCAATGGTGTCAGTGGGAACTTATTTGAGAGGCAAAACTTTTAAGGAACCCCTAGCAACTTCTGGAGCAGGGGTGTTAAACTCTCATCCAAACTTTCATTGCAGGCCGCATTAGCATTATGGTTGCCGTCAAAGGACCAGTTGTATCATAAATTTATCTACTCTTTAGCATAATAAAAATTTGCCTCTGCATTCAATTACCATTGGTTTTAGGAGAGGTGCAAGTGCCATATGCAATGGCCTGGAGGGCCGGATTCGTCCCGCAAGCCCCGTGTTTGACATATGTGCTCTGGAGGAACCCTAGGATTCCATGGAACCCTGGTTGAGAAACCCTGTGTATACAGTAGCTATTACACTGATAGGGATATAGCAAACTCTTTAAAGGAGTACAGCCAATGCTTGTTTGGCTGTACTTCTCCTGTGGATCACTGGACTACAGTTTGTTCTGCACTCCTGTGACCGCCTATTGTACATATACTGCGGCAGGGCGGCCTAGAACCTAGTATGTGATCTGAGACTTCTGGGTCTGGGGCTCACGGGCCACCAGCGACCTGCTCGGGCTGTGATCCCACACAGCATGAGCCCAGCGGCGGGTACCGTGGACTCAATACCTGCCAGCAACCCACCGATTATGAAGTACAGAGGCAGTACGGCAATCTGCCTATGTAAACAAGGCAGATTGCCCTTGTGTCAGAAGGGAAGGTATTGATCCTGTGTTCCTGCTTCTTTGCCTTCCCCTAGTCAAAGCACCTCCCCCACAGTGGGAGGGTTGACAAAGGAACGCAGCCGCCATAACACATGCAGCGTGCACGCTCAGAAACGCGTCGCACTTTAGTGACATCATTGCCCCGCGCCGCTCTGCCTTATACACTTCAAGCCTCGTTTTGGGACATCTTGCACGGCCACGGCCATATGAGCAGTATACAGCGAGGACTTGATGCTCTGCAGCACCACGAGTGAGGGCATCTGACGGATCACAGCCCCCACCTTCATGGGATACATAGTTACATAGTTACATTGTAGGTGAGGTTGAAAAAAGACACAAGTCCATCAAGTCCAACCTATGTGTGTGATTATATGTCACTATTACATTGTATATCCCTGTATGTTGCGGTCATTCAGGTGCTACCTGATACCTACACACACAGTTGTGCCTGACATATTCCACCTAAAAGACCAGTGGTGGACTGGGACCTGGTCATCCATCTTGCTCCTGGGATGCTTTTACCTAGACGTGCTCTTTTTTATCTTCACCCATGTGAGTTGCCATTTGTTTGTTACTAATAAAGTGTTTACTCAAAAACTCAAGACCCATCTCTTCTAAGAAACAGGACAACACAGGACGGATCAAGCGCCTTGAGGCGATTCACTTCGCATTTGTAGCGCTATACAAATCTTTCATTCATTCATTCATATAAACTTCTACACTTAGAGGCGCCTCTCTTCCTTGTTTATTCCCACAGTGAGTAAGCACAACCTAGGTACAAAGTTAACCCTTTGATCGACCCTGATGTTAATCCCCTTCCCAGCCAGTGTCATTAGTACAGTGACAGTGCATATTTTTAGCACTGATCACTGTTAGTATCACTGGTTCCCACAAAGTGTCAAAAGTGTCAGTTAGTATCTGATTTGTCCGCCGCAAAGTCGCAGTCCCGCTATAAGTTGCTGATCTACAAGAAAAAAAAAACGCTGCTCCAGGTGTATGATAAGAGACTGGTTGGAAAGTCTCATAGAGTGCCAGCCCCGGCCCGCCTCCATGGGAAACTTGGAAAGAAGAAAGAAGAAAGAAATGTCTGCACATCCGGAACTCCCGATTGCCTTTATATTAGTCACAAGGATAACACCAAATACACCAACATATGGCCACGTAGACGCGTTTCACACATACGTCTTGTGCTTAATCATTACCCAGTGATTAAGCACAAGATGTATGTGTGAAATGCGTCTACGTGACCATATGTTGGTGTATTTGGTGTTATCCTTGTGACTAATAAAAGGCAATCGGGAGTTCTGGATGTGCAGTCATAAGTTGCTGATTGCCGCCATTACTAGTTACTACTCCCATAGTTTGTAGACACTATAACTTTTGGCAAACCAATCAATATACACTTATTGGGATTGTATTTTACCAAAAATATGTAGCAGAATACATATTGGCCTAAATTTATGAAGAAATTAGATTTTTTTACATTTTTTTATTGGATACGTTTTACAGCAGAAAATAAAATTATTATTATTATTATTATACAGTATTTATATAGCACCAACAGTTTACGTAGCGCTTTACAACTTGAGGGTAAACAGTACAAATACAATACAATTTGATACAGTAGGAATCAGAGGGCCCTGCTCCTTAGAGCTTACAATCTAATATATATATATATATATATATATATATATATATATATATATATATATATATATATATTATTTTTTTTTTAATTGTCTTTTTTTGTTTATAGCGCAAAAAAATAAAAACCACAGAGGTGATCAAATACCAGCAAAAAAAAGCTCTATCTGTGGGGAAATAAAGAACAAAGATATTATTTGGGTAGAACATCGCACGACCGCGCAATTGTCAGTTAACTCAGTGACGAATCACAAAAATGGCCTGGTCATGAAGGGGGGTAAATCTTCCAGGGGTCCAGTGGTTAATGATGTTTAACATACAGACTCCCTATCACAACTTGGGGTTCTGAATGCCGTGATGGGCACACAGTTTGAACAGGTATTATTGACCCCCCCAAAAGGACTCACACACAATTGGTCCATGACCCGCTCAGTATAAGAACTCTTCTCAATCTTGGCTGCTTTTAAAGCGGTAAACTGTAATATAATAAATGTTTGCTTTTAGTTTTAATACTGCTTAATTCTCCAATGAGTACATTTATTTTTGGCTTCTGAGAATTGGTTTGCTTGTTGTTTTTGGTAGTTTGAAAGTTCTTGATGCTGCAGATGACTTTTAATGCGAAGGTAATGAATAAAAATGAATTTATTATGCTGGAAAAAAGTAATAATGTGCACTCAACTTAATAAACTGCACAACTGCACAGCACCACAGTGCTATAAAAATGTAAAAAAAAAAAAAAAAAAATGAATAAAGTGCTAGTCACCTTATACTTTGAATGTTTTTTTGGCACAAGTATTTGTATGAGCACATTTATATAGGAAATGATTTTAGCACTTTATTCATTTTTTATTATTTGTTTATATTATATTATTATGTGTTTTTATTATTTTATTATTAACTTATTATTTTAGAGTTATACAATTTATTTATTTGAGCAATATAGCCTTGTGATATTTACACGGAGGCTGGTAAATGTTTGTGGTAGAAGGTAGCGCAGTCATACTTTTATATATATATATATATATATATATATATATATATATATATATATATATATATATATATTTTTTTTTTTTTTTTTTTTTTTTCATTTTACTTTACTTTTGGGTGGTTTGTGTTTTATGATCAGAATTATATCTGAAGCCAAACCATGTTTAGTAGGTAATGATTAGAACCCCCTACCCCCTATTTTTCTGGTGACAACTGTAAAACTTTGAACTTCCTATCCCTTTCTGTCCCAGAGACAATGGCCACCAGAAGCAATTGAGGATGAATCTCCCCCAAGGGAGAAACAGGCAGCATTAAAAACCTGACAGAGGTGCCAACCCTTCACTACTCTAGCCAAAGCTAAACCAAAAAGTTTTTTGATTTTAGATAAGCCTTATATTAGCTTATTTCAGACGTCATGGGTAAGGATGGATAATCTTCACTGATATAAAGATAACCACTAGAGGGAGCGATGGAAAAAATCTAGCCCAGGCCGATGATGTTATAAAGGGGGGGGGTCACCTGGTGAAATCATCAGGTGGCCCCGCTCCTAAGTTTATTTAGTGGCGGGTAGGTGGGGGACCTGTAATTTGGCAGATACAAAGCACCGATGCGGGTCGGGTTCGGGACAGCCGGTGTTCATCTTGATTAAAGTTGGATCTACTTCAGGGTATATTTTTTTGGGGGCAGTGTTTGAATAAAGGACTGTCTTTTTTGGTAAATAAGTAGGGGTACTAGGCACCACATACTCATTCACATGGGGAGGGGCAGGATCTGGGGGCCCCCTTGTTAAAGGGGGCTTCCAGAGTCCAATAAGTCACCCCCAAACCCCTCATCAACATGGGACAAGGTGCTTGGGGGGGGGGGTCCATCAAAGCACTCATCTATGTTGAGAGCATGCGGCCTGGTATTGTTCAGGAGGGAGGGCACTCCCATCCTTTTACTGGTCTGCTGGACTGCATGCTCATATAAGGGTCTGGTACGGGTTTCGGGGGGACAAAATGACGTTTTTTTTTACATTTTGGCATGGGGTTCCCCTCAAAATCCATACCAGACCTAAAGGGCATGGTATAGATTGGGGGAATGCCTATACTGTGTTTTTTTTAATTGTTTAAATGCTGGCACTTCACTTGTTTACATTCTACTGTCTACTGGAATCCCGCTGACAGAATATGAGTTATGGTTGTTAAGGACAAGGCGACCACCTGCTCCTTAGCAACCAGTTATTTGATTAAAATAACGTTAGCTTTCGCTACTAAAATACCGCATCACCTTGTAAAACAGTTCATGTGGTCTTTTAATTGTGTTTTTTATTGAATTGCAAAAAAAAATTTGAAAAACGCTAAGGGGTATTTTACCACGGATCCTAAAGGGGTAGATACTGTTTGCTGATTAAAGCCCATCGTTGCAATTAAAGCTCCAGTGAAAAAAACAAGATAAAAATGTATAGCTTATTAAAAAAATAAATAACAAAACCTGCTTTTCGCAATATTCACTTTCTGTTTAGAGATTTTCCCTGCAGTATTTTTTTTCTGCCACTAGATGTCCTCAGTCAAATGGCCAGCACTTGTCTAACTGAAACCACCCTCAGCCTGTGACTGGAAAGTAAAAGGGAAAGCAGCACAGTGGCGAACTTGCCTCTCTCGGTCACTCTGCTTTCTCCACCTATCAGCTTCTTGTCAGCACATGAGCTGATTGGTTCCTTGTGCTGCTTCTTCCTCTCACATCCTAGTCCTGCTGTTCTACATAAGGCTGATACTAGGTCACATTCAGGTACTTGCACTGCTTCTGAAAGCGATCCTGCGGCTAATTTCCTGCTCGGACTGATTTCATGAGAAAGACAATCAATGGCTGAAAAAAAAAAAAATACCAGGCTTATGGCTGACAGTTTCAGCCATAATCTTGGAAAACCACTTGCAAGCCGCAACATATATATATATATATATATATATATATATATATATATACGTATTGCTGCCAGCAAGTGCGTAGCAAACAGCCAGGCAGGGACTCAAGTAGGACGGGAAGCCAGAAATGGAGACAGAGGCGTGGCCACAGGAATAGCTAGGGTCATCAACAGGCGGGCAGCAAGGTACCAAATCAGAAGCAAAGCCGAAGTCAGGAACAGAGCTGGGTCAGGAACTGGCATCAAGTCAGAAGCAGGATCCAAGATGAGGTCAGGAGCAAGCCGGGTCAGCAACAAGGGAAACACGCAGGATAAACGCAGGACACAGGGAGCAGCTGAAAGACCAATCAGTACTTGAGCAAGGGCAGAGGCATCCTTAAACAGACCATCTGGCACCAACATGCGTGTGTGAGCTCATTCCTGCACACATGCACGTGCCTGGTCACCATTCTATGGGAAATGCTGCGTGCATTCCTGCGTGCCAGACATCTCACAGGAATTCCCTGACAGGGGTGTTTGTTGCGAGTAGGGCAAAAGAAAACTCTGCGCTGTTTATTGCACGTAGGACCAAAAAGCGCGACAAACTTCAGGTTCTGGAGCTACTTTGGGGGCATTTGTCATGCGTAGGGCGAAAAAGACTTTGGAGCGTTTGTCATGTGCAGGAAAACAAACCTTTGGGGTGTTTATCGAACGTAAGGTGAAAAAGCATGACAAACTCCAGGTTCTGGAGCTACTTTGAAGTGTTTGTAGGCCAAAAAAAAAAACCTTTGGGGTATTTGTTGCATATAGGGTAATAAGAACTTTGGGGTGATCTGGAGCTACTTTGGGGCATTTGTCATCGTAGGGCAAAAAAGACTTTGGAGCGTTTGACGCGTGTAGGGCAAAAAGAAAAACCTTTGGGGGTGTTTGTTGCATATAGGTCAACAAGAACGTTGGGGTGTTTGCTGCATGTAGGGCAAAAAAAACTTTGGAGCGTTTATCACATGTAGGGCAAAAAAAAACCTTTGGGGTGTTTACCGCACATAGGACAAAAAATGTGCATTAAACTCCAGGTTCTGGAGCTACTTTGAAGTGTTTGCCTCACGTAGGGCAAAAATAATGTTGAGGTGTTTGTTGCACAGAGGGGATAAAATACTTTTTGGGGCCGTTTGTCGCCTGTAGGGCAATAAAAGGCTTTGGGGCGCTTGTCAAGCATAAGGCACGAAAAACTTTGGGGTGTTTATCGTGCATAAAGCAAAAAAAAAGCGTTCTACAAACGTGCCAAAACGCGCATTAAAAAAAAACGCCCAACGCTCCGCTACCGAAAAGGATTTAGAGCTACTTTGGGGTGTTTGTTGCTCCTAGGGCAGCCCTTTCAAGTGAATGGACCGCACTAGCCGCCACATGCGTTAACACGCAAAAAAACACGGGAGTTCTTGCTACGCTCAGATATTGATGGGGCCCTAAGTTAAAATAAACTGATAACACAGTTGAGTTTCTCTTTAATGTTATGCAAGGTGAGAAAGAAAAAAAAAAAAAGTTTGTTGATTATAAGCTTCACTATACATGTCTAAGGTTGTTGGGTGAGAGGAATTTTAGTTTTTGCTTCTATATTTGGTGCATTCCTTAGAAGAGGGAGCAAATACTTGTAAATTCCTTTTAAAAATGGTCCGCCAGGGATATTAGGTGGTGGTGGGGTGGGATTCAGGAGTGAATTATTAGCCGTTATTGTCACAGCACAAGGTGATGAATGGATAGAGGAACACATGCCATGTACCAGCAGAGGGTACAAGAGCTGAAGTATGTTTGGGGTCATGGGGGAAATCGATCATTTAGGTTTGACAGATAGTGCAGGAATGCAGCCGACACTCCAAAAACATGAAAAAAGCGAATACCTCTCCAGAGACAGCTGGTGATATAAGGTGATGTCCCTTCTGGGCCTGGATCCTGACAAACACGAATCAACACCTCCAAGCGGAAAAGAAAAAAAAAAAGTAGATTTAAGTTTAGAAGCTCGCTCTTGTGAACTGCGCAAGATATGCTGCACCGCTGCTGTGACCTGCGCTCCATGTACCCTCCAAATTGCATGTCATAGACGTCAAAGCACCTTTGCGCTGGGTAGATGCCTTAGCCATATTTCCATAACCTGGCTAAAAAAAGAGATGTTGGTTGTTAAGGGTTTTTATTGGTGCCCCGGTGACCTGATGTCTCCAAGATGGAAAGGGAAAGAAAATCTCCCCAAATTGGTCACAAGTCTAGTTCTACCTCACTAAATCCAAACTAGTGAAAACATTGATCCAAGATATATAAATGAATATATATATATATATATATATATATATATATATATATATATATATATATATATATATATATATATATATATATATATATATATATTTATGGTTGGAGCCCTATGTCCGATATGGACATAGATAACATTTATAGTTAACATAAGACTTACCATCAGAAATAGACCTGGAAGTGTGGACTTACCATATGAAATGGACCTGAAAGTGTGCCTTGGTCTAATGGCCGGTATGCCAAAATAAGGGGGCATACCCTGGTTTAAGAAATGATTATTCTGTAAAGAGAAATGAATAGTTGAGAAATGCTGTGAAATGGGGATGGGAGGGTGGGTATCGCGCACAGGAAACCGACAAGCACCACAGGTGAGCGGGCTGCTTAAATACCCCCCGGGCTCCTCCCATAAATTCAGGCCACCATACTGGCCTTCCTACTTATGGTTGGAGCCCTATGTCCGATATGGACATAGATAACATTTATAGTTAACATAAGACTTACCATCAGAAATAGACCTGGAAGTGTGGACTTACCATATGAAATGGACCTGAAAGTGTGCCTTGGTCTAATGGCCGGTATGCTAAAATAAGGGGACAAAAACATTCAGGTAGGGGTATAATATTTTATTGGTTTTCAGTTATTCATTGAGCCAATTTTGAAAATGCCTGTGCCATCTCTACTTGAGGATTGGGGATATACCGGGCGAAGCAGGCTGATTTCCACCTGCCTAATCTTTTGATGACGTGGTCTGGGACCCCATGGCGGGATGCTGCGGAGGCTGCTCCGATACGAAAGGAGTGTCCGGAATACTGACTGGGGTTAAGGTGAAGATTGCGGAGAAGTATCCTTATGTGTTTCACAAACTGACAGGCACTTAAAGGTTTAACTGGGAATGGTAGAAGAGGACAGGTGTCCGGTTGTTCAGGCAGGAGTGACAGGAGACGGTTAAGTACGGTGACTGGACACCAGCTGTTATTGGTTTTGTAGAGGTGAATGTCTACTCCAGAGCCTGTTTGCTGGGTTTTAGAAACCTCGAAGTGAAGGATGAAATGGTCTTGGTAGCGAAGCAAGTGCCGTCTGCATAGTACTTGGTCTGTGGGGTTGTTACAGGTGAACTCGCCAGGTCGCAAGAACCCATAGTAAGCCAAATATATGGCTGCTTGTAGGACCCTGCTGGGGAGCAGACCGAATGGAGAAGTAGCCAGAATAGTCGACATATCCCTGAAGATGGGCCCCATAATGGGTAAGCGCTTGATGCTGATCACTGGTTGTTGTTTCTGAATGCCCCTTAGGATGGCTCGTATAGCGTGTGATGAGAACAGTGAAGATTTTGTGGGGTCTTCAAGAGTCAAGAAATGTTGTATGCCGGCTAGGTATAGCCGAATGGTATTGTAAGATAAGGCCAGCTGAGTGTGGCAGTATGAAGTGAAGGCCAGTACCTGTTTGACATCTGTTGGTCCTTTACGGCAGGATGTGAGGAATTTATTGAACGCCCTCCAAGCTGTCTGGTAGGCTTTGAGTGTGTTATGAGAGAGTGAGTGATTGATGAGCTGCGTTGCTCCTTGTAAATGTTGAGCTAGTCCAGGGTCAGCTGTGACCAGACAGGGATAGGGGCCGACACTGGATCGGCTCCGGGAACCTGTTTGAAAAAGGAGGTGTAGTTAAAACGTGACAGTGCGTCAGCAGCTAAATTGTATCTGCCTGGAATAAATGCACAGTGAATGTTAAACTGATGCTGTAAAGACAGTTGTACCAATCTGCGCAGGAAGGACATGACTGCTAGGGACTTGGACCTGCCTTTGTTGATGATGTCTGCCGTGGCCTGATTGTCAGTGGTGAAGACCACGGTTTGCCCTGTCCAATGGTGACCCCAGAGTTGTGCAGCTGCCACTATGGGATAGAGTTCGAAGAGGGAAGATGTTCAGGTAAAGCCGGGTATCAACAGTATCTGTTGAGGCCAGGGTCCTGAAAACCATTGGTGGCCAAAAATTGCCGCGAAACCTGTGGAAGCTGCAGCGTCTGTCACCACCTGAGGTGAAAGGGCCGAAACCATGGGCATAAATAGGGATATGCCATTCCAGGTGGACTGGAATTCCTCCCACATAGATAGGTCCGCTATTGCTGCGGAGTCTAGATTCAGGATCTGATCGGGGTCTTGTGTTTCTGACAGGAATCTCAGCAGACGTGACACGAAGGTGCGGCCTTGTGGAATAATTCGCATGGCGAAATTAAGCATTCCCAGGAGAGATTGCAACTGCTTTTTGGTACACCCTTTGGTGTGGGTGAATTTGTGAAGGACCGCCCTAATGCGGGTTAGTTTGTCGAGGGGGAGACTGGCTTGCATAGTGCAGGTGTCTAAGTTGACTCAGAGAAAGGTGATGTTGTGTGCTGGGCCGTCGACTTTGTGCTCGGCGATGGGAACATTTAGATTTCCGAATACCACTCTGAGTTTGTCGAGGTCTCCTGGGGGCTTGCTGGGAGGTTCTATTAGTAGGAAGTCGTCCAGGTAATGGATGACTTCTTGGCACTGAGCCTTGTGTACCAGTATCCAAGCGAGGGATTGAGCGAATGTGTCGAAGAGCCAAGGGCTACTCTTCGAACCAAACGTCAGTTTTGTGGCAAAATAATATGCCTCCTTCCACTTGATGCCATGCCAGCACCAAAGGGATGGGTGTATAGATAGGAGCTTGAAGGCATCCGAGATGTCGGCTTTGGAAAGCCAGGCACCTGTACCTGCTTTGATGACTGCTTGGATTGCCATGTCGACGGAGGAATATTTTAGGGAGAATTCTTCAGAGGGGATCAGGGAATTGAGGCTGGGGATGTGGGAAGAATGAGGCGCAGACAGGTCGTACACCAAACGTAATTTATTTGTGAATTTGCCCTTGATAAGCCCAATAGGGCTGACTCTCCAAGTGCTGAAAGGGGGCTGAGTGAAGGGGCCTATGACGTACTCTCGGTCTACTTCTGCTTGTTCGTCAATGGCCGCTGAACGAAGATTCCAACATTCGTAAGTACTGTAAGTAAGGCCGGTGTGAAACCCTACTGTGAACCCCTGGATAAGGTAGGTGGCCAGGGAGGGGGTGGGGTGTGAGGTGAGGTAGAGTCCTAGCCATATGACATTGATCCGGCTTAGTCATGCCCTCTTCTGTTGTTTGACTTCGCACAAGTTCCTTGGGTGCGCTCTTTGGCATAAGGTGCAGATGTGGAGTAGGCGGCACTGACTGAAGTTGCAGGACCCGTAATTGTAATTATTGCAGATGGCTGCCCCTCCCACGGTTCGGACTGGGCGTCCGAATTTGTCCACCTGAGGTGTTTGTTCAGGGACCGACTGACCCTAAAGTGCACCGGAGGTAGAGGGAAATTCAAAGGGACGTCTGATTGTCGCATTGGCGCACCAGGTGGCAGTGTGGGTGGAGGACTGGCAAATCGCACACAGGGGTGAGCGTAAGCCGGCAAAATGGCGGCAGAACAGCTCTGTGTCCATGAGACTCCAATTTGTTGTCGTTTGGAACTGTGTGAGTCTGGCTGCCGCCTTTGCGGAAAAGGAACGGTGGTAGTCGTAAAAAGAAAATCCTCCATACTTGTATCCCAGGTCTACTACCGTATGGAGGTACAGGTCCAGCTCTTCCCTTCTGCTGGGGGCGGCTGAGCATAGGACGTCTCTCATCATGCCAAAGGCCAAGGTGAAATCTGGGACAGATAACTTCCGGTTCAGTCTGGGGTCTTTGGCTTTAAGGACCACCGATATGTCACCCCAGTTGTAGGCCTTATTTTCTGCCAGATCGTGCACAGAAATAAGGAGAGAGGCCGGGTTGACGTCCCTGCCGTCCAAAATGTCCTTCCTGATGCTGGTTGGAACCAATTGGGAGGGGTAGACAATGGGGCTCCAGCCTGTGGTACCTGCAGGAAGGGGTGTTAAGGTTTGGGTTGCGGTTGGGTCGGGGGTAGCCGTGGCCGGTCGAGCCTCCAGGAGTGCCACCCTGGTTTGTACGTCTGTGACCGAGGTAGACAAGGAAGTCACCATCGCGTGCAGTTGTGAGATGGCTGAAGATATCGACTGGAGGGATGCCTGTTGGGTACTGGGTCCTGCTGCTGGTGGGGGGAAGAGGAGCTTGAACAACTCGCCTTTCTTCGCTGTGGTGGGGAAGGGCACGCCTCTGCGTCTTAGCTCTGCCGTCAGTTTGGGGATGGTCCATCCCCTGAGGGACTGCACGCTGCCGCTCTCTGAGACCGGGGAAGGTGACAGAGGGGCCGTGAAGTCTTCGCTGCCGGCCTGAGACATGGTTGATCTGGTGCCTGAGACATGGTTGATCTGGTGAGGATATCCTGTCTTTGAGCTCGTATTTTTTGGTTGACTGTAACCTATTGAGGGTGACATGAATTTCAAGTTTTGGTTTGATTCCCTGAGTCATACTTACCCGACTTATTTTCTCCCATTTTTTTTTTTTTTACCTGGGGGGATATCGTCCAACCTGGTGCAGGGTGGACCTACTGAACTTTGACTGACCTAGAGGAAAATGAAAGGTGACAATTCGTGAAGGTTTTGCTGACTAACTAGAAGCAATGACTTGTATGGTGCTTGCAATCTTGTGACAATGAAATGATTTGAAATGTTTGCATTTCAGAAGTCAGAAGTCCGGCTCGGTCGTGCCGTGACTGAGCCGACCGTGAACCGGGCTCTGGAGCATGTACTGAAATGAGGCAACTGAAAAACATTGGTGCACACCGGGACGAATCGGTGCATGTTTGATGTATCTGGATTCGAATCGGAGCGCAGTATGAAACGAAATGAGAGAAATGTTTTACCTTAACCGAGGCTCGAATTGGTTGTGCCGCATTTTGCGACTAGCAACGAACCGAGCTCTGGTATAGGTATGGATACGGCCGAAACAACTGAGGCATTCCGTGACGAATCGGTGCATCTCAGATGCGACTGGTTTCGAAACGGTGATGTCCTGTGGGAGTGAAATGGCAGCGATTCCCATGACAGAGATGCGGATCGGTCGCCCGATATCTGCGACTAGCTATGATCCGGACTCTGGAGCATGTTTCAGAAATGAGGCCGAGCCCTGGGGCACGCCGTAACGAATCGGTGCATGGAAGATGCGACTGGATTCGAAGCGGAGCGCGGTAAGTGCAGGTGTAACATTTTGTTGCCATGACAGAGGCGCGAATCCGTCGTGCCGCTATAGTGACTGACTGCGAATCGGACTCTGGAGCATGTACTGAAATGTGGCAAATACCTGGGGCACGCCGAGACGAATCGGTGCATTTCCATGCGACTGAATTCGTATCGGAGCGTGGTACGTGGCAATGAAATGATAACCATGACAGAGGTACGAATCGATGAGTCGAAAGCAACTAAAAATGACGTGACTCTGGAGCATGTACTGAAATGAGGCCTTAACTACTGGGGCACACCGGAGCGAATCGGTGCATCTTTAGGTGCGACTGGATTCGAATCGGAGCGCGGTATGTGACTGAAATGAGAAATGATTCGAAATGGTTTGAAATGTTAGAAATGTATTTAGAAACGTTCAGAAATGAGAAATGATTGGTATCGAACTGAGGTGATTCGATAAGATTTGCGAATCGCTATGGCTGTCTACTGACACATGTTTAACAACTTAGACATGCCTGAAATGAAGCGACGCCTGCGTCGCGGTGGTTTCTCAGATAACGCAAAATGGTAACATAATGATAGTACGAGTGATATACATTGCGGTACGTTCGTGAAATTTGCGAGTGATTCGTAAGTTTGATATCACGGTTTAGTGACATGATATCTACAATGCGTAAAAACAAAAGTCTGACGGGACCCTATCTGCGACAGCCAAGCCAGACGCGTGGTACGAACGTACGAATCGGTAAACACGGGCTTCGAAACTCTCGAGCAGGGAAATTGCGAATGCGGGAACTTTGCACGATAAGAACTTGCGGACGCTGGTATACGAATAGTCGGCCTAGTGACGTATATCGCGCACAGGAAACCGACAAGCACCACAGGTGAGCGGGCTGCTTAAATACCCCCCGGGCTCCTCCCATAAATTCAGGCCACCATACTGGCCTTCCTACTAGGCATGTGCAATTCGTTTCGTTACGAATTCGTTTTTTAACGAATTTCGACAAATTCGTTAATTCGGGAATATCCGAATTAACGAAAACCCGTTTAACGAATTTTTTCAGAATATTCGTAAATTCGATAAAATTGGACATTCGTAAATTGGGGCATTCGAACATTCGTACATTCGCAATTTACATTCGTACATTCGTACATTCCAACATTCGTACATTCGCAATTTACATTCGTACATTCGTGCATTCGTACATTAGTAAATTAGTGAATTCGTAAATTTGTAAATTCGAAAATTCGGAAATCTGAAATAATAGTTAACTAATAATAACTTAACTATTAGTAATTACTAGTAACTTTGAATTTATAGGTATTGTAATTTCCTTTTAAATTTGGCTGTTAGTGAACGTAACACATACAAATTTATCCGAAGTTATGAATGATCCGAAAAAACGGAATGGAACGTAATGAATTAATAATAATAAATAACAATAATAATAATAACAATGTTTTATTATTATTATTTATTATTAATTTGTTCCGTTCCATTTGTTTAAATGCAGCCTTAATTTTGGATAATTCGTAACTTCGGATAAATTTGTATTTGTTACGTTCACTGACAGTCAAGTTTGAAAGGAAATTACAATACCTAGAATTTAATAGTTAGTTACTATTTCAGATTTTTGAATTTTCGGGGTTTTTGGTTTTTCAAACTTCGAATTTACAAATTTCCGAATTTTCTAATTTACAAATGTACGATTTTACGAATGTACGAATTTACGAATGTACAAATGTACAAATGTAAAAATGTACGAATGTACGAATGAACGAATGTTCGAATTACGAATGTTCGAATTACGAATGTACGAATGTACGAATGAACGCATTTACGAATTTACGAATGAACGAATTTACGAATCGCAATCATAACGAATGACCCGAAAAACGAAAAAAATAATAAACTAATGAAACGAAAACGAAAATGAACGAATTTTTTTGGCTGTGCACATGTCTACTTCCTACATATAGATATAGATATCTATATATATCTATATCTATATATAGATATATATATATATACAAAGCTGTTTACATACCCTTGCAGAATTTATGATTTCTTGGCCATTTTTCAGAGGTGGTATTTGTGGAGGAGGCTCATTATCTTCTCAGATGGTAAAGCTGCCCATTCCTCTTGGCAAAAAGCCTCCAGTTCCTGTAAATTCTTGGGCTGTCTTGCATGAACGGCACGTTTGAGATCTCCCCAGAGTGGCTCAATGATATTAAGGTCACGGGACCTGAGATGGCCACTCCAGAACCTTCACTTT